>NC_141065.1:24609128-24967369 GCF_041138505.1 Cibotium barometz | reverse complement strand
ATGGGGTACCTATGTCTACAATCAGATGCGCTTTGGGCTCTGTAATGGTCCGGCCACCTTCCAACCGCTCGTTGCCAATATCTTCAAGGAGTACCTCCTCAGCTTTCGCCGTGCTTTCATTGATGATTTTTCTCATTTCACAGGCACTCGCCTTGTCTCTAGGCTAGACGCCTTTCCAGAACATCTCTCTCAGTTAGCTTTGGTTTTTGGTCCGCCTCCCGGCTACACCTCAACCCCTTTTAAGTGTCATTTCTTGGTGGTCCAGGGCACCCTCCTAAGTCACATCATCTCTTCCAAAGGCTTATCCCGACCCTAATAAAATCATTGCAATTCTTTACCTTCCTCCAATCAGCCCCAAAGGAACCCAAGTCTTCGTTGGACACATCAGCTATTATCGTCGTTTCATCGACATATATGCCGATGTGGCCCCTCGACTCCCCCACCTAGTCAAGCCATCCACAATCTTCCACTGGTCTAACCAAGCCTCTACCGCCTTCTCCTACCTTAAAAAGTGCCTCACTGAAGCCCCTATTCTCATCCCACCCAACTGGACGACCATCTTCCAGGTCCATACAAATGCAAGCCTCACTGTTGTAGCCGTGGTCCTTACTCAACCTAGTGCGGAATACAAGATGGACAGACCAATCTACTACGCCAGCCGCCTCCTCACCCCCGCTAAACAAAACTACACCACAACTGAGCAGGAAGGCTTGGCTATAGTCTATGCTTGCCAAAAGTTCCGACACTCTCTTGGGCTCCCACTTCATCGTCATCTTGGACCACCATGCTCTAGTATCTTCTCAATAAACCTCAGGTGGCGGCTCGCGTTTGGCAGTGATTGTTGCTATTCCAAGAATTCAACTTTGAGATCCTCCTTCGCCCGGGCATACATCACATCATGGCGGACCACTTCTCCCTCATCGACACTGGGGAGCACAAATATTGATGATGACCTTCCTAATAGTGTCCTTTTCAAAGTTGATGCCGCCTCGGATTGGTATGGAGATGTTCTTGCCTTGCTTTCCACATGACACTTTCCAATTGGCGCTCGCCCCAAGGACAAGTGCCGGATTCTGGTAAAGAGCCGACCCTTCCAAATCATAGCTGGCCAACTCTACAAGGCTGGTCATGATGATGTTTTACGCAGGTGCATCAGCCCTCATGAAGTACCTCACCTAGTCGAAGATGCTCACTCTGGCCCTCGTGGTGGTCACTATCCCGACCACATCTCAAGCGCCCTTTTGTTCCAGCATGGCTTGTGGTGGCCCACAATGTTCAAAGATTCTATTCGGTTTGCCAAATCTTGTGATACTTGCCAACGATGCGGGCCCAAACCCACCCATCAATCTCACCGGCCCCTCCAGATCTCCCTCGCTTGGTCCCCGTTTGAGAAATGGGGTCTTGATTTTGTGGGACCCATCGACCCAGTGGCACACCCGAGCCGATGCAGATACATTCTCGTCGCCACTGATTACGCGACGAAGTGGGCAGAAGCCCAAGCCACCAAGGATTGCACGGCCAACACGGTCCTTCGGTTCTTATACGAGCACATCCTCGTCCGCTTTGGTTGCCCGTTGGAAGTCACCACTGACAAAGGCTCCCACTTCGTCAATGAAGTCATCACCACCTTACTGAGCAGGTATAAGATCTTCCACCGCAAGTCATGTGCTTATTACCCCCAGGCCAATAGGCAAGCCGAAAGCACCAACAAAGTGCTCTGTCACTTACTCCGCAAGATGTGCCATCAACACCCCAATCACTGGTTGGAGGCCCTCCTCGCACCCTGTGGGCTTACAGAACCGCCTTCAAAACCACAACATGCCATAGTCCCTTTCAATTGGTGCATGTTTTGGAGGCAGTTCTTCCCTTCGAATTCAACCAAGTGTCATACCGGGTAGGGACCACCAGCCAGGATGACACTCACCACAGTGCTTCGGTGCTCCGTCTGACCATCAGGGACGAAACCACGGCATTGGCAAACCAAGCTTTGGAGGTGGAACAAAACAAACAAAAGGTATGGCATGACCGACATCTCAGGAAGCCCCTGTTCCAAGAAGGCCAACTAGTCCTAGCGTACCAAGCTCGTTATTTGAAACAGGCAAAGAAGCTCATCCATACTCAAGAAGGACCATTCCTCATCCAGCAAATCCTTCCTCACAGCACTGTGCAACTCCACACATTGGACGGCCTACTTCTCCTATTGATTAATGGCTCCAGGATCAAGGCTTATCACCAAGAAACCTCCCCTTCCGCCTTCCCTTAACCACAGTTCACCCCCTTCCAAACAAACCCAAAAAAAAAAAAAGCAAAGGAAAAAAAAAAGCCCCAACTCCAGCCCACCGTGCTACCTGCTTTTGTTTTCAACGGAAATAGTTGACGGCAAGTTTACCCAACATGGCCTGTTGGGTGAGTTTTGTTCTTATTTTGGCCTCTCCGTTGACGTCCATCACCTTCTTCTAGGTCTTCTTCCGTCTCTATTCCATCTACCACTCCTAGCTCCTTCCCTCCGTCATATTCCGGCGGCAGCCCTCCATCGTTGGGCTCGTCTCCCATGGTTGAATCACCTCCATCTAGCTACTTCCCTCAGTCCTCTCCCGCAGTGGAGTTTCTCCCTTCATCATCCTACACCCCTCCATCCTCCAACTCTTCACGGTCATCAAATCCTCGGCCTCATGTTCTATCCGTCATCGGGCAATTCCCCATGGTCGAAACACCATTTTCGTCCTACATTTCCCCGTCATCTGGCCCTTGTCCTATTGTCAAAATGGCCCAACCACTTCACCTTGCCAACTTCTTTTTCTCTCTCAACTTTCACTTGTTTTTTTCTCTCTCCTCACGACTCGGCTATCACACTGACCTCGTGACTTGGCTCTCCCTCAATGATTTCCTCTCTCCCCAGCACAGTGGATTATGTTTTGGCCTCGCCAACCTTCATCCTAAGTATCCAGGATTTTGTGATTGGCCCCAGGCCCATCGGAGTTACGGTGGATCATGCACTTCTCTCCTTTATAGTGGATTTCCACTACAGTACCCGCCAGGTTGGGCAGTCCTCCCATCACCCGAGATATACCTTCTGTAGAGAGACTGATGAAGTATACACCGCAGAGATCTACAGCTTGTTGAGTGCAGAGGATCCACATAGGCCATTAGCAGAGCTCACACAGATCCTGACAAAGGCTTTACATACAGCTGCAGCAACAGCCTTCCCACACACGCAGCCCACAGTACGACCACATCCTGGGAGCATGCCCCAGAATAGTTGGTATGATGATGACTATAGGGAGCTCAGAGCCCGGCTACAGAGAGAGGTGGCCACAGGTGTTACTACATATAGACAGTCACGCATCATCTTCCGATGCCTCATTTGGCGAAAGAAGAGAGCATTCTTAGCTCGGCTGGAGAGAGACATGTATCAGCTGTTTTTGAGTCAGGATTCTGGGGAGGCCTGGAGATTGCTTAGAGAGCACCCCCCGCCTCGGCCATTACCTCTCCAGATACATGGGGCGAGTATGCAGCCTCCCTCTACACAGTACCAGAGCACCCACCACTACCGAACCCTCCAGAGCCTTGTCCACCCACTTCTACCTTCTTCACAGCAGAGATGGTGAGGAGGGCCATCAACAGATTGCATATAGGGAGGGCACAGGATCATGAGGGCATTGTAGCCGAGCATTTCATACATGCTAGAGATATGATTCCAGTACTCAAGTCTGGAGATCCGAGCCTGCCAACTAACTACCGCACCATTATGATTGGTCACTTGCTGGCCAAGCTATATGCCTCTATTCTTGAGCAGGAGTTGAGCAGATGGGCAGAGAGACAAGGGGTCCGAGCTCAGGGACAAGCCGGTTTCAGGAGGAGATTCTCTACTTTGGATCATATCTTTACCCTCAGGGCTATCATTGAGGAGGGCAGAGCACATGGGAGGAGGATCTACTATGGCTTTGTCGATTTTCGCAAGGCCTTTGACACAGTGCCCAGAGCTAGACTGATGCGCAGGCTGCAAGACTTGGGGGTTCCATGTGAGCTCATTTGGGGTATTATGGCACTTTATGAGACAGTAGTTGGGCAAGTGCGGACTTCAGAGGATCTCTCCCAGCCAGTACACTCCACTATAGGGGTGAAACAAGGCTGCCCGCTCTCTCCGACTCTATTTGGACTATATATTGATGAAATCTCTGATTATATTGGGACACGAGGAGACAGAGGAGCCCAGTTGGCTGGCACTTGGATACCTCTACTCTTATATGCTGATGATATTGTGCTTATAGCAGACTCACCAGAGGGTATGCAGAGGCACTTGGATACTTTACATGCTTATGCAGAGGACAGTGGGCTCTCAGTTAACCTTGGTAAGACCAAGGTTATGGTGTTTAACACTACAGCTCAGTGGGTCTGGAGATCAGCGCCTACTTTCACATATGGGCAGGAGACAGTGGAGTATGTTGACTCATACACATATCTTGGAGTGGTGTTCACTGGGCCCACATTTTCCATGAGGGGGACAGCAAAGGCCAGATTGACTGGAGGATATGCAGCACTAGGAGGTCTAGAGAGGATGTGCTCACAGGTACAGTTTCAGGAGCCACACACTAAGCTGTGGCTTTTTGATACGCTGGTCACATCGGCTATGCTATATGGAGTACAGATCTGGGGGCCTAACCTAGATCGTCACAGTCGATCACGACGCACATACGATGGATGCAGATCAATGGAGAGACCACTTGTGTCCATGATCTCCAGGATGATTCGGGCTAAGGCCTCGGTACCCCCATGAGATTATCAGAGCCGAGATGAGAGCACCACCGAACGTAGTCGAGGCTCTTGCCAGATCAGTGTCCTTCATTCATAGCACCTGGGAGCTTCCCTGACACCGGTATGCACAACTTGCTTTAGAGTCCTCTCATCAACTAGCCATGGAGGGAGACACTTCATGTTGGTATGTGCAGATAGCATCCTGGTTTGAGCTCCACGGGTTCAGTTTAGACAGACTTCCACCCTTCCAGTACTCTCTGGAGGCACCCTCTCTCACCTTGACACATTCTAAGATTAGTAGAGTCATCAAACAGGACCTCATTCAGTTGGACACTAGGAGGACATGGCTAGAGCCCTCACAGGAGTTGGGGACGAAGATGGCTTTCTATAGAGACCATCTTCTCCGCACCACTGAGGATGGTTTTATACTTAGACCGAGCTACATGGATACCCATCTGTCTCATGGATTGAGGTGCGCCATTGGGCAGATCCGCACCTCTTCACATCAGTTAGAGATAGAGACAGGCAAATTTAGAGGCATACCTCCAGGGGACAGGATTTGTCAGATTTGTTGGATAGAGCCAGAGACGGAGGAGCACTACATCTGTCGTTGCACAACATCTTATGAGATTCGAGGGCGCTACCATTGCCTTTTCAGAGAGGGATTTGGACCACTGGCTAGAGTCATGGACTATTGTGATCAGCGATGCTTGGGTTTTTATCTCATGGAGATCCGCAGGCTCAGAGAGTCCATTATCAGGAGCAGACGCCCGACTGGCAGGGAGTCCACACAGAGACAGATTACTGACTTCTTTAGAGGGACTACCCGGGAGGACACAGCCGACAGCCCAGCAGTGGGCACCCCCTGGGACTCTAGTTGAGAGAGCTATCCAGTTAGGCAGATCCACATGCCCGAGGGTTCGCGGATCCTCACATCGGAGACGGTGCCTACAACGGAGGATTCAGAGCATCATTGCGAGGCATCGGGCTCGTCCGACCAGGCATCTCACTATGGCAGATATCCAGGCCATCCGGCAGAGACCCATGCTAGAGCTCCTAGGATGATTACCACTCCAGCCATATACTGTTGTACTCACTCACTTTTGTACTCCCCCATATTCATGCATTCATGTATCCATGTACTCATGTACCCCATTTTGACTAGTAGCATTAGCTTCCCACTCTCCCTAGTTGCTGCTTCCGGATGCTCCCTACTAATGTATTGTAGGGCTAGATACTTACCTTCAGCTCTTTCTTTTCTTTTCTGTATTAGATGTCACATGGTTGTAACTTTGGTCTCATAGGTCACTTTGGCCTTTTGAAGACGTTAATATAACATTTCATTTCATTTCATCTCTCTCTCTCTCTCTCTCTCTCTCTCTCTCTCTCTCTCAAGACTCGGCTCATACCCCTCCCATGACTCGTCCAAAACCCCCCTCTCCCTCTCTTGCGATTCGCCCAACCCTCCCCCCACCCTCAACGCTCGTCCCACACCCCCCCCCCCCTCAACTCGGACAATTCTCCCCCTCCCCTCACAACTCGTCCCACACCCCCCCTCTCGACTCGGACAACTTCGCTGTCTCACCTTCACAACTTGCCCACCAGCCCCTCCCCTCACGATTCGTCTGACAACCCCCCCCCCCCCCCCCCCCCCTTTCATGACTTGCCTCAAAATCAGCACCCCCTTCAAGACTCATCTATAACTCACCCCCCCTCACGACTAGGCTAGAATTTCCTTCCCCCCTTCACGACTCGCCCACTAACCCCCCCCCCCTCCCGCTCTCTTACGAATCAGATCGATTCTAGCCGAGGCAAGTATCGTCATTAGCTGATCACAGCATATCTCACTCTACACAAGATCATCTATTGATCACATGTACTATCAGATGTTTTCATTTTACTTTTTCTTTCAGTTTTCCATCGCTCAGTATATCCATGGTACCAGTGTATTACTTTTGGTCTCATAGGCCCTTGGGTCTTCCGTAGACGTTAATATAACTTTCTTTCTTCCCTTCAACGACTCACCCAACCCTTCCCCCTCACGACTCGGACAGAATTCTCCTTCCCCCCCTTAATGACTCGCCCACAAACCCCCCTCTTCCGAGTCGCTCAACTTCCCCCCCTTCCGACTCGCCATCACTTTTTCCCATTCCACCCTTCCAACTCACCTGTCCCATACGACTCGGCCCCACGCTTACCCGAATTCCATGACTCGCACATCCACCTCTTCGAGCCGTCCCACCCTCTCAACTAACCCAAACCACATCCCCCCTCTCGACTCCACTTCCACCCCCACCTCACACCTCCGACCCCGCCCCCGCCCCCATCCCAACCCACCCTCACAACCCGGCCAACTGCCTTTTTTTCTCTCCTCTCCACCACCTGCTCACCACTCCCAGGTTTCTTTACGCAGCCCCCCTCCAGCAGTGCTTTCGACTCCTCTTCCATCAGCAATCCACCCGAACCACCCGTGTGCAAGCCCTGGACTCCGACTCACCGCCTTCCACTCATCTCAACCCTCCAGCCCTCTCTTCCTCTCTACGACTCAGCCAGCCAGCCAGTCCCGGCACCAACCTCCCCACTTTCCACCGCCCACCCTTCCCCTGTCCATCGATTTTCCAACCATCCCCCCACTCACTCACTCTGTTCCCCTCGCCCTTCCTCCATCCAAGAAAAAAAAAAGAGAAGAAAAGGGGGGGGGGGGGGGGGGGAAGCACAGCCCAAGTGACTAGTCCCCTTCTCTTTAGTTTTCTCCCTGCCATTCATTTCCTTTTCATCCCATCATGGCAGACAAATTACCTAACACTCCAGTCCCGTACCGGCACTCCATCGCTTGCTTCCTACGACCCCTCAACTGCCTATTCACCACCACCCTGCCCACACTCCATCTTCTTCCCCTGTTTCAATCCACCCTTTCCCTCTGCCTACCTCCCCATCCGCACCACCCCCTTCACCATCAACTTCATTGACCCACAACCATTTCAGCTTCCCAAGCTCAACCAATTACTTACTCATACCAAACTAGCCACTTTGGGCTTGCAGGGTCTAGCCTCTCCACCCTTGCCTGCTTTTGATGCCCCTCTTTGCGCCACATTCCTCACCAATTTTCCATTGATGCCCAATGGGTAGTGCCTCACATCCGCCTACCTTTTCCACCTCATTGGCCCTCCCGAGCATTTGGTTCTTCATCGTCGCTCTGATACTCGCACCGTGGATATTTCCCCAGTCGAGCTTTCTGCCACCACAATAGCCCTATTGGCTCCCACCCCTTCACTCCCCAGCCCCCGTACCATACATCATTATGTTCTGTTCCACTACTATTTTCTACTCCACAAAATTCCCACTGCTCCGTTGCCCTTCATCTCCACTCACTACACGGAGGCCTTCCTATGTTTATGCACAAGCCACCCCTTCCCCTTCCATCATCTGTTATATGAATCCCTCCACCTTCATTGCCGCCGCTTTCGTACCCAACTTAGCAAGCCCGAAATCGCCTCTTTTACTTGGCCCTCTGCCCGATTTCTCACATATCTTCTACAGCAGCCACCCATCCCCCTTACCTCTCCACCACCTCCTCAACCTCGCCAACCCACTCCTTCTGCATCCCGCATCCGACCTCGGGTGCAACATAATCTTCCCGCCTCATCCCACCACCACACTGCTCTCCCAGATTCTCCACCCATTCCCTCTAACCCCACTATCATCTGCCCTGCGTCTGCCGCCGCACTACTCCCCCAGATTCTCCACCCATTCCCTCTACCCCCACTATCGGCGGCCCTGCATCATCCCAACGCACACCATCCTTGACATCAGCTGTCTCTTACCTCTCCACCACTCCATCCTCAACATCAGTTGTTTCGTCCCTCTCCATCCTTGACATTAGCTATGTCTTCTCTCTCCATCACTCCATCCTCAACATCAGTTGTTTCTTCCCTCTCCACCTCTCCATCCTCAACGTCAGCTGTGGCTTCTCTCTTCACCTCCATATCCTCAACATCAGCTATTTTCCCCCCACATCATCTTCTTTCCCTCCACCATTTGCTTGGGGCACATCCTCAATGGTGGCCACTGCCATCCCTGCAGCCACCCCTACCATCACCTCTAGAGGGCCATCACTGCGTGCCCCCACTCATGGTTCCCCACATGAGGTGATTTTCTGTGTTGATCGGGAGGAGGACACGGAGCACATAGAGCTTCCTAATTCCCCATTTTCCTAAAGTGCTCCAGATATTTCAGTGGGAGATCTTCCCTACCTACGGTTTCTCGACCCTCCAAATCAGCTATCCTTGCCACATGCTCGTCAAGCTCGTTGTATAGTTCGGGATCTCAACAACCTCTCAGCTGATCTCCGCATCTACTCCGCCTAGCTCACCGACTACATTTTTGAGCTCTCCAGTGATCGCCGCGCCAGAGGAATCCCACCCGCCAGGATGCTGACACCATCCAAAGTCTCCAGACTCAGGTGTCCACATTAGAGCAACACCTGCGGGGGACAGAGTCCGAGCTCACCCACCTCCGCTCTTCATCTTCCACAGCACTAAGGAGGTGGTGGTATTACACGATCTGGTGGAGCAATAGAATCGGGAGCTCGTCTCTTTACGGCCCTAAGCAACCGGAATGGATACCCTCCGAGAATCCCTCCCCCTTCTCCAGTTCCTTCTTTCTGGTCTTCCCACTCCATCCGCTGGCGCACCTAGCACTACTTTTGGCAGTACTTAAAAACCCTACTATCATGAGGAACAATTTCCGTTATTATTCTCATTGTATATACCATCTTTAAATGTTGTCAAATTTTTTTATACCATCTTCATAATGTAATCAGTGCATACTGCATCTTTCATAATGTCCACACCAAATCCTGCATACTTTCCATATATGTAATACTCCTCAAGGCACAGTGCATACTGTGTCTTTCATAATTTCCGCACCAAATCCTGCATACTTTCTATATATGTAATACTCCTCAAGGCACAATACTTCTATCTTCCTCACCGAGGATGGTGAGCACTCTAGTGGTGGGCGGCCTGTAGCCACCAAGGGTGCCCACACTACTGGACCGACCACTGCAACAGTGTGACAGTGTCACACCGCCACACCGTAACAATGTAGCACTGTCACACCATCATAGTGGGTCAGCCTGGAGGCGCCGAGCATGGGGGACCATTAGAGGCGCACCCAAACGGACACAAAGAGCGGTGCACGCACCGGCATTGAAGCACCGACTGACACTCCAACAAGCATCTCCTAGAGATAGGAGATTCTACCAAGGCTGCCACCTCAGGGCGTCCACCAAAGATAGGAGATGCCACCTACTCCACCAACTCAACTCGTCTTCCGGACGGCTTATATGGTCCTTCGACTCATCCTAAAGGACATCCTTCATTCCTCGCTCATCGTCGGACATCCTTCATACCACTTTGTAGCCTGTGTTCTGTGTTCTGCAATCACCTGTCATCAACTTGAGCTGTGTGTTGTCCTCTTCACTGTGACCTCTGCTGAGTGTGCACGGTACAGTGAAAGACATGTAACAGTGTTCTTGGAGTAGTGCAAGTTCTCTTGTTCCTGTTGCAATCTTGCTGCTTGTGTTGTGTTCCACTCCATAGTGTCTACTATGTCACGCTATGAGCATCTAGGACTCCGGACATATTGTCCAGAGAAGAGCCACACTTAGTGTGCCGGGCAACCAACCCTACTACAGAAGCCCGTCCTCTTCTAGGCATTTGCCCCTAGGTAATGCCGTCATAGCCTCCACCAGCTCCTCTGATGCGAAGGGGGTCAGGAGGTAGGTTCCCCTCCCTCGCCTTGCTCCAACGCCCTCCCTTGCTCCTGTGTGCAGCCCCCCCTCCTTCGCCTCCCGCTTGCACCCCCTCACCACCTGCCCCTCCCACGCCGCCTATGCCCCCTTCCTCTTCGCCTTCTCTTCCACCTCCCCCTTGGCGACATAAAACAAAGGTCGTGCAGTCACGCCACAAGGGGGAGCTCCAGCTTCACTTCTTGCTATATCTTCTCACAACCAGAGATATTGCTTGATTATTTATTCGGATTGGTACACAGTATGTGGCTTACGTAAGACAATTGTTTCAGAAAGACAGACTAAGTTTAACAGCCCTCTTTGTTTCATATTTTTGATACTACGTTGTATTTTTCCATCCACGGACCAATGCCCAAACAGAGATTTATAATCAGCTTGCCTTCAAGGTGCTCGAGTGCTACATCAATGACTAAAAACGTAAGCATTTTTTACCTTTGGTTCACGAAGTTCTAAATGATTCTTTTTCCTCTTCTATTTGTAAGACACCCTACAAGGTGGCCTTTGGATGCCCGTTCTAGTCTCTTTTGACTTGAATGATTTCTCATTTTCCCAAAGCTAACCATGTGTCTGAGTCTTATTAGTATGTTTTGGAGTCTATGAAGGAGAGGTTGGCCAAAGCAAAGGAGACTTAAACCATGCATGCTGATAAACATTGCACAGACGTCAAGTTTGACAACAAGGATTGGATGTATCTTTGGATTATGATTCAACACCTAAAACAAGTGGGCAAGCAATGCCCAAAGTTATCTTTCTGAACCTTTGGCCCATGACCCATTACCAAGCATATCAATGATGTCCCCATGAAGCAATGTCTGCTACCCAGTTCGAACTACGTTGAGGCCGTATGTGGGACTACTTCCTATTGCCTTTTGAAATGAGCCCCAGCCATAAGTCTTGAACATGGCCAAAGTATTAATCCTAGAGATCGTCCTTCACAGCTCTAAGCATGGCATAAACAATCGAAAAAGCATGAGTACCTCACAAAGTTCCATGACCAAGGCACCCATGAAGAAGTGTGGCTCCACAAGGAGTTCTTTCAGGAACACCCAACATTGTTAATGGATTACTTGGAAACCATGCAACTCCCATGGACAAGCTAAGGAGGAGGGAATGTCACATGCACCCATTGCAATCTCCTGGCACATGGGCATATCTATACTTTTGTCATAACCTTTTAGGTTGGAGATGTGCATTGAGAATTTGTGAGCCCTAGTCTAGGAACAAGTCACCAATTGCCATCTTGCTTTTGGGAAAGATTATATAAACCCCTTAAGTGGGCTTCTTGCCACACATCTCTCAAGTTTTCAAGCTCTCAAGCTCTCAAGTTCTCTCACACTTTTCTTGTGCAAGATCGAATTTTCTCTCCACTTGCCCTCTTCACGATGTCGACCTAAGAATCCGAGTTGGAGCCCTTGTCGAACGCGAAGGCTTGCCGGCTACGGAAGATACCGATGCCGATCTTTTTGACGATTATGTGTCCAAATCTGATTTCCAAGAGTTCAAAGTAGCTCTCGAAGCTTCTTCTTCGGAACGTCAGGCACAAATCACAGCCCAGATGCAAGCTTTGCAGAACTCCATCTCTCTCTTGACCACTACCCTATCTACTCTTTCGGGTATGGATACCTTGGCCTCTGCTTTAGGCCCCAACATTACTCCGGAACAGTTCGGGGGCGAGCAAAAGCAACGTACCAAGGAGATCGTGGACACTTGGCTGCATATGTGGCAAGTCCATTTTCAGTTTCATCCATATGATGATGGAAAAAAGATCCAGTTAGCAGCATGTTTCCTCTCAAGCAAAGCTTTGCTTTGGTGGAAGGAACTCAACCCTAAGCCAATGACTTGGGCACAATTTGAAGACGTCTTCAAGAAGGAATTCCTCAAGAAAGAGGATGATTATGATGTTGTTGCCCGGTTTACAGCTTTGACCATGACCTCGCAGCACCTCACTTATGAAGTCTACCTCCAGAAGTTTAGGGACTTGCAGATGAAAGCTACAAAGATGGATCCCACTACTCTTTTGGGGTTCTTCGCAGCCGGTTTACCAGACTCATACTGTTTACAGGTTAAGAATAACAAATGCAAAACTTTGGACGAAGCCATTCATTCAGCTCGTATCTATGATGATACAATGGTCTCTTCCAAGTCTAAACCCGTTACCGAGTAGGGGAACAAGCACAAAAGAAAGTTTCTCTGCGCACCAATGGCTAACACGACTGAAGGAAAGTCTTCGGACCAACCTTCAAAGAATTCAAGTTCGACACCAGCGAAGAAGAAACGACTCCTTAAGGCTTTGAAGCTCAAGAAGGAGAGACGTTGTTTCATCTGCGAAGAAAAAGGACACATGCGTAACGAGTGCCCGAAGCAAAAGGGTGCAAAGACCAACGCAGGACCCAAGCCAAAGGCAGCTAACCAGTTGTCTTTGACCGGTACGTCAGTTACTGTACTTTCTCGCCCTAGTACATGTTCTAATTGTCTATTCAACTCTAAAGTTTTTGACCTCCATGATCTTCTCCGAGTTTATGGAGAAGTGAATGGCCATAGAATCCACATTCTTCTAGACCCTGGCAGCTCACATAATTTTGTTAACTACAAACTTGTGCAGAAATTGAGTGTTGATACGACACCCAGCGATCATACCTATGAGGTACGCCTACCTGCGGGAAGGCAAGTATGGGATCGAAAGGTGGAGATGCTACCAATCCGGATTCAGGACTACAAAGATACTCTGGAATGCTATATTATGCACCTAGAACATGTAGACTTGTTATTAGGGATTGAGTGGTTTAAGACTCTTCCAGATAGATTGGTCTAGTCATATTTTTTCTTTTCAGCATAGGAACACCCAGTATAGTATTTTAGGTGATTGTATACATCCCTCTCGGGGACCTCTTGTAAATACAGTTGATTTTGAAAATATAATGGATTCTTCTTTGTATACTGCTTTCCATTGTGTATTGATTCCACTTTCTTCATTTCTCATTCCTTCCATGGATGTCAATGAATTAAGTGTATTTGAAAGCAAAGAATTACAGAAGATACTTGACTCATTTCAACATGTATTTCCTAAGGAACTGCCATCGGGTTTACCATCTGAAAGGGCAGTAGATCATCGTATTGACTTGAGTTGGCTAAACAACTCGAAGATTATTTGAGGATGGGCCAAATCCGTCCAAGTAAATCACCTTGGGGTGCACCTGTGTTGCTTAGAAGAAAGAAGGACAACACCTAGAGAATGTGTATAGATTACAAGAGATTGAACAAGCTGCCAATTAAGAACCGTTATCCTCTCCCTAGATCAGATGACCTGATTGATCGGTTTAGCAGGAGCGAAATATTTCACGAAGATAGATTTACGTACTGGCTATCACCAAATACGTATTCATGAAAGGCATGTCGAACGAACCGCCTTTCGGACCAGGTATGGCCATTACGAGTTTCTCGTATTACCTTTTGGGTTAACTAATGCTCCAGCCACTTTCCAGCAAATGATGAACAATCTTTTTCGTGAACATTTGGGAAAATTTGTGGTTGTGTTCCTGGATGATATTTTGATATATAGTCGTAGTCTTAAGGATCATGTTAGACACCTCATGATTGTCTTATCTATTTTAAGACAGAATCGACTATATACTAAGTTAAGTAAATGTGAGTTTTTTATGACAAACATCATTTACTTGGGACACAAGATCACTAGAGATGGATTGAGCATTAACTATGACCGAGTTCACAAGATTCTGGACTTGGCCTATACCACGAACAGTGAAACAACTTCATTCTTTTCTCGGTTTTGTTGTTTTTCTTCGGAAATCTGTGCAGGAGTACTCTCAGCTCACACTACCGATGACCGACTTGTTGAAAGGTCGTGGACGTAAGTCAAATCAACCTATCACTTGGAATAACGATTTAGATATGGCCTTCAGACTTTTGAAAGATAAAGTCAAAGAAGCACCTATCTTGGCATTACCCGATCCTAGTCGGCCTTATATTCTTGAAACTGATGCCAGTGACTATGCCATCGGGGCTGCTTTATTTCAAGATGGTAGACCTGTTGCTTTTAAAAGTAAAAAGCTAGACGACACTCAATCTCATTGGCCAACCCTTGAGAAGGAGCTTTATGCTGTGATTCACGCTCTCAAGGTTTGGAGACATTATTTATATGGCTCCAAGTTTGTGGTATTGATTGATCATCAGTCAATCAAGTATGTGTGTGATGCGGATGATTTGAGAGGAAGTAAAGCTCGTTGGGCTGAGTTAATGTGTGAGAGGAAGTAAAGCTCGTTGGGCTGAGTTAATGCAAGATTTTGATTTTGAGATTCATTATGGAAAAGGGTCCATGAATAGTGTTGCAGATACACTTAGTCGAATTAGAGAGGAGAATACTTTGTCGTTCACCAAGATTTCTACCGACTTATTTCAGTCATTGAGAGGGCTTTGCAAGACTGATAGTTATTTGGTCCATTTTGGCAGAAGATCCAGGACGGAAGCTCATTGATTGACCAAGACTTGATGACTGAACAGCTTACCATTCAGGCTGCAGGAGGCCAGTGGGGATGATTCGGAATGGTTTACTATTCCGTAATGACAAAATCTGTGTACCACAGATCCCGGACATTAGGTCCAAGATTCTTAAAGAGTGTCACGACGCCCCTTCTGCTGGACATCCAGGGGTACACAGAACACTGTCGTTAGTGAAACACACTTCTTATTGGCCAAAGATGAAAGGGTATGTAGAAGATTATGTTCTCAAGTGTCAAGTTTGTCAAGCTAATAAAGCTGAACGCTTTAGACAGGCTGGGTTGTTGCATCCTTTGCAAATCCCACGTAATAAATGGGAAAGTATTTCCATGGATTTTATTACCGGATTGCCAAAAACACATCAAGGCCACGATTCTATTTGGGTTGTGGTAGATCGCTTGACAAAAATGGCTAGATTTTTACCGACCCGCAAGACTATTACAGCTACGCAATTAGCACGGCAGTTTATCGAGCAATTGTTTAGACTGTACGGGTTACCGCAAGACATAGTCAGTGATAGGGACTCTAAGTTTACGAGTGATTTTTGAAAACTTATTTTTGAGAAGTTGGAAACAACTTTGAATTTGAGTTCCTCAGATCATCCTCAATCTGATGGCCAGACAGAAAGAGTGAATCAAATTTTGGAGGATATGCAGGCTTCCAGCATATGTATCCAAAAGACAGAGTTCATGGGAGGATTATCTTCCTATATTAGAATTTGCTTATAACAGTACTAAGCATACGAGTACAGGTTTTAGTCCTTTCATGCTTATGTATGGTTTTCAACCTAGATCACCTGTTACAGTAGGATTCTCAAGACTTCAGCATGATGCAGCACGTAATTTTTTGCAAGATATGCAAGAAATGTTCCAAGTTGCGAAGGAATCTATTAGAAGTGCTCAAGACCGAGAAAAAATTTATTCTAATAGACATCGTTCACCCAGAGAGTTCTCTGAAGGAACGATGGTGTATTTGCGAGTTCCGAAAGATTCCGAGACTTTACGGACAGGTCGATCTTCGAAATTATCTTCTAGATACTGTGGACCATTTCGTATTACACAACGGATTGGTTCAGTTGCATATGAATTGGATTTCCCTTCTCATGTTAAAGTTCATCCTGTATTTCATCTCAGTAGACTTAAGAAAGTACTAAGTTACTCCTCAAGAAATCATAGATGTCGAGGACATGACATTTGTTCCACATGAACCTGAAAAGATTCTTGGATTTCGTGAAAGAAGATTGCGTAATACGCTATCACGGAATACAAGATTAAGTGGAAGGATCGTGTTGATGAGGACGCTACATGGGAGACATTGACTACTACCCTGGCTTTTTAGTGAGCTCTTAGAGGAAGGGGAGTATGTCATGTGCACAGTGTGTATCTACCGTGTGCTACACGCACACAAGACTAGCTTCGAGGTTTGGGGAAGCTTGGAGCTAGGCAGGCTGATTGGTAAACTGAGTTAGGGATAGACTAACGGGCTGGCACCAAGTATGGACGGGCGAGTGCCCAAGTGTGGACGCCCGATGACCGGCCAAGAGCCTATAAAAGGGTGGCCAAGGTTAGTCATTAGTCATATAGAGTCTCGCATGTTTTGTGACAGCTCTATGGTCTGGAGCCTGGATCTAGTGCAGACGTGCACCTGCTTCATGCAGCCGAGGCCGGCAGCAGTCTCAAGGCCCGCCAGGGTAGCTTTGTGGCTGTATGGGACGTCGCGAGGTAGAGATTGGTCGGTACGTCCATCTAGTTAGCTCAGCTTGTGGCTCGATGGTGGGGACAACCAAGTCTGTGGGCTTGCCCACGGCTGTCGTGGTTGGGAGGTGAGTCAGGCCTGCACCCCCTTCTTGTTTGTTTGTTTGTTTGCAGGTTTCGAGTCTCGTACCAAGAGCGTTCTACGAGGAGATCTTATGGGGATTTGACACTGAAGTTGAAGTGTGTACAATTGTCCAGGTAGCTTATTAGGCCAAGTCTTGCATGCCAGACAAACGTGTGAGCCCGATAGGGCCAGATAGACAGAACCAGTAGTGGAGGTTTGGACAGGCCAGGCAGAGGCCGGACAGCTGGTTAGGCACGCCGGGCAGCAGCAACAGCTGCAGCAGGTCGAGCACACTGACCAGCCCACAAAAGGGCTTATTGTCCTGTAAAAAGTCCCTTTCTCTCCCAGCTTGAATCGTCAAGAATCAAATCTTCAATCGCTCATCAGAGCTGACATCAATGGATCAAGAAAAATGGCCAATCATCAACGCAAATGCCAGGAGCCCGTGTCAATCAACCTGCTCAGTTCACTACTAGTGAACTTGCGTTAATCATCCAGGTCTCTAGAGTTCAAAGGGCAGCTGCCCAAGCAGAGACCTCTTGTTCAGGTCCGGCTTTGGCCCGGAATTCAGCCTGTACTCAGTCCAGCAAATAAGAAGTCTCTACATTCAAGACAGGTTAGGTCCAAGTTATTGTACTCATTTCAACTTCAATAATAAAGCAAATACATTGGGCCTTAGTAAGGTAGTTGGGAATAAATACCATGTCGGTGCACTCTCTCTCCATTATCCCTTCTCTTCAAAATTGAAATAACGCAGTGAAAGGTGCTGCACACCTTACCACTTAAGCTTCCTCAATGTAGCACTCTCTTTCCTACTAGTAGATACTACCAATCTATACATAGTATCAAATGCCACTCCCTTCACAAACCATTGTCACCCAGCAGCTAGTTTCATTGTAAATAAAATAAAATAAAAATCAAAAAAGTCTAAAGCACTGAATCCAACAAGATAAATTTACCAAGCTATCAGCAAAATTGTTGACTGTAGTCTCTGATAAAAGATAGCCATCCGCCAACATTTGGGGAACTCGCTCCACAAACACACTACGAATGGAGGGCTTGATTATTTCAATATATATACAATGACGATATATAATAAAAACTGAACACTAAATTACACATTTCAATTATTGTTTAATCTTCACACAAATTAACGAAAAGGTTTATCATAATGAGGAATTTTCACAAAACTGAACTCAGATACCAAACAACATGACATATGCAACCAATTGCAAGAGCCAGACATGAGGGAGAGACAAATTGTAAACAGCCTAAGAGTGACTTGAGCTCCAATCATACGCCTTGAGGACAACAATCATGGCAACATCACAGCAGTCTGTGAAAGGTGCTTGTGCAGCACATTGGGTGGCATAGGCAGCCAACAAGGCACTAATAGGACTTTGTCTGTGGGAGAACCGACCTCTAATGCATGTCCACTGGGACCAGGCGAGTGGGAGTGGCAGGAAGAGATGCCCTGGGAGGTGCAATGGGCTGCTGCCGCCGGGGTACCAAGGATCTCATGCATGTGGATCCTGCGACCCATCCTCGTCGCGTAATGAAAAAAGGGGGTGGTCAGGCTCTCCAGGCTGTAAGGGTGCCATTGAGACTGTCCCAAAGCACAACAGGTGGCAATAGCTTGGGTGGCTGAGGCCGGCCCCGCTCTTTCCTACAAGGAGGAAGCAGGTGGACACGCTCTCCAACTCTTCTCGGCAAGATTGATACAATACCCATACCTGACAGATCGTCAGCAGAGCCTTAGTCTCTGGTGACTAGTCAAAAATGGGACATCATCAGCAGCATAGCTGCATGGATATATGGTGGGCTCGTTGCAGCGAGGTCATTGAGGTCAATCTCAACGCCCCCCCTTCCACACACACACACACACGCCCCCCCTCCCCCAAGCTGAGCCCATTTGTTCCATTTAGACTAACATCATTCATACCCTCCACAGCCAATGCAAAAAGCTTCAAAGCAGATCGCATCGCATGCACAGACGTCATGAGGCCTTCTTGCACACATGACACTGGGCCCCCTTTCTCTCCAATCTGGCCGGCAAGATCACTTGCCATTACAGCAACACCCCCACCCCTCCCCCAAAGGTAGTTTCCCTCCAAGAGCGGCCAGCCATGGAGGGAACCACCCTCCCCTTTTTCTTTTGCCTCTTATGAGGGTTTTGAATTGAATATGTACAATTAGCCTATGGCTGCTGTTTTTAACTAATAGAAGGATGTCTTTTCCGGAAAAAAAAACAAGCCACTAATAGGCAAGACCTCCGAGAGAGCGGCCTGCCATGGAGGGGACCACCCTCCCCGTTTTCTTGTTCCTCTTATGAGGGTTCTGAGCATGTACAGTTTGCCTATGGCTTCTGTTTTTAACTAATAGAAGGTCCTCTTTCCCGTCAGGAAAAAAAAATAAGGCAATAACAGGCAAGACCTCCAACCCAGGCCGCTTTTGGGCGGTTACTGATTAGCTTTACACCACTTGCATAGAGTAAACCACACCACTTGCATAGAGTAAACCACACCCTACAACACTTCTATTTATTTAAATTTTTCACAAGACTGGGTCTAGGCCTATGTAGATGAAAAGTCTGCCTTAGGGTCAATCTTTTCACATCAACACTTTAGTAGTGTCTCTATCTCTTCTATGGTGGTACAGGACAGACCCAGCCATGATTAAGGCTACCACTCCAGAGATGGTAGGGCAGGGATGGTATGGAACCACCATCTCTTGCCTTGGGAGCCTGTTCCATGGTAAGCCAAGCCTCTAATCTTAAATAGCTCTGGACTTTTCAAAATGCCTATGGTAGAATGAATGTTGTAGAGTTTCTTGATATAACCTGCAAAGATAAAGTACAAGAAAATAGTTGAGAGCTGCCAAAATCAATCTCACCGTGAACTACCGGCAGCATTGGTAATGATCTCATAGAGATCACGAGTATTTATTCCAGCAGAAGCACCCAAAACCATGGCTTCTGCAGCAGCTGCAATGTGTACCCCAGCTAATAGTTTATTAACCATCTGGACCTTGCTGCACAATACATCAAAATTGTGTTGACAAGAAAGAAGGTACAATAATTGTTTTCAAGGTACACTGGTTCCTTAAATATATACATTGGTCCTTTCACAAAGCTTTTATAACGTTTACAAACTACATGACTATGTTATAGGCTCTAAACTGGTGGATTTTGGGAACTCCATGCCAAACACGCGCGCGCACCATGTGTATACATATATACACATATCACATATACATACATATATATATATATTCACACTTTTTTGTGAAACCACTATTTATCTTATATTCGAGAACCCTCAAAACGAGAGGCTCTAATTAAAGTACATCTAAAAACAGTGGAAAAACACTTCATAAATAATTCTGCTGATCTGTCTGCTGCTGCAGCTCAAAACTATCATGCAATGACTGACATAATGATCGACGGAAGTATACATACTTATCGATCCACTTTGCGTGAATCTCTCCAGGACTCTTATGCCTTGGGGTGAGATCACTACTAGGCAATCAGATGTGTTTTTCCACTGTTTCTAGCTTGTCCTTCCTCATGGACAGCTATGCTTGTACCATGCCTTGAGTAATTAACTAGACAATGGTTTCACACAAAAAAAAAAAAAGTTATGTGTGCTACAAACATACATATTTATTTAAGTATATATACATATATATACATACATACATATTTATTTAAGTATATATACATATATACATACATACATACATACATATATATTGATGTATGTATGTATATATGTAGATGTGTGTGTGTGTGTGTGTGTGTGAAATTAGCTGAGGGTAGACTAGCGTTACAAACCAGAAACAAAAGTAGGATATACCTGGCTGCACCTACATCCCCTTCAATTTGAAGAAAGTCATTGCACATGGCTATTCACAAAACCAAAGCAGCATCAATATTTGTTTTATTATTTTTAACTAAACAAGACCTCTCTTAATTAAGAATAGAAACAAAATCCAAATTTTTTCAGGTAATAATTTTATTTCAATATCCAACGCTAGCCCTCTCCTTTCTAAAAAGTGAAAAAAAAATTCACGGATTGGAAACACGGCTATATGAGTTAATGTCACATCATTCACTCACTCCAACAAGATGGAGAGCTAACCTACTTAGTACTAGCGGACATCCAGCCCCCCTCACCTCAGCCACCAGCCCCCACCCCCAACGCACCTATATCCCCTTCCCTTTTGTGTTGCCCCAGCTTCCCCTCCTTCCTCCTGTTCTATAACAGACCTTGTTGCCTGGCATGCTAGGGTTTGTGACACCGACTATGTCACGGGTTTGCTATGTAGCAGTATGGACCTCTATAGCTTGTCGAATTGTTGGTGTCCAGCCGACTAGCGTCCAACTGACAAGTGCCGGCCATCCAGCTGAACAAGTGCCGGCCGTCCAATTGCCAAGTGCCAGTTATCCAGTTGACACCATCCAGCCATCCAATTGACACCATCCGGCCATCATGACAAGTGGCACCCCAAGCCTAATGAATCATTGATGGAAGTCCCTACCTACCACCAACCTCTTCATGGCTATGTGCGCTCCGTAGTATCCACTAGGTCTATCTCTTACCTTGAAGGACCACCACTTGCACACCATCAGCAAGTGGGTGGCGCATCCCTAATGTTGGCAATCATGGCAGGTTGCACCAAAATCATGCTCCACGTTCAGTGGTGGGCACTTTATGACTGTGCAATGCACCTACTCAACGTGGTTGGACCACTTGTATAAATAAGCAATCTTGAGACTACCAAGGATCAATCAGTTTTTCAATGAATGAATGCAATTGTTCTTATTCTTCATTGTCTCTGTACTGTGTGTCTCTTTCCTTCAAGTGTGTTCTAATGAAGTGTCATCTTGCCAATTGCTTGTATTCACTATCTCTTGGGTGCACATCAAGCATAGTGTCTTGTCAAAGTTGTGTGAGTGCGTAGTGGAGCGGGGCAGAGCAGCCACACGTCTCCCCATCCAAGTAGCAACTCCTGGAGGCATACTGCCACAAAGTGAACCGGTGCCACAGTCGATGTCACAAACCCTAGCGTGGTTGTGGCAGGATCGCATGTAGCAGACCTTGTTGTTGCCCGAGTCAGCTCGAGGGTTTTTAACACCAATTGTGTCACGGGTTCACTCTAAGGCAGTATGCCTCCAAGGATTGCTACTCGGCCAGGGAGACGTGTGGCTACACTACACCGCTCCACTACGCAGTGACAGGTCACACAACTCTAATAAGACACTATGCTTGACGTGCACCCAAGAGATGGTGACAACAAGCAATTGGCAAGATGAAACTTCAGCAGAACACACTTGAAGGAAAGAGACACACAGTATAGAGACAATGAAGAATAATAACAATTGCATTAATTCACTAAAATTGATTGATCCTTGGTAGTCTCAAGATTGCTCATTTATACAAGTGGTCCAACCACGGTAAGTAGGTGCACCGTTTGGCAATAAAGTGTCCGTGGAGCATGATTCCCGTGCAACCTACCATGATTGCCAATATTAGGGACGCACCACCCACTTGCTGATGGTGTGCAAGTGGCCATCCTCCAAGGTAAGACATAGACCTACTAAATGCCGCAGAGCTAGCCGTGAAGCGGTTGGTGGTAGATAAGTACTTCCATTAATGATTCACCAGGCTTGGGGTGCAACTTGTCATGGCAGCTAGACGTTGTCAACTGGACGGCTGGCATACTTGATGCTAGACACCGGCAATCTAACAACTACAAGTCCCCCACCACTTACTAATTCACCGTCCCAATGAATGCAACCGAGAAGGTGTTGTCGAGAAGAGAGGAGAGGCCACCGCAGGCCAAGCCGTGGAAGAGAAAGTTGTGGAGAGAGGAACAAACGTCGGTGACGGGGGTAGTCACTGGAGCTAGGGAAGCAAGGTTAGTGAGACCCAAGGGGGAGAGGTCCGTGGGGGTGAAGAGGGTGGAGGCCCACGACTGAGAGGAGGGCTCTTGAAAATACATAAGAAAGCTGTAGTGATTTGAGCTAGGAGAGGGAGCTATCTGTCAAGGGGTGGACAACTAGGAGGAAGATGCTGAACATGTGGTCTTCCAAGCAAGGTCACCGCAAAACGTTTCACTATTGAAACGAAGCAATGCTGAAACGATTTATTTTGGAACAAAATGTTTCAACACCAAGTAGGTGGACAATGAAATGTTGGCCCAAAATGATGATATACATAAAATGTGAAGGTACTACCCAATAGTTATAAGATTATACTAGCATATTTATCATCAATGAACAAAGAAGACGTACAAAAGAGAAGAGAAAAGAACAAATAAGATGAAAAAAGGAAAGAGAAAGATAAAAGCAGACAAAATCACCACCTTTTTCCCCACATGAAACGATATGGTTTCAATGTGCACATGAAACGTGAAATGTGAAACGAGTTTCAAAGCCATTGAAACGAGTTTCATGGTGACCATGGTTCCAAGGACCACATCTGTAGCAGCGGATTGGCCGTGTGTGGCGTGGAGGCGGACGAGGTGGGCGAGCTATGGGAGTTGCCCCTAGCATGGCAGCTGGAGGGGTCAGGATGAGTGGTGGAAGGCTTGATGGTGAGGGAGGGGCTGGTTGGGTGTAAGTGGGTGCCGGGATTGGCTGGTGGTAGACAGGAGTGTAGGAGCCTGCCAAGTGACTGACAGCATTGGTTGTTAGTGGGAACAGCTGCTGTTTGTGGTGTAACTGGCAGAACCCCTTCAGGTAATAGCAGTCCTTATCCTCATGACCACCCTTCTCACAGAAACCTTCTTGGACACTCCTGTGGAGTGTGACCGGCAGCTTGATAAATGGCACACCAAACTGTTTTTGTGGCATCCTGTTGACCCTTGAGCTCTTCTATCTCCTTTCAGAGCTAGGCAAGATTACCGTCTTGTGGCTGAGCCTTTTGGAGCTTGAGAGCTTCTAGCTCACACTTGAGAAGGTCTTCTGCATTGTGAGCCTTCTGGAGCTTGAGATCTTCCAAGCCCATTTGGAGCTTGGTCACTATGCGGTTGGCAGTGGCTGTGGACCCCGGAGTGCCAACTCCTACGTTGCCATCACCTTCGAACAAGAGATGTGTGTTTTGAAGTAGAGCGGCAAGTTCTTGGAACTCCCGCAAGGTGGCACCTGGCCTGAGGCCCTCCGGGATCTTTTGTTGAGTAGTGTGAGGAAGACCCTGGTTCACCCACTAACGCACCATGAAGTCACCTAGATGGGCAGGCAAGCGGGCCACCAGGACAGTCGCCAGTGTCATGAGCTCAGAGACTGCTTCTTTGGGAGGCAGCTTCAAGTGGTGGAGTTCTTGTAACACCCGCTCCTCATGATTTCTTGGACAAAAGGTTCTCGAGAAAGTGTCACTCAGGACTGTCCAGTTGACAAAATGGTTCATTGGAAACTGACTGAACCATTTGTTAGCCGCCCCTTCCAAGGCGGACGGAAAGAGTAACACATAGGCATCTTCCCTATCCAACCCTCTGCTGCGGCACATGGCCAAGAAGCACCGCACATGGTCTTCTCGGCATCCTAGGAATGAATGCGCCCAACCAATATGCCCACTTGACCCCTGCCTTGCTCCGTGTTGCATCAGGGTGGTCCTCCTTGCAATGTAGGTATTCATAGTAGTGAAGCCACAAAGAGAAGAGACGAAGAGATCTGCTTCCATTGCATTTGCTGAATAGGAACAGTCCGGTTCTCTATAGATGGACCCATCAAGCTTCATCCTCACCATGGGCCAAGCCTAGATGATGATGTTTTTGATCCGAAGGTCCCTGAGGAAGCCAGAGAAGAAAATGGGGTGGTCTAGACCTGAAGAAGAAAATTGTGCGGTCCTCGTAGCCTTGACCAAGGAGCTGTTCCACTTGCGATCCAGGGTCACACCTAGGGGAAAGAGAAGACGTTATCGTAGTGATTGGGATGGGAGTGCTAGAGGACCATGCAAGTATGGAGATGAGCCACCGTTTTGGCATGGGAGAGAACTTGTATGGGTAGTAATCTGAGGAAGGAGTTATCCACTGTGTGCTCCTAATGCAGGGAGAGTAGGCTATGATGGTCTCCACCGGGTTGGTGAAGAGCTGGACCGAGTGGCAACTAGCATAGCGTGCGGCTGGGACTCACCTTGGGGCAAAACTTGATGGAGAAAAGCTCGTGATGTTGAAAAAGGAAAACAGCTGGTCAAATCCCCCGACAAAGAAAAACGAGTTGCTCCTTCAAGCTGAAATAAAACTCGCACTCAAACACAAAATCAAAGGCTTCCTAAATCCTAGTATATGGCCTGTTCTCCATTGTTTTTGGTACTATCTTTTAAGGGGCCAGATTCAAGGGGCAACTTAAAGGGCTAGCTTAGGGGTCCAGCTTACATGCCTTCAAATGTCACCACAGTGCATGTTTTGCCTCGGCGGAAACCCTAACCCTAACACTAACCCTAATTTTCACGATTGTCAGAATGAAGATCTGTTCACGTCATCACAAAGAGCTCATTGAGAGGAGAAACTGTCTCTTACAGCATCTTCAAATTCAAAGTGGTTTGAGAGATTTTTAGGAGGATGTGGTTTGAGAGATTGTTAGGGGGGGGGGGGGGGGCGCGCGCGCAAAGATGGGAGAGCTGGACCGAGTGGCACCTAGCATAGCGTGCGGCTCGGACTCACCTTGGGGCAAAACTTGATGGAGAAAAGCTCGTGATGTTGAAAAAGGAAAACAGCTAGTCAAATCCCCCAACAAAGAAAAACGAGTTGCTCCTTCAAGCTGAAATAAAACTCGCACTCAAACACAAAATCAAAGGCTTCCTAAATCCTAGTATATGGCCTCTTCTCCATTGTTTTTGGTACTATCTTTTAAGGGGCCAGATTCAAGGGGCAACTTAAAGGGCTAGCTTAGGGGTCCAGCTTACATGCCTTCAAATGTCACCACAGTGCATGTTTTGCCTCGGCGGAAACCCTAACCCTAACACTAACCCTAATTTTCACGATTGTCAGAATGAAGATCTGTTCACGTCATCACAAAGAGCTCATTGAGAGGAGAAACTGTCTCTTACAGCATCTTCAAATTCAAAGTGGTTTGAGAGATTTTTAGGAGGATGTGGTTTGAGAGATTGTTAGGGGGGGGGGGGGGCGCGCGCGCAAAGATGGGAGAGCTGGACCGAGTGGCACCTAGCATAGCGTGCGGCTCGGACTCACCTTGGGGCAAAACTTGATGGAGAAAAGCTCGTGATGTTGAAAAAGGAAAACAGCTAGTCAAATCCCCCAACAAAGAAAAACGAGTTGCTCCTTCAAGCTGAAATAAAACTCGCACTCAAACACAAAATCAAAGGCTTCCTAAATCCTAGTATATGGCCTCTTCTCCATTGTTTTTGGTATTATCTTTTAAGGGGCCAGATTCAAGGGGCAACTTAAAGGGCTAGCTTAGGGGTCCAGCTTACATGCCTTCAAATGTCACCACAATGCATGTTTTGCCTCGGCGGAAACCCTAACCCTAACACTAACACTAATTTTCACGATTGTTATGAAGATCTCTTCGCGTCATCACAAAGAGCTCATTGAGAGGAGAAACTTTGTCTCTTACGGCATCTTCAAATTCAAAGTGGTTTGAGAGATTTCTAGGAGGATGACTTTTTGCATAAAAACTCAATAAAGTTGCTTTTCAATTGGCAAGTTACATTTTAAAAGTGCTTTTTAATAGCGAAACTTGAATTAAAGCAAGGGGGATTCTAGGCATATATAAGCAAGTGTATGGGGCATTGTTGGGACAGATCCAAGCAAGGCTTGCAAGAGAGCAAGCGTGCTATGAAGAGTGCCTTGGCTAGCAAGTGGTAAGACTTGGATCGCGGGACACATCCAAGGTAGACTTGCAAGACAGCAAGGGAACCATGAGAGGTGCCGACTAGCGAGTCCCTAGCCTTGAGTGTGTGCGCGGCCCTCGAGCACTTAGCTTGAAGGCTTTTGAAGACAAAAATCAAGGGTTAAGGCTTTGAGAAGGGCTCTTGATGAAGAAGACATGGGGTAAGGCTTGCTAAGCACTCATGTGGAAGACCTAGGTGAAACTACAAGGGATCTTGTTGGTGGAGGATTCTACAAGTGGTACTTTGTACTCAGATTTGATCAAGTAAAGAAATACCGAAAGGGGCGCCACTGGTTTTGGGGCCAATGTGGTGTCTTGTGTAGGAGCGCTCTAGCTCCATCCCTTTCCTCTCTTTTAGAGTTTCAGTTATTTAAAGCGCTTGTGTGGTGAAGTTTTTGTTTACCGCCCATCAATGGTATTGAAGGCCGGTTTCATGGTTCCATTGCTAGGATCACGTCAACTTTCTCAAGGGGTCAAGCTCGTGGTCGTCTGCACGCAAGCATGACGGGAAGAGATGAGTAAGAAGCCAAAGAAGAGAATCGGTTTCTCTTGGGAAAAAGCAAAGAGAATTCACATGGACCAAAGACACATGAAGATGCACAGTGAAGGATTGTGTTGGCATGTGTAGATCAGCCATGAGCATTTGAGTGGGTAAAAGTCAAAAAGCAAGGTTTTTTTGACCAAAAAGCTGAGTTTGACAAAGTCAAAAAGTGGATCAAAGTGTATGGAAAGGTTGACTATGTCAGGGTAATGGCATGCATGTGGTTTGGAACAACTTGGAGCATGAGAACATGCAAAGGCACGCATGTTTGACCAAGTTTGACCAAGGGTTGACCGCTTTCTGTGCTTTCTTGGTTCTTTTTCTCAAGGCTTGATGGGAAGTGCTTTTGGTAGTCTGTTGGAGGGCAAGATCAGGGCCTCTTGGAGGGGTAAATCACTGGCCAAAAAGTAGGATTAGAGGGACAACAAGAGGTGCCAAACAAGTGTGCTTATTAGCATTTCCAGAGGGGAACTTTATGGACTGATCAAGGCCAAAAGGGACTTTGATCAGGCGAAGAAGCCATGTGAGAAGGTAACTTTAGGGAGCTTCAAAGGTTTGGCAGGTATCACCTTCAGTGGGGGTCTGAGCTTTTATTGCAAAGACTTGTAAGAAAGCTAAGTGGACAGTACACCAACATGGTCAAGCACTGGTGTTTGACACAGGTGATTGTGTTCCGTAGAGCTTTTAAAAGAAAAGTACGAGGTAAAGTTTCATGTCAATATTTTTGGTGAAGTTCAAGAAGTATTCATCTATGGATTCAAAGTGGATGGAGGAGGGTGACTTAGCAGATTCACCTATGGTTTTTGCAACTTTATGTTGATGCTTTTGGTTTGGAGCCTACCATGGAAAGTGCTCACACAAGTTCAACAGCAGATGTGGGTCTAGAGCATTGCCTGATGCTCAAGAGGGGGGTTCCTCTGCTCCCTCTTCACAGACGCACTCAGATGGGATCTAGGAGTCGCTTGGTGATCTCTTTATGGTTCACCCGAGGTACTGAGGGATGACAATGCATTTGCTTGCGGGACATCTATGATATGTGTACTAGTCACATGATTTATGGTACCTTTTGACTTGAGTATGGTTGGAAAAAGATTGGACGCTGCTCTTTACTATATGGTCTTGGATGTATTCATATTTGTGTATGGAAATATTTGTACATATGGAGCATCTTGCATGTATATGTCTGTGATGATACTGCTAATCATGGGTCCTGCAGGATGGCTATATTTTGGAGCAGTTTAACATCACCTGGAGACATGTGTATTGCATGGAGTGGATGCTTGGTTTTTTATGACACTTGTTTTGTGTGTATCTTTCTTTGTGGTGTTATGTTTCAGGTTGGCAGAACTTGGACCTTCCAGTTGCACTATATAGCGCAATCGAGGACAATTGCATTCTTTCAAGAGAGGGGTGTGTCACCACAGTGCATGTTTTACCTCGGCGGAAACCGTATCCCTAACCCTAATTTTCAAGATTGTCAGATTGAAGATCTGTTCCCGTCATCATCAAGAGCTCATTGAGAGGAGCAACTTTGACTCTTACAACATCTTCAAATTCAAAGTGGTTTGAGAGATTTTTCGGAGGATGACTTTTTGCATAAAAAGTTAATAAAGTTGCTTTTCGGTTGCTTTTTAAAAGCAAGTTACCTTCTAAAAGTGCTTTTTACAAGCAAAAATTGCTTTAAAGCAAGAGGACTTCTCTAGGCCTATATAAGCGAGTGTATGGGGCATTGTTGGGACGGATCCAAGCAAGGCTTGCAAGAGAGCAAGGGTGCTATGAAATGCCTTGGCTAGCAAGTGGTAGGACTTGGATAGCGGGACACATCCAAGGTAGACTTGCAAGAGAGCAAGGGCGCCATGAGAGGTGCCGGCTAGCGAGTCTCTAGCCTTGAGTGTGTGTGAGGCTCTCAAGCACTTAGCTTGAAGGCTTTTGAAGACAAAGATCAAGGGTTAAAGCTTTGAGAAGGGCTCTTGATGAAGAAGACATGGGGTAAGGCTTGCTAAGCACTCATGTGGAAGACCTAGGTGAAACTACAAGGGATCCTGTTGGTGGAGGATTCTACAAGTTGTACTTTGTACTCAGATTTGATCAAGTAAAGAAATACTGAAAGGGGCACCATTGGTTTTGGGGCCAATGCAATGTCTTGTGTAGGAGCGCTCTAGCTCCATCCCTTTCTCTCTCTCTTCAAGTTTCAGTCATTTAAAGTGCTTGTGTGGTGAAGTTTTTGTTTACCGCCCATTAATGGTATTGAAGGCCGGTTTCATCAAACATATATCACAATGCCTGACATATAAATATTAGAAAAAATACCTATGCGTACCATATTCTAATGTGCATCGAAAGATCAACTTCATTATGATTGTGGATGTGCATATTGGTATGTCAATGTTTTGCATACTTGGGTATCAAAGAAACTAAATGTGCAATAGAAATGAAGGTAACATTTTCACGAATTCACAAGGTAACAAAAAGAATGTGTCCATAAATCATTCTAAGATGGCACTCAAAAGTATAAAAGCACTTACTGTTCATTTCTACAAACCCTTTCCTTCTCATCTGGTCGTCAAATGCTCAAATTCAATACTTACCCGAAAGCACAGGCCTTGTCTTTTCCAAAGCTTTATCTGTTCCAGATGCCATTATCTGGCCAAAAATAGAAGCAACAGTTCCCAAAGTGAAAAAACAGGGATAAATTGATTTAGGTGAGAACAGAGCTCCAGGATAAAAATCAAATGAGATGATTCACAATTTAAAAACAGCATTGGTTACTAAAACGCAGCATGCCAACAGGCTTACCTTCACTGCAGAATTGGTATCAACAGACATAAACACATCGACCAACAGCAATCCTTTTTGTTCCTCTGTGAAAGCAGAGGCTTGTTAGACACTCTACTCATCTCTATACTGGCAGGAGTTTAATTCACTCTGATTGCAAGAATACCAGGGGTTTCTAAAGACATCAATAGATACTAAATAACATCGCATTTCATCGATCAACAGAAAGTTATGTTGCTGTTCGGGTATCAGTGAATGAGCATGCATGTATGCAACCTGCGTCTGGGGGTTGCCTGCCACGTGGGCCTGGGGAAGGGGGGAAAATAGAATATAGTCTAATTTTTTGACGCTGAGTGTGACCTATAAGACCCATCAATGCAACAAAACTGATAAATGCAAGAAATCCAAAGTATCAAGCTACCCAAGGAAGTCTTGTCTTAAGAGTACTTCTCAGTGATTAATAACTTCTTGTGATAAAGACAGCAATGGCAATAGTCTTCCCCTTTTGCAAAAGAAATGTATGGATGTCAACACATTCCTCAAGGATGTGAGAGAAGTGTGCGCAAAAATTAGAAAAATCTGGGCATTCTAAATTAATACGCTGCTGAGTCTCCCGCACACCCCCACAGAGCATACTTGGCATGTCCTATGTGCCTCAGATTCACCATGCCATCACCCTGACTAATTTCTCAAATGATGGGAGACTACTCAGATGGCAGTAATCATGCGAATAGCACTGTGGCACTGACTTTATCAAATAATCAGGGCTTCTACAACCTCATTCTACAAAGAATGAGAGTTTGTGTATGGTCTTATCTGCCAAATGTAGTACCAGTATCTGAACACATTTTGCCTTTCACATGCAATCAAACACTACTGCTGGAGAAAAGCATCATTGACAAGAGGGGGTAATGATGTGTGTGGCATACCATCTAGCAAACCACAGTTTGTTATCCCTCATCACCCCGAGGTTTTTTTTTTTAAGAGACTTCTATTAAGTATGAATAGACCATACAAAATCATGGCTAGAAGCCGGAGCAAAGAATCCTCATCCCAAAATGTATGGTGATCTTAACCAACCTTGTTACATACCTAACACTAACAATCCTCAAGATTAGGTCCTAATCTGGTCAAGGTTGGGGAGCCCTGAGATTAGGGGAAGGCCACATGCAAGTTACACGTGGCTAGGGTTCATTATTATTGATTATCAATGGTTACTCGCTATAGCTAGATTGTTATTTATAGCAGCAGTAGTCACTATATAAGTTACATGGGTTATTGTGATTCATTCAGCCATATTACTTGATTGTTGGTCTGTGCCTAGACCAAACTCCTGCCATGGACATGGCCGTCCACAAGTGGTCTTGCTGAAGGTCCCTTACGACAGGCCCTAGTGGTATGGGATGCCAGAGCTGACTGGCTTGGCTTGATAGGACCACCTAATACACAAGCTAAACACACAAGGTTAGAATATATAGAAGGGTGCAGGCAAACTCACCTCCCAACCGTAGATTCCATCAAGAAGGTTTACGTGTCTAGCATGTGATGTTACTAGTCACCTTGTCCAGGTATCTCTCAGTCACTATGTTTTTGGTTTGATTTGCAAATATGGTAAGTGCTTATGTTGTTAGGGTTGCATGATGGAACTTGTGGATTCTGTGCAGAGAGAGAGAGAGAGAGAGAGAGAGAGAGAGATGCATATGAGTGATTGAGGTATGCTGTCCCAGAACCTTGAAACCCTAAACAGCAGGAAAACCCTAAATACCTTGTCCCTTTGGTCTGAGCTGCATTGTGGTTTGTGTGTGTTGCTGCACTTTTGAGTTGTCCTATGTAAGCACTGTCTGTACAGCGACTAGAGAAGCAGCAGCAGGTCTGCTGGAGGCACACGCTACAGCAGGTTGGTGGAAATAACATGGGGGAAGGGGCGTTGGAAATAACAAGGTGGCGTAAGGGGTGGCGCAGCTGAACATGGGCCGTACAGGCAGCCATACAGCAGCTGTACAGTAGTTGTACAGAAGGGCTGCAGGAGGTGGACAGAACTGGCGCTACTTTATTTTTAGGGGAGTTTTCTATTAAAAAAAGAAATTGGGCATGTTTAAAACAGAAAGGTCAAGTTTTTTTTTGAAAAAACGTGCAAGACGCGCCGGGGGGGGGCGCGCTTAGTACCTTCTAGTCCTTTTATAAAAGGCATCCCTATTATTTATAGTGGGAAAGCACAAGTGTGTTTTTTCACCTATAAAAACGTGGTTTAGGGATGTTAAGCTGCCACAAACACTAGAACCTCCACTGCTAAGCTTGATAAAAATTTAGAGTAAACTCGGTTGGAATAACATAAAAACACTTGCAATCTCTAAACTAGTTTTAAAGAACGTTAGATGCACATGCCTGATAGCTTCTTTGCCAGCTTTCTGATGTATGTAGGTGAAAATAGTCCGCAAAGAATAATGGCAGTCGAGTGAGCAACAACTGAAAATTAAAAGACCACTGTTCATTCTAGGAATGCCCCACATGAAAAATGGCTTGAAAATCCATGCCAAAAAACTGTATGAAAGATTCAAACCATGAGTGGAACAAAAGTTGCACCTGCTGAGAGAGCACCAAAGAGAGCAGCCTCCAATTGCTCAAGATCACAGACAATGAAAAAAAGTATCGTTGCACCTGTTTAGGAAACCAAAGGTAAGCTTCTAGCCACATAAATTTGTAATGGCAGAGCTGTATTACATAGAAGGGATTATTTTATAAAAAAACTACCTACAAAGACCAAATAAGAGCATAACTTCCATTTGTTCCATTGGAAATTAAAACAAGAGTTTAAGAATAAAATGCTTTGAACAAGTGGATTGAATAAAAATCCAAGGGAATGATCAGGGAAGTGGCACCCCACCTAGATCGTTTTCATATCGAAGCACACAATTCTGTAATTTGGACATCGAGCATTTGTTTGACAGACATGAAGATTTAAACCGTACGCATAACACACCAGTGGCCAGCCCCTTTCCCAGCCAGCTCGTTGCCTGGCACCCTTGCCATAAGGAGGACTCCATCTGCCCCAACTTCCCCAACAAAGGATATACCCTCAACTGCATTCTTTCAGAGGCAGATCTTCAGCTCCTATTGGATTCAGTTGTGTCACCTGAATCCATTATCTCGGTGGGCAGGATTACAGGAAGAAGAACACCTGTGGCCACAACCTGCAAGCCACTTAAGTCAGTAACCAAGGGCCCATTACAGACATCCAACTTCTCCATCAAGGCCAGAGATATGGCTTTACGCCATCACTGAACCTAACCTTGCAAAGCCAGTGAGCTTCTGGTTCCTCCCGTGTTTAAGCAATACCTGAATCCCCTAAAACAATAGGGCCTACCTATGCACAAACATCTAGGATTTCATCTCTCAAATTCATCATATCCTCACCAAAGAAACTCCAGCAGCAAGTTTCGAATCCTCATCTATATGGCTCCACCATCTTTCAGCATGTTTAGTTTTATGGAACCACTGCTTCCCGGCAACCAAATGGGGTGCTTGGTGAGGCAGTGCACATAGACATGGAGCTTCTCCAAGCACCCTACATAAATTATAATTACTCTCTCCATATACACTTTTTTTTGGGGGGGTAAAATCCAATGTTCTATTACTTCACTGTACAAGCAAAGAAGCCCTCAAAAGTGAGGGAGACTTCTTCAAGACCAGAAACAGTGGAAAAACACGTCTAGCTGCAGCTAGTCCATCTCTTGTAGTCTATGGCAATCATATAGAGATTGGCGCAAAGACTGGCGAAAATATGAGTACATGTGCTTTTGGGCACTTTGGACACTCTAGATTAGCCGCAATCATCTGAATTTTCACTCTACACTCTAGATTAGCCGCAATCATCTGAATTTTCACTCTAGATTAGCCGCAATCATCTGAATTTTCACTCTGCACTCTCCCCCCGAAATCCAAACCCAGATCAACTCACACAGGCTTCACGTACATATATTGGTCTACAAAAACAAGGACCACTTCCCAAACCCCCAGTACATCTAGCTTCAGCCCTCTGGAAGATGGCAGCAGGCTGCAGGGCACCATGTAGAAACCCCAAACAGTCCTTCAACACAGTTGAAAGCTCCCTATCAAAGATCAAAAATCACAAACTCCTATGCAAGCATCAAGTACAAGCCCAAGGTTTGCCACAAACACCAAGATCCTCCCTAAAACCTCCACAGAGATGATACAGCAGCCTTGAGAAAGTGGGCAGCTGGCTGTGCTTCCCAATGAAAAAAAAGCTTGAAAGGTTACAAGAACCAGATGGAGAAGGTGCCTTCTGCAAACTGCAAACCCTGGATTCTCTCACACACTCTCAAGCATGAAATTCAAAGAACAATAGAGATGCATTAGAGATACAACAAAAGGGAAACAAGAGAACAAAAGACACCAAAAAAAATGGCAGTTGCATATGCCGGGGATTGATGCCACTCATGTGATACTATGTATTTGGCTTTCCATTGTTGGGACTTGTGCCTGTGTGTACATGCCCGGAAATGCCTGGAAGATCGGTGTTCCATTGGGTCTGGTACCTTGTGTACTTGCCTGGAACACGTCTATTTTGTATAGTCTCATTAACGGGGATTGTCCATGCCAATGTTGCATTGCACAGCATCTTTATGTGCTTGCTTGCAAATTGAATTTGCATGCTGTTTTCGAGCTTGCTTGACTAATGTGTGGTTCCAAGTAAGGGGACACCCGCCTATGAACTGTGCGTGTGAAACTATCTGCTGACATAGTTATGAGGCATGTGACAGGTAGTAAGTATTGGTCAAAACCCAGCCTTAGAATCTAGCATTAATTTATAAGTGAGTATGTACACACTTTATTAAGTTTGGGTGACCAAAACTCACTTGTAAGTTATGAACATAGTTGTCAGCAGGTACGAAAAGTTCGATTTGGTACGGTACGTTCAAATACGGTCTCGGGATGCACTGCTAAATTTTAAAAATAAAAATACGGTGAAGGTACGGTCCATTAAAAATACGGTGGAGGGGACTCAAGGGAGAGGATAGACTTGAGCACTTGTGAGGGGAGGGTTGAGCAATGAGAACTTGTGAGGATGGGGTTGGGGGAGCGCCTATTATATAGATAATAGGGAGAGCCTAGAGGCTCAAGGCTCAGTAGTCAAGCCTCAAGCAAAGGCAAGTTGGCAACCAAAGGGCCAACTTGCCAAGCCTCAAGGCAAGCAAGCAAGAGCCCCAAAAAACACCCATCAAACGGCTCTCCAAACGGACAGAAAACGACGAAAAAAATATGCAAAAAACAGCGAAAAAAAACGGGCAGGAGAAAAAAACGGTCATCTCATGTTCGAATCACACCGCACCGTTCTGCATCGAACCAAACTGATCGAATCAAACTCCTTCGGCGGTGCGCGAACCAGGTGCAACTATGGTTATGAAAAGCCCTGTCTTCACACACTGATGTCCCGAGGTGGACAAAGCACAATGTCCACCACCCAGACCTTATCCTCTTTGTTCAAAGAGAGCAACCAGCCATGTGTCCATCCCACCTTGCACCACAAGTCACTTTTTCTCTCTCTGCCTGACACCCAGGGTGGACATCTCATCATCTAGAAGTTGGCACCCTCCTTCATGAGATCTTTGGCTGTATTTTCTGCACTTTCTCCTTCCCAACACCATATCCAAGCTTGCTAGTGTGTTTTCCAAGCTACCAAGAGTGTTTCCAGGTGGTATTTCCTCTCCTAAACTCCCAATGACTTAAATTTAGCAAAACAGCTCTTATATTTGCTGTAATTTCTGGTCTTTTGGCTGAAAACCCTAATTTCAGCCTTCCTCTCTCAAGTTGAACCATAGGGGAACCTTTCCCACGGTTCCCTTCATCCACTTGAAGACTTTTGTCGCGAAGGATCGCGATAGATTATAGATTTTAACACTCCAGACACTTCCATCGCAAAGACTTCCGCCGTCATCAACTCTGAGTAGCATGAGAGATATGCGGAATACCTGCACCAACAGAAATTGCAGCCCATGTTGCATGTGTTGTGCATGCACATTTTCAGCCGGCAATGGCATTTGACATACATTTTGACTTCTGCCAGAAACATTGCATCCTTCTCGAGCTACATAGGGTACACCTGCATGGCACGAAGTCGCTTATGGTTTCTCGCTAATAGCATGAGGATTCATCCTCTTAGACATGTGTTCTTGTTCAACCACTTGTGGGGATACCAAGACATGTGGGATGGTTGTCTTTTCTGCATAGGAATCCTCGGTACGAACCAAGTATGCATGTGCTGCATCCCTTAGTTGCATGTGTAACTCTTGAGCTATCATTGCCATGGCATGATCCATAAAAGATTCAACTTTCTTGGCCTTCAAACGATCATGTACCAATGGATCTTGGCCATAGAGCTTCAACTCTTCTTGTTGTGCATAAAAAAGAACATGCATATGAGTAAGTTCAACCCTTAAGGCTATGGACTCTTCTTGCATTTTCTCTTTACCATAGGACGGTTGTCCCACATGTTCCTGTTCCCTGGAATGCACCACATGAGTTTGTTCTTCCTGTGAAGCATTGGAAGCATGTATTTCATTGTCCCCGCCTCTTGCGTTAATAAAGCTAAATGCTTGAGACGTGGTGGCTTGTTGTATTCACCGTTGGAAATACTTGAAAAGGAATGGCAAAGTATTTCTATGGATTTTGTAATTGGATTACCACAAACATTGAGGGAGAATAATACCATTTGGGTGGTCCTTTACCAACTCACCAAGCTGGGGAGATTTATTCCTACCAAAGAGAAAATATCAATTGTACAAGCTCATTTGTTTGTTGACAAATTATTTAGTCTACTACTAAGATGAGCCCTTTATGATCATGTATGTCTATCAGCCTAAAGCTCCGTGGATGATTGGCTTAGAGAAAGTCCGAGTTGATGAGCGGTTGACTTCTAAAATAGCAACAAGAGATGCTACAATTGCAAGAGAAAGCATAGAGAGTGTGCAAGATAGAGCCCAATTTTATGCTAACCAAAAGCAATCAACTATAGTCCTGGATGAGAATTCCTAAAGATTCTCAAGTAATGAAGACTAGAAAAGTCTATAAGTTGTCTCCAAGATATTCTGGACCTTATATGATCTTGAAAAAGATAAATGAAGTAGCTTACATATTACGTCTCCTCCTGGATGGAGTATGATGGAGTACATGTGCATCCTATATTTCATATTAGTCGATTGAAAGAGATGCTCGGTGCAGGAGATAAATTGGATCTAACTCTCTATGTTCCTAACGAGGCAGTTGCGGTTGTTGAAACTTGATCGTAGGGAACGGACCCTTAAAAATAGATCAGTTTCTGAGTGGTTGATTAGATGGAGCGATCGTGCAGATGAAGACAACACTTGGGAGAATGTTGCTTCACTTAGACGCCAATGTCTCCCTCTTGTTAGGAGGGTAAGAATGTTATGTCCCATGTTCGGACATAGCAAAGCTAGTATAGAAAACTGCCGCCCAGTTTACTTAGTGTGAACTGGTTATGGGGTATATATTCGAGTTTGTGGCTCATTTGTGAGTGTGTTCATATGGGGAACTCTACCTCGGAAGGGACCTCCCAAGGGACATAACTTCTGGTTATCCCACTGGCTAGTCATACTAGTGACAGTCATGAGGACTAGGGGTTCATGGTATGGAACGCACAGGCATTGAGAATGCATGGTTACCTTAATCTCTAGCTCAGGAGTGGCATACCATTATACTCCGTTTGGAGCCTACGGTTGGGTAGCGAGTGCAAGCCGAACCCACCTTTGTTCTCGTGGACATGTGTACACTTAAAGAACTATAGCAGCGGCTTGGATGTGCTTCTCGGGCTATCAATTGTGAGTATTGGTCTTGGGCAAACACACAGGTAAGTGGAACTCTTGCTTGGGGTGTTTCAGTTTCCCACCTTACCGGAAACCTTTGAACTCACTCCTAAAGAAGCCAGGTTGTCAATCAGGGCAACGCCGGTCTTCAGCTACCTTCCAAAGCTACTCTTCTTTTTCTTGTTCCGTTTGCAACTAGTACTACAACAACTTCATCTGTTTTTCCAGCTTGACTTTCTCTTGCTAAAATGAGGCCTTCTGAAATCCTTATCGTTCAGAACTGGCTTTGCGTTCTACAAGTGGGTCTTGCCATTCATCTTCCAGATGATCTGCAAATGTTGCTTCTAGCTCTGCATCATCTAAAAATCATTTGCATCATTTAAAAATCATCTAAAAATCATTTGCATCATCATGTCTCCTGATACCCATGGGGGACCAAGAGGTGGTATGGATGGTGTACCGCTAGGGATCTAATAGGCCACCTCTCTCGAGTCTCTGAGTCAGTTCCTCCTCAAGCTAAGAGATCTGATCTTCAACGACACTTTCTTCATGGTCACGCTTCAACCAAAACCCAAAGCATCCATAAAATGTATGAAAACAAATCACTAGAACTTCTAATACCAATGTCAAACTAAAGCACAAGGGAGTAATATTTTAATGCACAAAGCAAATGTAGACAGCCAAAATACTCAAAGAAATCACAAACATGACACCAGCACTGAGTCCCAACAATTGTGGCACCCCCTCCCTAGTGGAGTATTGGCTATATGAATGTTAGAATGTGAAAGTAGAAGGCTGAAATGGCCGATTTCTTTGAAAGAGTTACCTTACTGTGTTCCCAATATAGCAAGACAGGACCTAAGCAAACCTTCTAATCTTCTGTGTTGCTGATTTGCTGAAAATTTTGCTAAGGATAACTACCCAAACAATAATCCAATTGGCATTGGCAGCCCATAGATGAAGGGACAAGAATGAAAAGTATATGAGCTAAAAAAAGTTAAAACTCTTTATTATCTCAGGCATGCATCCAAGTCATGGTATCTGAAGATAGATGCCTTTTGCTTGGATAGTGGTCAAATCTTTATGTGATGCTACACAGCTTCATCATCATTATTCTATAAATAGATAGCTTTAAGAAGAACCTTTGACAGACAAATATGGAACAGCCCACATAGTTCTAGGCACCCAAGTCATGGTACCTGGAGTTAGATGACTTTGCTTTGATGCTAGCCAAACCTTTATATGATGCAATAAGCAAATAGCATCATCATCATTATTCCACACATAGATGACTTGATTTTCACACACAATAATCCCCCTTAGATTGATGCTTTCGCTTTAAGAAGAACTTCTGAGAGACAAATATGGGACAGCCCATATATTTTCTATGCTTTGAAAGCATTGCAACCTTGTCCTGGTATTGTTCTTCAGCCAATTCAAGAACGTTGTAGAGCTACTTGAACTGTTTGATATGCAAGACAGCAACCTTTTTCCTACCATGGAAAAGGGGTAGGATACAACCTTGTCCTGGTATTGTTCTTCAGCCAATTCAAGAATGATGTAGAGCTACTTGAGCTGTTTGATATGCAAGACAGCAAGGCCATTCCTACCATGGAAAAGGGGTAGGATAGTTTTGTTCAGATCAAGTTGGCAGTTATGCAGTTTTCATGTTAGTTTTCATGTTTAGCTGTAGTTATATAAACAAATGTTTTTCCTTTGATTAGTAAGGGAGTTATAACTTCTGCACTTGGATTTATGGGGCCCTTCTAAGTTCTCACAGAGCACCAATAACATTGACGCGTGGTGTAATTGTGCTCTCTTGTACTCAAGAAACTGTACAGTTTCCATACTACTCTCTACAACGCAAGAGAGTAAATCCAGCATCATTGGCTTCAATATGAATCAAAAATCTACATTTTCTTGGAAAACCAGAAGTTGCCAACGCACTGCCTCTGACCAGTGTCCAGCACACACAAGAGACTCCATACAGCACGCACATCTATGGGACTGGCACCGCCAGCAAGGTCCCCACGCTCTACCCCCCCCCCTCCCTCCCTTCCCCCCCTTTCGCCCTTCCTCTCAAAATAACCGGCCCAGGGCAAGTGAAGTAGATAGGGTACCCCACCAGCCTTTATAGGCCATGCCATCCACTGCATGTGGCCAACGCATGAGCTACCCCCCTCCCCCCTTTTTTCTTTATGCGGCATGCCACGCAAGATTTGCGCCTCAAACAACCCCCTCCAACCAACATAGGGTGGCCCAGGAAAACAGTAAACCCGGCTCTGATACCATCTTGGGAAACCAAGAGTTACCAACCTGCAGCGGTCAGCACACACAAGAGACGTTGCACAGCAAGTCTGAGGGACCGATGCCACTGGCAAGGTCCCCACACTTGCCAGCCAGTCTCCCCTCAAAAAAATACTGGGACAGCCCCTCTGGAGGGGTGAAAGTAGATGGGCACCCCCATGAGACTTTATAGGCCATGCCTCTCACATTACCGGATATTGAGCACCTCCAATGCCCCCCTTAGGAGGCCATGCAAGATTTGCACCTCCAACACATTTGACGATATAAAGAGCTTAGCATACCTTGAGCTGCCTCTGTAGGGCTGCTACATTTCACCAGATTAGGATGCTGGAAACTTTCTTTGGAGGACTTCAAGGCCTGTGGAAAACAAGAAAGTAAAGACACATAAATCATCCCCCAAAAAAAAGGTTGCATTTACTCAAGATTTAGCATGAATTTTTAGAATACTGAAGAATACAGATAATAATAATCATAGAACCTCCACTACTATCAAGGAGTTCACCTAAGTAAATCATGTAAATATAGTGAATAAATTCAGATGGTGCAAACTATGGCAAATCTTTTGATCGTTTTTATTCTATCCTAGCAGTGAAAGGAGTGGAAAAATTGGCCTCCCAAAAAAAAAAAAAAAACGATGCGCACGAAGGTTCAATTATATCTGAGAAAAAACGATGCGCACAAAGGTTCAAACGATGCATTTTCTCTTGCACAAAGGTTCAATTATATCTGAATATATTAGCAGAAAAAATATTGTTGAAAAGCTTGAATTTACCTCAAAGAACTGGACGCGGAAACCGTTTTGTGAGAGGTTTTGAGCTAAGAGATGGCCATGAGAGCCAGCACTGATGAAACCTACTGTGTTGTGGGATGCCATGAAAGCCGAGAAATGTGTGTGTGTGAGAGAGAGAGAGAGACTGAGAGAGAGAGGGTGTGCGCGCGCAAGTGTGTGTGTGTGGGGGTGTGTGCATGTGTGAGAGAAAGAGAGAATGTGTGTGTGAGAGTGCGTGCGAGAGAAAGAGAGAATGTGTGCGTGGAGTGCGTGCGTGCGTGTGTGTGAGTGAGTGAGAGAGAGAGAGAGAGAGAGAGAGAGAGTGTGTGTGTGTGTGTGGAGAGAGAGAGAGAGAGAGAGATCGAGATCGCTACTGGAAAGCGTACAGTCTCGACATCATGTGCTTGAACATTTTTATTTTCTATTAAGAATTTATGAATCCACATTCAGTCCATTTAAATTATTATGTCTATCCTTAAAACAATGTCTATCCATTTAAATTATTATGTCTATCGTTAAAACAATGAAATTAGCATATCACGCACGTGGATAAAGGTATGACATATGCATGGGTGTCCTAACCCTTAACGCATTGCTTTTCTTAAAGGTGTACCGTGTGGCTCTCTTTGTCCCTACTTGCTACACAAGTTGACATATGCAAATGGGTACAAATTTTATACATCAATGTGCAAAATTGCCTTGCAATTAGAAAACAATGTTGCTTAGGTGGGCTATTGGGGACGGTTCAAATTTAGCGGCGGGGGACAAGGAATCTTCAAGGCGCTGCATTCTAAGAAGGCATTCACATGCTGCAAGCAATAAGAAAGACAACCCCCTGCCCAAAAAAAAAGACAATTTGGTAACTTCCAATTACAAAAATCCATATAAATTGAAAATTCAAATACATCAGTGGCTTTAATAAACTCAAATTCCAATGCAAAGGCTTACTAATTTGTACGACAATATAGAGGATAGTGGCTTTAAATTTTTTGCCATGAATGTGCCAATTGTGTTGTTGCATTTATGATGTGCTATCAATGACATTAATGTATGTATCTCTATTTAATGCAACACCTTATGAAGCATTACAGCCGGGGTGTGTTGGTGATATGTTTGATACTCAAATGCTTCTTCTATTGCATTTATTCTCTCTTCGGCTTTGTTTGTACTACTTACTTGAGTGAATGTGTATTCCAAAAGCTTTTATATACAAATTATTGTTGAAGCCTCGTAGACATTTTTTATGTCTATGAGAGAATATCATGCTCTCAAATGGAGGCTAATGGCCTTTTGCTTTCACTATCTTATTTTCTTAAAGGCAATCGGATAAAAATCCTAAGTATTACGTTGAGACCAAGGGAAACTTGAAAGTTTATCCTTTTATAACTTTGCCGAGATCACAATTTTGGAAAAGCTATGACCAAGGCTATAAGGCCACTAGACCTTGAAGACGATCAACCAAGTAATTTGGTGGCCTATTTGCCTTACAATTAGAAAAATCCATATAAATTGAAAATCCAAATACATCAGTGACTTTAATAAAACTCAAATTCAAATGCAAAGGCTTAATAATTAGTACGATGATATAGACATTAGTGGCTTTAAATTTTTTGCCATGAATGTGCCAATTGTGTTGTAGCATTTATGATGTGCTATCATATGATAGTAATGTATGTAACTCAATTTAATGCAACAAGAATGAAGCACTTTGTACAACTAGTGTTGCACTCGCATGTGCTAGTGATATGAAGCACTTTATACAACTAGTGTTGCACTCGAGTGTGCTAGTGATAGCATATAACATTAATGTATGTAACTGAATTTAATGCAACAACTTATGAAGCACTTTGTACAGCTAGTGCTGCACTCGGGTGTGCTAATGATATGTTTGTACAACTAGTGTTGCACACTCGGATGTGTTGGTGATATATTTGATATGTTTGATACTCAAATGCTTCTTCTATTGCATTTATTCTCTCTTAATCTTTGTTTGTACAACTTACTTGAGTAATTATCTATGAATGTGTGTTCAAAAAGCTTTTGTACTTTTTCATACAAATTATTGTTGAAGCCTCGTACACATTTTTTATGTCTATGAAAGAATATCATGCTCTCAAATGGAGGCTAACGTCCTTTCACTTTCACTCTCTTATTTTCTTAAAGGCACTTCTCATTTTGTTAAACTTTGACTTCACTTTGGTTATGTCTTGTGATTGAAGTTTGAGTCTCGATGCCAGTCAAAGGGTAACAAGAGGAGTTAACTGCATCAACTCTCTAAATTTGTGTCCAAACACTTAATACTAAGTGATGGTAGCCATGCAAGGCTTATTAGTCTAGTACTAGCTTGGCATTACTATCACCCAATGGATTACCTTAGGCTTTGTCTAGCCCACCACAATAGTGTAGCTTCTCACATAGGGCTAGTGATCGCAAACCGCGTGAAAGATATTTGTGTATTCATAATGGTTGGCTTAGTATGGATTAGTATATCCATCTTCTTTGCATAAAGTGTGTTGTATCCCACCAGATGTGAAAGATCCCCGTCCCCCACGCGCAACGAATCCTGGGGTGCTAGCAGCGGAAGTAGAACTTCTTGCGTGGGGCAGGGTCCTTCACTCGCGTCGGGGCCTCACCCACGAATATCCGGACAAGAGACTAATCCCTCGATTCTTCCAAAACCGAACCCGGAAAGACTTCCCTCACCCGGAAAGCACCGGTGATTCTTCCATGATATTTTTACTCTAACGTAGTCAAGAGCCTTAACTAACTGAACTGATCTGACCGAACCCATAAGTATCATAGTCAGATCAAGGAAAAGACTTGCACTTGGATCATAGAGACCAACGATTTTTTCCTCATTGAGAGGCACAGCCGTTGATTTTTTTCCATAGAACAATTTCTATTTGGGATTTATTTCATCTATCGTACTATAACAGAATTGAGTCTCATTTTAGGGAACCATCAGCCCAGCCTAACCCCATCTAGTCCCGTGGGTTAGCCAACCGCCCAACCACTATAGTGATGGGATCCATTTAAGAATTTGGTTAGGTTTTGTCCCGGGTACCAGGGAAAAGAGTTCTCAGGCCCCCTAGCCAGATATTTATGCAAACTTAAAACTAGTCACACCACTTACACACCCAATATGAAATTGCCTTTTTCACAAATTCAGCTGTCTTTAAAACAATCTTTTAATGAAACTATAGTATCACTGATCATAATCCTCCAAAATTATCCGGTTGAATCCTAATTTCTAATTTTTTCCTCATCGGTGTACTTATGGCATCATTGGCAACCAGAACGCTCACCACCTGTCCACTCAGGGGCCTTTTCGATAGTTCCTAGCTCATAGTAACTGGTAATATATTCACTTATAAAAATCAAAATGGAATCTCCGTTGAAGATCAGCAAGATCAACCAACATATCCATATAAAAGAGCCATAGACTCATCCATTGAGGACCAGCAAGGTCAATCAACCAGATCCATGCCCGAATTCAAAAAATAACTTTTACTCCTTGTTCCAATATCTTTCATGACGTACGTGTGGGTATCGTCGGCGAGACCCAGAGCCCGAGCACCGTATGGTCAGCACTCTCTAAGATCCTTCGCAGGTCAACCAACCAGATCCATATAAAAGAGCCATGGACTCATCCGTTGAGGACCAGCACGGTCAATCAACCGGATCCATGCCCAAATTCAAAAAACAACTTTTACTCCTTGTTCTAATATCTTCCACAACGTACATGTGGGTATTGTCGGCGACCCAGAGCCCAAGCACCGTATGGTCAGCACCCTCTAAGATCCTTCGCAGGTCACCACCTAGCGCTTCACTCATAGGCCGCTTCCTTAGTCCCTCATTCACCGTACCACCGGAAGCCATTTAAATCGAACCGAGGCTGGTCTCACAAGACCTCGGCCGACCTTGCTACGCGAGACGTCCTCCGTTGACTCTCCTTCAACTGTTGCAACTTTATCATATAGGTCTCCACGACCTCATTCACAAGATGGTCAAAATGCTTTCCCAGCATTTTTGACATAAAACAGTCATTTTAAAACATGTCATAAATACAGTTTTTATAACAAACTCTCATCTTTCCACATTGTTCCACATCAATCCTCATTTATTTCATATGTATTCCTATTCTCATCACATTATTTTTCATCTCATCACATCTTTCCTCATTTATCCGCATCAGATCTCATCCACTCGCATCTACTCATATCCACATCTCATCACATCATATTCATTCACATCACATATCATCCATTCACATCTATCCCAATTTACATCACATCTCATTCACTCACATCTCGATTCACATGACATCACATCTCATTCATTCATATCCATCGCATCCATCGCATTCATATCCATCACATTCATTCATTCATTCATTCATTATTCATATCCATAACATTCATTCTCATCACCCTCCCATCACATACATTCTATCCACATTATATCACATCACTTCTATCCCATCATATATCATTCATACACATCTCATCTCATTCATCCACATCCATCCAATCGTTCACATGTATGACTACTCACATCTATCCATACATTCATATTTATCACTTCACATCCACATATATTCATGTCACATCACATTCTTTCACATACACATCCACATCCATTCTTTCACATACACATCCACATCCATTCTTTCACAAACTCATCCACATCCGTTCTTCACATGTACATCCATTCTTTCACATGTACATCCACATCCATTCTTCACATGTACATCCACATCGATTCTTCACATGCACATCCACATCCATTCTTCACATGTACATCCACATCGATTCTTCACATGCACATCCACATCCATCCATTCATTCACATCTATCTGATTCACATCATATCTATTCACATCACATTACATCCATCCATTCATTCACATCTATCTGATTCACATCGCATCTCATCACATCTATTAACATCACATCTCATTTCTATACAAGTTTTCAGTTTGATTTTCTTTTGAATACAAGGAGTATTTCTTGAATTAGTATCCCCAAAACTTCTTGATCAGAATTCTGAATTTCATACCAAAATTTCTTGAATTCTACAACCTTGATCCACAGATCAATTCCAAGGGTCTCAAACTTAGTTTCAGATTTGGCAGGAGTTTTGAGTGTATTTTTCTAAAGTGGTCGCTCCTTCTTCCCTCGAAACTGACGAAAGGGTTTGGTCTTGGTCTTAGTCTGATTCAAGGTTTGAGTCGGATAAGATTTTTCCTGAACTATCTTTCTCGAAAAGGTTTAATAATTCAGTTACTATTTTACTGAATTTCTTTCTTTGAATATTCACTTAATTGATTTCTAAATTAGTTACGAATTCCAATGAGGAATAGATTAATCATTTATCTGAATATTTCGATCTCGATATTCTCTTTTTACAATCCGTGTGAATATAAAACAATAGAAATTTCTCTCTTAGAGTATTTAATTATTCATTTATCAAATACTCATAGAATTTAAACATAGAATTTAAGAGAATTCTAATTTTGATATAAAAATTCTTTATGCATCTATTTATGCATAAAAATCAACTTCAGTGGGAATAACACTTTATAAAAAATCCTTTTATGCATCTATTTATGCATAAAATCAAATTTAATAGGAATAACACTTTTAAAATAAAAAGAATTTCTTTATGCAATCGAATTTAATAGGAATAACACTTTTAAAATAAAAAGAATTTCTTTATGCATCTATTTATGCATAAAAATCAATTTTTATGAGAATAACGCTTTTGTAATTAAAAAATTCCTTTATGCATCTTTCTATGCATAAAAATCAAATTTAATGAGAATAACACTTTTGAAATAAAAAAATTCCTTTATGCATCTTTCTATGAATAAAAATAAAATTTAATGAGAACAACACTTTTGAAATAAAAATAAATCCTTTATGCATCTTTCTATGCATAAAAATCAAATTTAATGAGAATAACACTTTTGAAATAAAAATAATTCCTTTATGCATCTTTCTATGCATAAAAATCAAATTTAATGAGAATAACACTTTTGAAATAAAAATAAATCCTTTATGCATCTTTCTATGCATAAAAATCAAATTTAATGAGAATAACACTTTTGAAATAAAAATAAATCCTTTATGCATCTTTCTTTTCATAAAAATCAATTTTTGAAATAAAAATAATTCCTTTATGCATCTTTCTATGCATAAAAATTAAATTTAATAAGAATAACACTTTTGAAATAAAAATAATTCCTTTATGCATCTTTCTATGCATAAAAATCAATTTTAATAATTAATATCAGTGATATCCATGTGAATATGTACATGGAGTAATTATAATATTTAATTTAGATGCAAAAATGGTGGGAATTACTCTTTGGAATAACATAAAAATAAACTTTCTTTTCTACAAAATTTTGGAAATTTTTACCATAACCTCCTTTGTATGGCTGACCATTTCTCATTTTTATCATTCTATTTTTAACTTAAATTAACCCAAATTAGATTCATAGAACTCTAATCTACACAATTTTCTAAATTCAAGAGAGTAAACAATAAGAAGAGATTAATTAATTTCTTAGTTAATCTTTCTAAGATTAAGAAAGGCTGGAATGTAAAGAAGAGAAGGGGGTGGCATTTTCCTCAAAGGCATAGCATTTGAATTTAATTCAATCAACTGTAAAACATGAAAATCAAGAAAACCATAGATTTAAAATTAAACAAGTAAGAAAATTAACTTATAAAGAGCTTATAAGCTCTCCTTTGGCTTGAGGGATTGAGGGTTCTACTCTTGTTTGAAGCAAGAGTGACCACCACTTTGGAGAGGATTAGGCCAAAAACAATTGAATTATTAAAAAAATCAATGTAAATGGCTCAGGACAGGAGCAAAGTAACAGTGCATAAACACCATTAAGCTTTTACAAAGGGGGAGGCGTCTATTCATAGGAAAAAGTGAGCCTCTAACCAAGCAAACTGATTCTAGAATTTTTCAAATCAGTTTGGTCAATTTTTGACCATTTTTGGATCAGTTCAGCTTACTTTTTGGATCTAGTTTTGAAATAAGAGAGAGGAGAGATGAAATATCTCATTTTACTGATTAAAAATTGGGAGTAATGATGAGAAAAAAGGTGCCTCCTTCAGAGGAGAGATCCTCACTCTGAGGTGTCAAAATTCAGTTTTTTAATTGTTTTCTTTGGTCCTTAGTCCACTCTTCATCTTATGTGAGCATTTACTCATTTTTGGGGGGTTTTCCTTTTATTCTTCAATTTATTTCCTCTCTACATTTGGATTAATCTTATTGGCCCATAGGAACCTTAATTGGACCATAATCCAAATTTTTTTGAAAATCTAGACCCTTAGGCTAAGGTCCTTTATACCTATTTTCAATTAATTCCAATTGCACATTGGAAAGTTCTTTTTGAATTTTTGTTTCAGGGGAAACCATTTTAGACACTAGGAGGGTTTTTATATTCAAAAATATCTCAATTTTGAGTTACCTCCCTCTAGACATTTTCTCTCTCCAGGCCAAAACAGAGTAAAACAAGATCTTTCTTTTATTTCAGAGAGGGGAATAATTATAAGATCAGAAGGGGAGGTTCTTACACCTTCACACCTCAAAAGCCGGAGGGAGGAATCTTACATCCTACCCCTCTTAAAAAACGCGAGATGTCCTCATATCGCAACTAGAGGACAACTCTTTCCCTTAAGATCCAATTGATTCTGGGGTTTCTTATAGTTTGGTGAACCCAACAGAATCCTCGGATAAAGATCCCTTATATAGAACTCATCATCAGATAACAATTCATTCACATCATATCATTCATATCCTTAACACAAATATGGTTTGTTAGACCGAAATTTTCATCTGAACATTCCTCCAAGGAGAATTTCAATTATACAGGTTTTTAATTTGTCATCCCTTAACTTAATTCACTGGGTCAAGTGTTAACAATAGCAATCTGTTAGCATAATCCACTAATCTCATAGTGATTTGCTGAAGTCATTAACGTCATTCCAGTTACGAACATCATCACAGGGACTCGTCCCATTCATCCTTATTGTGGTTTTGCTCAGCTTATAGCGTTTCAACCAAAATTCAGGAATCATCATTTTTCAATCAGAATCCAAATCAACTCATCAGTTCTTAACCAGAATTTTAAAATCATATTAACTATATTTAAATTCATCATCTGGATAGCATTTTTGCTTATAATTTCAAGGTCTTAGATTTACTCGTATATACGGCCAATAAAGAGCTGCAGTTATACCCTCGGTATATACGGGTAGTCACGGTCCTTGGAATTTTAAGGTAAATATCATCATGTCTAGGCCTCAAGCAAGTCAGGGATTCCATACAATTGCGGTACTTCCATTTGAATACCCAATTACCTATTTATGAATCTTTATTCTGAATATCAATTTGTATGAATTTCATCACAATTATAACCTTTTACTGCTACTTCATAAATTTTTGACATTTCTGGCTTCTCGGTTGATTCACTTAGCCAATTTGCTCTGATACCAACTGAAAGATCCCTGTCCCCACTGCGCAACGAATCCTGGGGTGCTAGCAGCGGAAGTAGCACTTCTTGTGCGGGGCAGGGTCCTTCACTCAGGGCCTTGCCCACGAATATCCAGAAAAGAGACTAATCTCTCGGTTCTTTCAAAACCGAACTCGAAAAAACTTTCCTCGCTCGGAAAGCACGCACGGGCGATTCCTCCATTATATTTTTACTCTAACGTAGTCAAGAGCCTTAACTAACTGAACTGATCTGACCAAACCGTAAGTATCATAGTCAGATCAAGGAAAAGACTTACACTTGGATCATAGAGACCAATGCTTTTTTCCTCATTGAGAGGCACAGCCATTGATTCTTTTCCATAGAACAATTTTTATCCGGGATTTACTTCATCTATCGTAATATAACAAAATTGAGTCTCATTTTAGGGATCCATCAGTCCAGCCTCCAGTCCCGTGGGTTAGCCAACCGTCCAACCACTGTAGTGATGGGATCCATTTAAGAATTTGGTTAGGTTTTGTCCCGGGTACCAGGGAAAAGAGTTCCCAAGCCCCCTAGCCGGATATTTATGCAAACTTAAAACTAGTCACACCACTTACACACCCAGTATGAAATTGCCTTTTTCACAGATTCAGCTGTCTTTAAAACAATCTTTAATGAAACTATACTATCACTGATCATAATCCTCCAAAATTATCCGGTTGAATCCTAATTTCTAATTTTTCCTTCATCAGTGTACCTATGGCATCATTGGCAACCAAAATGCTCACCACCTGTCCACTCAGGGGCCTTTTCGATAGTTCTTAGCTCATAGTACTTGGCAATATATTCACTTATAAAAATCAAAATGGAATCTCTGTTGAAGATCAGCAAGATCAACCAACAGATCCATATAAAAGAGCCATGGACTCATCCGTTTGAGGACCAACAAGGTCAACCAACCAGATCCATGCCCGAATTCAGAAAACAACTCGTACTCCTTGTTCCAATATCTTCCACGACATACGTGTGGGTATCTTCGGCGACCCAGAGCCCGAGCACCGTATGGTCAGCACTCTCTAAGATTCTTCGCAGGTCACCTAGCGCTTCACTCATAGGCCGCTTCCTTAGTCCCTCATCCACCCTACCGGAAGCTCACCATTTAAATCAAATCGAGGCTGGTCAAGACCTCGGGTGACCTTGCTATGCGAGACATCCTCCGTTAACTCTCCATTAGCTGTTGCAACTTTATCAGATAGGTTTCAACGACCTCATTCACAAGACAGTCAAAGTACTTTCCCAGCATTTTTGACATAAAACAGTCATTTAAAAACAGATCATAAATATAGTTTCTAGAACGAACTCTCGTCTTTCCACATTGTTCCACATCAATCCTCATTTATTTCATATGTATTCCTATTCTCATCACATCATTTTCCATCTCATTATATCTTTCCTCATTTATCCGCATCAGATCTCATCCAATCGTATCTACTCATATCCACATCTCATCACATCATATTCATTCACATCACATATCATCCATTCACATCTATCCCAATTTACATCACATCTCATTCAGCCACATCTCATATCCACATCTCATCACATCATATTCATTCACATCACATATCATTTATCCACATCAGATCTCATCCAATCGCATCTACTCATATCCACATCTCATCACATCATATTCATTCACATCACATATCATCCATTCACATCTATCCCAATTTACATCACATCTCATTCAGTCACATCCTGATTCACATGACATAACATCTTATTCATTCATATCCATCACATTCATTCTCATCACCCTCCCCTCACATACATTCTATCCACATTATATCACATCACTTCTATCCACATCATATCTCATTTATACACATCTCATCTCATTCATCCACATCCATCCAATCGTTCACATGTACGACTTCTCACATTTATCCATACATTCATATTTATCACTTCATATCCACATATATTCATGTCACATCACATTCTTTCACATACACATCCACATCCATTCTTTTATATGCATCCATATCCATTCTTTCACATACTCATCCACATCCATTCTTCACATGCACATATACACATTCACATCCATTCTTCACATGCACATGCACATCCATTCTTCACATACACATTCACATCCATCCATTCACATACACATTCACATCTATCCATTCATTCACATCTATCTGATTCACATCACATCTATTCACATCACATCACATTACATCCATCCATTCATTCACATCTATCTGATTCACATCGCATCTCATCACATCTATTCATATCACATCTCATTTTTATACAAGTTTTTAGTTTGATTTTCTTTTGAATACAAGAAGTATTTCTTGAATCAGTTTCCCCAAAACTTCTTGATCGGAATTCTGAATTTCATACCAGAAATCCTCGAATTCTATAACCTCGATCCATAGATCAATTCGAAGGGTCTCAAACTTAGTTTTAGATTTGGCAGGAGTTTTGAGTGTATTTTTCTAAACTGGTCACTCCTTCTTTCCTCGAAACTGACGAAAGAGTTTGGTCTTGGTCATAGTCTGATTCAAGGTTCGAGTCGGATAAGATTTTTCCTGAACTATCTTTCTTGAAAAGGTTTGATAATTCAGTTACTATTTTACTGAATTTCTTTCTTTGAATATTCACTTAATTGATTTCTAAATTAGTTACGAATTCCAATGAGGAATAGATTAATCATTTATTTGAATATTTTGATCTTGATAGATTTCCTGAATTCTCTTTTTACAATCCGTGTGAATATAAAACAATAGTAATTTCTCTCTTAGAGTATTTAATTATTCATTTATCAAATACTCATAGAATTTAAACATAAAATTTAAGAGAATTCTAATTTTGATATAAAAATTCTTTATGTATCTATTTATGCATAAAAATCAACTTCAGTGGGAATAACACTTTTATAAAAAAATCCTTTTATGCATCTATTTATGCATAAAATCAAATTTAATAGGAATAACACTTTTAAAATAAAAAGAATTTCTTTATGCATCTATTTATGCATAAAATCAAATTTAATAGGAATAACACTTTTAAAATAAAAAGAATTTCTTTATGCATCTATTTATGAATAAAAATCAATTTTTATGAGAATAACGCTTTTGTAATTAGAAAAATTCCTTTATGCATCTTTCTATGAATAAAAATCAAATTTAATGAGAATAACACTTTTGAAAAAAAATAAATCCTTAATGCATATTTCTATGCATAAAAATCAAATTTAATGAGAATAACGCTTTTGTAATTAGAATAACGCTTTTGTAATTAGAAAAATTCCTTTATGCATCAAATTTTTATGAGAATAACGCTTTTGTAATTAGAAAAATTCCTTTATGCATCTTTCTATGCATAAAAATCAAATTTAATGAGAATAACACTTTTGAAAAAAAATAAATCCTTAATGCATATTTCTATGCATAAAAATCAAATTTAATGAGAATAAACATACGTGTGGGTATCTTCGGCGACCCAGAGCCCGAGCACCGTATGGTCAGCACCCTCTAAGATCCTTCGCAGGTCACCTAGCGCTTCACTCATAGGCCGCTTCCTTAGTCCCTCATCCACCCTACCGGAAGCTCACCATTTAAATCAAATCGAGGCTGGTCAAGACCTCGGGTGACCTTGCTACGCGAGACATCCTCTGTTAACTCTCCATTAGCTGTTGCAACTTTATCAGATAGGTCTCAACGACCTCATTCACAAGACGATCAAAGTACTTCCCCAGCATTTTTGACATAAAACAGTCATTTAAAAACAGATCATAAATATAGTTTCTATAACGAACTCTCGTCTTTCCACATTGTTCCACATCAATCCTCATTTATTTCATATGTATTCCTATTCTCATCACATCATTTTCCATCTCATTATATCTTTCCTCATTTATCCGCATCAGATCTCATCCAATCGCATCTACTCATATCCACATCTCATCACATCATATTCATTCACATCACATATTATCCATTCACATCTATCCCAATTTACATCACATCTCATTCAGCCACATCTCATATCCACATCTCATCACATCATATTCATTCACATCACATATCATTTATCCACATCAGATCTCATCTAATCGCATCTACTCATATCCACATCTCATCACATCATATTCATTCACATCACATATCATCCATTCACATCTATCCCAATTTACATCACATCTCATTCAGTCACATCCTGATTCACACGGCATAACATCTCATTCATTCATATCCATCACATTCATTCTCATCACCCTCCCCTCACATACATTCTATTCACATTATATCACATCACTTCTATCCACATCATATCTCATTTATACACATCTCATCTCATTCATCCACATCCATCCAATCGTTCACATGTAGGACTTCTCACATTTATCCATACATTCATATTTATCACTTCATATCCACATATATTCATGTCACATCACATTCTTTCACATACACATCCACATCCATTCTTTTACATGCATCCACATCCATTCTTTCACATACTCATCCACATCCATTCTTCACATGCACATATACACATTCACATCCATTCTTCACATGCACATGCACATCCATTCTTCACATACACATTCACATCCATCCATTCACATACACATCCACATCTATCCATTCATTCACATCTATCTGATTCACATCACATCTATTCACATCACATCACATTACATCCATCCATTCATTCACATCTATCTGATTCACATCGCATCTCATCACATCTATTCATATCACATCTCATTTTTATACAAGTTTTTAGTTTGATTTTCTTTTGAATACAAGAAGTATTTCTTGAATCAATATCCCCAAAACTTCTTGATCAGAATTCTGAATTTCATACCAGGAATCCTCGAATTCTATAACCTCGATCCATAGATCAATTTGAAGGGTCTCAAACTTAGTTTTAGATTTGGCAGGAGTTTTGAGTGTATTTTTCTAAACTGGTCACTCCTTCTTTCCTCGAAACTGACGAAAGAGTTTGGTCTTGGTCATAGTCTGATTCAAGGTTCGAGTCGGATAAGATTTTTCCTGAACTATCTTTCTCGAAAAGGTTTGATAATTCAGTTACTATTTTACTGAATTTCTTTCTTTGAATATTCACTTAATTGATTTCTTAATTAGTTACGAATTCTAATGAGGAATAGATTAATCATTTATTTGAATATTTTGATCTTGATAGATTTCCTGAATTCTCTTTTTACAATCCGTGTGAATATAAAACAATAGTAATTTCTCTCTTAGAGTATTTAATTATTCATTTATCAAATACTCATAGAATTTAAACATAAAATTTAAGAGAATTCTAATTTTGATATAAAAATTCTTTATGCATCTATTTATGCATAAAATCAAATTTAATAGGAATAACACTTTTAAAATAAAAAGAATTTCTTTATACATCTATTTATGAATAAAAATCAATTTTTATGAGAATAACGCTTTTGTAATTAGAAAAATTCCTTTATGCATCTTTCTATGAATAAAAATCAAATTTAATGAGAATAACACTTTTGAAAAAAAATAAATCCTTAATGCATATTTCTATGCATAAAAATCAAATTTAATAAGAATAACGCTTTTGTAATTAGAATAACGCTTTTGTAATTAGAAAAATTCCTTTATGCATCAAATTTTTATGAGAATAACGCTTTTGTAATTAGAAAAATTCCTTTATGCATCTTTCTATGCATAAAAATCAAATTTAATGAGAATAACACTTTTGAAAAAAAATAAATCCTTTATGCATATTTCTATGCATAAAAATCAAATTTAATGAGAATAAACATACGTGTGGGTATCTTCGGCGACCCATAGCCCGAGCACCGTATGGTCAGCACCCTCTAAGATCCTTCGCAGGTCACCTAGCGCTTCACTCATAGGCCGCTTCCTTAGTCCCTCATCCACCCTACCGGAAGCTCACCATTTAAATCAAATCGAGGCTGGTCAAGACCTCGGGTGACCTTGCTACGCGAGACATCCTCTGTTAACTCTCCATTAGCTGTTGCAACTTTATCAGATAGGTCTCAACGACCTCATTCACAAGACGATCAAAGTACTTCCCCAGCATTTTTGACATAAAACAGTCATTTAAAAACAGATCATAAATATAGTTTCTATAACGAACTCTCGTCTTTCCACATTGTTCCACATCAATCCTCATTTATTTCATATGTATTCCTATTCTCATCACATCATTTTCCATCTCATTATATCTTTCCTCATTTATCCGCATCAGATCTCATCCAATCGCATCTACTCATATCCACATCTCATCACATCATATTCATTCACATCACATATTATCCATTCACATCTATCCCAATTTACATCACATCTCATTCAGCCACATCTCATATCCACATCTCATCACATCATATTCATTCACATCACATATCATTTATCCACATCAGATCTCATCTAATCGCATCTACTCATATCCACATCTCATCACATCATATTCATTCACATCACATATCATCCATTCACATCTATCCCAATTTACATCACATCTCATTCAGTCACATCCTGATTCACACGGCATAACATCTCATTCATTCATATCCATCACATTCATTCTCATCACCCTCCCCTCACATACATTCTATTCACATTATATCACATCACTTCTATCCACATCATATCTCATTTATACACATCTCATCTCATTCATCCACATCCATCCAATCGTTCACATGTAGGACTTCTCACATTTATCCATACATTCATATTTATCACTTCATATCCACATATATTCATGTCACATCACATTCTTTCACATACACATCCACATCCATTCTTTTACATGCATCCACATCCATTCTTTCACATACTCATCCACATCCATTCTTCACATGCACATATACACATTCACATCCATTCTTCACATGCACATGCACATCCATTCTTCACATACACATTCACATCCATCCATTCACATACACATCCACATCTATCCATTCATTCACATCTATCTGATTCACATCACATCTATTCACATCACATCACATTACATCCATCCATTCATTCACATCTATCTGATTCACATCGCATCTCATCACATCTATTCATATCACATCTCATTTTTATACAAGTTTTTAGTTTGATTTTCTTTTGAATACAAGAAGTATTTCTTGAATCAATATCCCCAAAACTTCTTGATCAGAATTTTGAATTTCATACCAGGAATCCTCGAATTCTATAACCTCGATCCATAGATCAATTTGAAGGGTCTCAAACTTAGTTTTAGATTTGGCAGGAGTTTTGAGTGTATTTTTCTAAACTGGTCACTCCTTCTTTCCTCGAAACTGACGAAAGAGTTTGGTCTTGGTCATAGTCTGATTCAAGGTTCGAGTCGGATAAGATTTTTCCTGAACTATCTTTCTCAAAAAGGTTTGATAATTCAGTTACTATTTTACTGAATTTCTTTCTTTGAATATTCACTTAATTGATTTCTAAATTAGTTACGAATTCTAATGAGGAATAGATTAATCATTTATTTGAATATTTTGATCTTGATAGATTTCCTGAATTCTCTTTTTACAATCCGTGTGAATATAAAACAATAGTAATTTCTCTCTTAGAGTATTTAATTATTCATTTATCAAATACTCATAGAATTTAAACATAAAATTTAAGAGAATTCTAATTTTGATATAAAAATTCTTTATGCATCTATTTATGCATAAAATCAAATTTAATAGGAATAACACTTTTAAAATAAAAAGAATTTCTTTATGCATCTATTTATGAATAAAAATCAATTTTTATGAGAATAACGCTTTTGTAATTAGAAAAATTCCTTTATGCATCTTTCTATGAATAAAAATCAAATTTAATGAGAATAACACTTTTGAAAAAAAATAAATCCTTAATGCATATTTCTATGCATAAAAATCAAATTTAATGAGAATAACGCTTTTGTAATTAGAATAACGCTTTTGTAATTAGAAAAATTCCTTTATGCATCAAATTTTTATGAGAATAACGCTTTTGTAATTAGAAAAATTCCTTTATGCATCTTTCTATGCATAAAAATCAAATTTAATGAGAATAACACTTTTGAAAAAAATAAATCCTTAATGCATATTTCTATGCATAAAAATCAAATTTAATGAGAATAAACATACGTGTGGGTATCTTCGGCGACCCAGAGTCCGAGCACCGTATGGTCAGCACCCTCTAAGATCCTTCGCAGGTCACCTAGCGCTTCACTCATAGGCCGCTTCCTTAGTCCCTCATCCACCCTACCGGAAGCTCACCATTTAAATCAAATCGAGGCTGGTCAAGACCTCGGGTGACCTTGCTACGCGAGACATCCTCTGTTAACTCTCCATTAGCTGTTGCAACTTTATCAGATAGGTCTCAACGACCTCATTCACAAGACGATCAAAGTACTTCCCCAGCATTTTTGACATAAAACAGTCATTTAAAAACAGATCATAAATATAGTTTCTATAACGAACTCTCGTCTTTCCACATTGTTCCACATCAATTCTCATTTATTTCATATGTATTCCTATTCTCATCACATCATTTTCCATCTCATTATATCTTTCCTCATTTATCCGCATCAGATCTCATCCAATCGCATCTACTCATATCCACATCTCATCACATCATATTCATTCACATCACATATTATCCATTCACATCTATCCCAATTTACATCACATCTCATTCAGCCACATCTCATATCCACATCTCATCACATCATATTCATTCACATCACATATCATTTATCCACATCAGATCTCATCTAATCGCATCTACTCATATCCACATCTCATCACATCATATTCATTCACATCACATATCATCCATTCACATCTATCCCAATTTACATCACATCTCATTCAGTCACATCCTGATTCACACGGCATAACATCTCATTCATTCATATCCATCACATTCATTCTCATCACCCTCCCCTCACATACATTCTATTCACATTATATCACATCACTTCTATCCACATCATATCTCATTTATACACATCTCATCTCATTCATCCACATCCATCCAATCGTTCACATGTAGGACTTCTCACATTTATCCATACATTCATATTTATCACTTCATATCCACATATATTCATGTCACATCACATTCTTTCACATACACATCCACATCCATTCTTTTACATGCATCCACATCCATTCTTTCACATACTCATCCACATCCATTCTTCACATGCACATATACACATTCACATCCATTCTTCACATGCACATGCACATCCATTCTTCACATACACATTCACATCCATCCATTCACATACACATCCACATCTATCCATTCATTCACATCTATCTGATTCACATCACATCTATTCACATCACATCACATTACATCCATCCATTCATTCACATCTATCTGATTCACATCGCATCTCATCACATCTATTCATATCACATCTCATTTTTATACAAGTTTTTAGTTTGATTTTCTTTTGAATACAAGAAGTATTTCTTGAATCAATATCCCCAAAACTTCTTGATCAGAATTCTGAATTTCATACCAGGAATCCTCGAATTCTATAACCTCGATCCATAGATCAATTTGAAGGGTCTCAAACTTAGTTTTAGATTTGGCAGGAGTTTTGAGTGTATTTTTCTAAACTGGTCACTCCTTCTTTCCTCGAAACTGACGAAAGAGTTTGGTCTTGGTCATAGTCTGATTCAAGGTTCGAGTCGGATAAGATTTTTCCTGAACTATCTTTCTCGAAAAGGTTTGATAATTCAGTTACTATTTTACTGAATTTCTTTCTTTGAATATTCACTTAATTGATTTCTAAATTAGTTACGAATTCTAATGAGGAATAGATTAATCATTTATTTGAATATTTTGATCTTGATAGATTTCCTGAATTCTCTTTTTACAATCCGTGTGAATATAAAACAATAGTAATTTCTCTCTTAGAGTATTTAATTATTCATTTATCAAATACTCATAGAATTTAAACATAAAATTTAAGAGAATTCTAATTTTGATATAAAAATTCTTTATGCATCTATTTATGCATAAAAATCAACTTCAGTGGGAATAACACTTTTATAAAAAAATCCTTTTATGCATCTATTTATGCATAAAATCAAATTTAATAGGAATAACACTTTTAAAATAAAAAGAATTTCTTTATGCATCTATTTATGCATAAAATCAAATTTAATAGGAATAACACTTTTAAAATAAAAAGAATTTCTTTATGCATTTATTTATGCATAAAAATCAATTTTTATGAGAATAACGCTTTTGTAATTAGAAAAATTCCTTTATGCATCTTTCTATGCATAAAAATCAAATTTAATGAGAATAACACTTTTGAAAAAAAATAAATCCTTAATGCATATTTCTATGCATAAAAATCAAATTTAATGAGAATAACACTTTTGAAATAAAAAAATCCTTTATGCATCTTTCTATGCATAAAAATCAAATTTAATGAGAATAACACTTTTGAAATAAAAATAATTCCTTTATGCATCTTTCTATGCATAAAAATCAAATTTAATAAGAATAACACTTTTGAAATAAAAATAATTCCTTTATGCATCTTTCTATGCATAAAAATCAAATTTGATGAGAATAACACTTTTGAAATAAAATTAATTCCTTTATGCATCTTTCTATGCATAAAAATCAAATTTAATGAGAATAACACTTTTGAAATGAAAATAATTCCTTTATGCATCTTTATATGCATAAAAATCAAATTTAATGAGAATTACACTTTTGAACTAAAAATAATTCCACATTGCATCTTTCTATGCATAAAAATTAAATTAAATAATTAATATCAGTGATATCCATGCATATTCATAGGTGAATATGTACATGGAGTAATTAGAATATTTCTTTTAGATGCAAAAATGGTGGGAATTACTCTTTTGGAATAACATAAAAACAAACTTTCTTTTCCACAAAATTCTGGAAAATTTTACCATAACCTCCTTTGTATGGCTGATCGTTTCTCATTTTTATCATTGTATTTTTAAATTAAATTAACCCAAATTAGATTCATAGAACTCTAATCTATATAATTTTCTAAATTCAAGAGAGTAAACAATAAGAAGAGTTTAATTGATTTCTTAGTTAATCTTTCTGGGATTAAGAAAGGCTAGAATGTAAAGAAGAGAAGGGAGTGGCCTTTTCCTCAAAGGCATAGCATTTGAATTTAATTCAAGCAACTGTAAAACATGAAAATCAAGAAAACCATAGATTTAAAATTAAACAAGTAAGAAAATTAACTTACATAGAGCTTGTAAGCCCTCCTTTGGCTTGAGGGATTGAGGGTTCTACTCTTGTTTGAAGCAGGAGTGGCCAATAATTCACTTTGGAGAGGATTAGGTCAAAAACAATTGAATTATTGAAAAATTCAATGTAAACCAAGAGCAGAGTAAGAATGCATAAAAACCATTAAGCTTTTACAAAGGGGGAGGCTTCTATTTATAGAAAGAAGTGAGCATCTAACCAAGCAAACTGATTCTAGAATTTTCTAGATCAGTTTGGTTAATTTTTTACCATTTTTGGGTCAGTTCAGCTTACTTTTTGGATCTAGTTTTGAAATAGGAGAGAGGAGAGATGAAATATCTCATTTTATTGATTAAAAATTGGGGGTAATGATGAGAAAAAAGCCACCTCTTTCATGAGGGGAGATCCCCACTCTGAGGTGTCAAAATTCAGTTTTTTAATTGTTTTCTTTGGTCCTTAGTCTACTCTTCATCTTATGTGAGCATTTACTCATTTTTGGGGGGGGTTTTCTTTTATTCTTCAATTTATCTCCTCCCTACATTTGGATTAATCTTATTGGTCCATAGGAACCTTAATTGGACCATAATCTAAATTTTTTTTAAAATCTGGATCCTTAGGCTAAGGTCCTTTATACCTATTTTTAATTAATTCTAATTGCACATTGGAAAGTTCTTTTTGAATTTCTGTTTCAGGGGAAACCATTTTAGACACTAGGAGGATTTTTATATCCAAAAATATCTTAATTTTGAATTACCTCCCTCTAGACATTTTCTCTCTCCAGGCCAAAATAGGGTAAAACAAGATCTTTCTTTTATTTCGAAGAGGGGAATAATTATAAGATCATAAGGGGAAGTTCTCACACCTGCACACCTCAAAAGGTGAAGGGAGGAATCTTACAAGATGCTATGAAACAAGGGTATAAGGCCACTAGACCTTGAAGATGATCAATCATTACTTGCCCTAGTTCATTAGAAGTAATGTAAGGGGAATATTATTTCCCCCATGATAGTTGGAACTAAACCCTATAAAGAGTTGGCTTAAGGAAATACACTTACCAGCTAGAATAAATAGAAAGTGTCCCACCTTAAATTGTTAAGAACTATACTTATCATACCGGATAGGAGGGGAATTCATGAAGCTAGCATACTTATGTATAAAAACTAACCTACTAAATAAAGTCTGTTTTCTTATCTTAAGAGAGAATTTAATTAGATGGATTTTTTCTATTTTTTAGGCAAGAGGAAATGTCTCACCAAGAACCCTTGGATATAATGATGTCACAAAACCCAACCAAAACCCTTCAAGGAAGAAGGAAAGAAATTGGGTGAACTCAACAAGCCTTTGGATAGTCTAGTCAAGAACGTAAAGTCATCCTCTATTTCAAAGGCCATAATTATGGCGAAAGAATATGACAAAGTTTTTCCTATGAAAGAAGGGCACAAATCCTTCCATTGTAACCAAGAAGAGATTCCATTTTAACCAAGAAGAGGTTCCCTATTTCAAGAGGAATACCCAACCCACCCCTAGCTAAGAGGAATCGTGAACTGAAGAAAAGTCAAGGTCAGGAAACGAGGATAATGGGGCTAGAGAGCCGGACTTTGACTCTCTTGAATAGTGCATCGGGACTTTTCAAGAAAGAATATGTTTTAGATGCCAACAACAAGGTCATAAAAGGGAAAATTGCCCCTTCTAGCTAGGATCATCCCTAGCCAGATCAGAAGGATGGCCAATCTTCAAGAGAAGAGGATAAAAAGAAGAGCTTTCCCTTAAATATCCATCAAGGATAAATCTATGGAACAATGCAACTAGCTTTTCCATGAGAATAAATGCTTTAGGCATCACGATGTGACAGGTCCACTTGAGGAAATATTTCCCTAATTAACCAAGGATCCTCTTCCCAAGGATGGGGAGGAGGACAAGATAGAACCATATCGAGTTAGTTGCTTTTGAGACTAATATTTTTTCCAGTAGGAAATCTAAGGTTTTGTAGCTAGATTCCTCAGTCATATAAAGAGAAGTTTTGTTTTCCTAAAATAAACTGACTTAGATACTCTATTGATAAAGGGACATACCGTGTAAATGACATCGGCAAGGTGCAAAGACCGTCGACCAAGCCTTCTACCCTTTTTGTCTAGACAAAAATATGTGGTCCAGGGAGGCTGAAATGAATTGGTTATAATTCAACGTCGGAAGTACAAAGCCTAAAATATCAGAGCTATGATATGGTTGTCCAAGGTGTGATTGTTTTGAATTATCATACATTCATGATTGGTGCCTTGAGAATTTTTTACGTAGAAGTATGTGATCTCGAACGTATCTAAGAAATCATTTTGAGTCATAATAGTTGATTCCGAACTTGTTACATGTACAATAGTGTTGAAAATGTTAAACCAATGAACAAATAAAATGAAATTATCAGATAGCATCATGGCCGACAAAAGTAGGGAGCCAATCTCAAGAGGTTGAACTAAATGTAGGGGAAGGAAACAGGACATCCTTGTAGATACAAACCAAAATGGATGCATTATCCTTAAGGGAGTATAAAGGTTGTGTCTGAGATACTGTAAATCCTATACAATTAGTAAAAAAAAGTTAGCCCAATGAGCTAGAGGCCTCAAGGACCTTATGTGTCAACTAAAAAGAATTTCTAAATCATGCGTTAATCTTTTCAATGTGATGCATAAAAGAAGCCCAATGAGCTTGAAGCCTCAAAGGACTTTATGTGACAACTAAATGAATTTATAAAGCTTACATTATCATTTTTTATGTGATGCATAAAAAGGGCCCAATGAGCTTGAAGTCTCCAAGGACCTTAAAAGAGTTTTTAAAGTGATTAGCAAATGGGGCCCAATGAGCTTAAAGACTCAAAGAATTTCATGTGTCAATAAAAAGAATAAAATACATGGACTTAATCCATGGATTATGTAAATTATTAACACTAATGAAACCCTACTTTTAGAGCTTCTCTCTTGTAGAGAAAAAGTGTGTAGGCTTCTTTCCCTCTTGTAGCCATCCTTAAACCATCTCCTCTACCTCTTGCAAGCTAGATCTTGCTCTCTCTTAGCAAGCTATGCTTCGTCCCTCCATTCTTAAGCTATTAGGAAAGGATTAATGAGTAGCTTAAGCTTGATTAAGTGATCATTAAAGATAATATTATTCTAAAATTGCTACATGTTTAGGATTCCTTCTCCTCCACCCCCCCAAGCAAATCTCTCCCTCTTACTCAAGGAATCCTTCCCCCCTTTTATTCAAGCATTTCCAAGCTTGTGCGACTTAAGCTATGCTATTGGACTTGGGAGTCAGGTTATGCTGGCCCCTATGAAGCCACACTTGGATGCGGCTACACGAATTCTCACGTACATAAAGTCCATAGTTGATTATGGACTTTTCTCTACGAGGATGGTATAGAGATACAGCTACATGGGCACACATATGCTGATTGGGCTAGTAGTGTTGCAGACAGGAGATCTACTAGTGGTTTTATGTTCTCATTTAAGAGTGCTGCTATGAGTTGGAGCAGTAAGAAGCAGCCAAAAGTTACCTTGTTGAGTACAGAGGTAGAGTACAAGGGTGCTGCTATGGTAGCTTGGTTTCAGAAGCTACTTGGTGATATGGATGAGCTGTGGATATGGAAATTGTCATTTATTATGACAACTGAGTAGCATACAGTTGGCTAGTAACCCAGTATACCATGCTAGTGTAAGGAGGAGGCCCACTCATTACATGGAGTAGACAACATGAGTGTTGGTCACGATCTCACTGTGGGAGAAGCTTACCATGGATTCTTGAGCCATAGGAATCAAGGTAATATATATTCATGAAAGATATCAAAAAGGTACCTTACAACTATGAGCCATTGTCTTATATACCTTGGCCCATTTCACACCCAATTTATTATGTCCATGCCCATAAGCCTAGGCCCCAAGCCCAACATATGAATATGCCTATGAACCCATGGCCACCATCACATTACAAACCATCCCCACCCAAATATGTTTTGTCCTCAAAACATTGTTTGACTTCATTGGTATGAGGATGTCTACTATATACATGTAGATGCACCATGTATCAAAACTGCCCCAAAACTATCCAAGAGAGCATATGTGAGTACCACTCCACCAATTGCTTGCCTATCACTTGGGTTTGGTTGTTACATTATGTTAGCTCAATTATTTCATGGATTTGGAGCTTCCAATGTTGCCCTATGAGTGCCCAAAAGCTCTCAAAATAGGTGCAATTTTTAGCATTTCTCTCCCTTAATCCATAGGTAAGTATTTACAAAAATAATAATTTTTTTGCTCTTATATCTTGTTCTAATCATGATTAAAGGTACTGATATAGCACAGAAAAGTGATTTATGATCAATATTTATGAGAATGAATCCTTCATATCATGGATTTTTTTTTCATGAGGCTTGTGTTTATGTTATTTTTCTCGTCTAATATTTAGATTTAGGGATTTAATATAGGTTTATGGTTTGGCTTGATAATCCAAGCCAATGAGCATGTTAATAAGATGAGTCTAATCACTCAATAATTTTACTCATAAGCTTAGTTATCAATGGATTTATGATTAGGGTATTTGCACATGTTAATATTGTATCATGCTTAAGCTTGATTCAAATTTATAAGCATAGTTTGTATAAATCAACACTCTTGTTAAAGCATATTGATCAAGTAAACATATAATAGGTGTTACTTATCTATCTTGATTAAAGAAGGTTTATTTAAAAATAATGATGCTTTGGTTCACTAGCTTTGTTCTCATATGATAGTTGCATTGATTAAACAAGAGTTATAGACTTCTATTGAAACTATTGATGCTTTGGTTCATTAGCTTGGTTCTCATATGATAGCTTTGTTCTCATATAATAGTTCCATTGAATAAAGAAGAGTTATGGACTTCTATTGAATCTATTGATGCTTTGGCTTATTAGCTTGTTCTCATATGATATCTTGCATTGATTAAAGAAGAGATGTGTTTCTATTGAAACTATTGATGCTTTGGTTCATTAGCTTTATTCTCAAATGATAGCTTGCATTGATTGATCTCCTTATAAAAGAGGATAAATCTCATAAAGGCTTATGAGAATTATTAGCATGAGTTTAGTTCATAAATATCATGAAAAGAGTGAGCTTGCTTTGACTAAATGGAAGGGTTTATGATAAAGATGATTAAAGTAGACCCATATGAAGCTTTAATCTCATATGCATGGACTGGGGCTTGGGGTAGTATGAATGATGTTCTTGAAAGGACAAAGCTCTTTATTATTTCACAAGCATGATAAACCTTAGGTTTCTTGGAAGCATAGTTTTGATTGAACTCTTGAAGATGCTAGGTCTTAGGTCTTAACCAGTTTAATGTTGACAAATCTCTCATATGTTGAATCATAATGCTGTAAAAAGGTAGATCTCTTATATGTGGTTCTTAAATTTATGGATTTAAATTAAAGCAAGGAAATGAGGCTAAGTAAGATCCATGTAAGAAGAATCTCTTTCATAAAAGTAATACAGCTTGGTTTTGATAGTTGGCATCTCATGTTGTGGATTCACCAAAAGTATAATGATGGTTGTTACGTTACTTAATCTTATTTGCATACTTCAATGGAAAAATGGTTAGATCTTGTGTATATTGGGACTAATAAGAAAGAATTCCTAGCAGATAATCTTCTAAAGTTCATCTCAAGGTAGATTCTCCTTGCATATGCCATGAGTGGTTGGTTTACGAATCTCATTAGGGGGAGAGTTTACATTGAAGTATAGTCTCATGATTAAGTAACTTTGAACTCTTTTATATTATGAATACAAGTTAACCCTTTTTCAAAAAGACCCCTTAGTCCAAAATGAGATGAATTAAAGGGTCAAGCTCATGCATTGAGAAAGGTAAGAATGAAAGGGGATTCTTAAGGTTTCATATTCATAAGGCTAAAGGGGATCCTTAAGGTTTCATATTCATAAGAATTAAGGGTAAGAAGGTATGTAGTTTGAGTCACTTTATCATAGCCTTAATTCTTAAACTTCTATAGAAAACCACTAAGGAGACTCACAGGAAAGCTCATTGAACAAGCATGGGATAAGCCTTTTAAGAGTCCTAAGCTTGTCAAAGCGTATTTGCTTGTTGTGTGCAACTCATGAGAATGACAAGTATTAATACCATAATTCATGGTTTATCATAAAAATAAATAAATCTAATGATAGATCTTGCTAAGACTGAAATCTTAAGTTCTCCAAAATGAAATTTGTCCAAAGTTGTGGTCTAAGCCACAGGATAATGCTAACCTCCCCTCCCCCTCTCCTCCCTTGCAAATTGATCAAGGAATAATCCCTACAAGATGGCACATGGCTCAATTAAGATAACTCAAAGGTAATGGGTAAACCAAGTGACCCAAAACCCAGTATAAGGATTATTTATCTTGTTTATCAAATCTATTGAAATTCTAAGTCTAATGGGTAAACCAAGTGACCCAAAAAATCACTATAAGGATTCTTTATCTTGTTTATCAAATCTATTGAAATTCTAAGTCTAAGGTATTTGATTTTGCTTTGGTATAACGGACTCGATTATATTGTACACTTTTGGCGTGGTAATAAAGTTAAACTAAATCTATTTTATGCCAAGCGATCTAAGCTGGAGTCTCACAGGAACGAACGACAAGGACTCTCCTATAATTTGACTTTCAAAATTTGCCTATAAGGTCCAAGTTGGTCCCAAGTTGAGATTGTGGTTAATTCTTTATGAAAAGGTTTATTTGTTTTAAGACAAATGTTGGTATATCCAAAAGAACCACCGTAAACCATTTTTAGAATGAAGCATGAAGAATGCAAAGAGATTTTTAGAATAAGTAAACGATTGGTTTCTATAAATTGTAATGTGGAGTCTCGAATAATGGAATCCCAAGATCCTCAAAAAGGAAAGTGTAGGTCCATGAAAATCAAAGGCCCTTAAAATGACTTTGAGTTAAGGAAAAAAGTTTGCTTAGTTGTTTGAGTTATTGTTTTACATTGGTTATTGAAAGAATGATTGTTGTGTTGTTGGTGAGAAAATATTATGAATTGATAAAGCGGATATATCGGCTATCCTGAGTGGTGTTTGAGGTCACACCTTGTGTCTTGGGAGGAATGCCCTGAGTGGTATTCACAAAGGTCGATACTATGGGATGCGCTCTCAAAGTGACAGTCTCCCAAGACTAGACCCTTTCTTCTTGGTATAACAGTATAGGTTATGTTGGCATGGGACCTAGAGTGGTTGCCATGTCAATTGTCTATCAGGGGTTAGGACTCCATGGGTAGTCAGTTAAGTCCTATTAGCATGGGATCAAGGTAGTTGCCATGTACAACCCTCTATCTAGGGTTGGGACTCCCTGGATAGTCATCGAAGCCCTATTGACTTAGGACTCCCTAGGTAGTCGTTACCAAAGTTTTGTTAACTTGGGATCATGTGTGGTTGCCATGATCAACCGTTTACTGGGACGTAAACCCCCTGGTTAATTGTATAAAGGAAGTTTCTCGGTTTACTTTGGGATGAGGGTCACAAGGCCCAATGACTCGAGTGACAAGAATGCAGGTTATATGGTTCACTTGGGATGAGGGTCAGAGGGCCCAATGACTTCAAGTGCAAGAATGTAGGTTATATGGTTCACTTGGGATGAGGGTCAGAGGGCCCAATGACTTCAAGTGACAGGAATGCAGGTTATATGGGGCCCACTGACTTCAAGTGATGGAAATGCAAGTTATATGGTTCACTTGGGATGAGGATTAGATGGCCCAATGACTTCAAGTGACGATAATGCAGGTTATATGGTTGACTTGGGATGAGGGCCAGGGGGCCCAATGACTTCAGGTGATGAAAATGCAGGGTATATGGCTCACTTGGGATCAGGGCCAGAGGACCCAATTACTTCAAGTGACAAGAATGCAGGCTATATGGTTCACTTAGGATAAGGGTCAAAGGGCCCAATGACTTAAAGTGACGAGAATGCAGGCTATATGGTTCACTTAGGATAAGGGTCAAAGGGCCCAATGACTTAAAGTGATGGGAATGCAGGTTATATGGTTTACTTGGGATGAGAGGGCCAGAGGACCCAATGACTTCAAGTGATGAGGATGTAGGTTACGTGGTTCACTTGGGTTGAGGGCTAGAGGGTCCAATGACTTCAAGTGATGGGAATGCAGGTTATATGGACAAAGTTCCTAGAAAATGATGGATTAAAAACATAAAGAAATTCTCAAGGATCTGATAAGTGCAGTGGTTTTTTGAAATAACAATTGGGATGCAGGTTATGTGGCTCACTTGGGATGAGGGCGAGCGTGCCCAATGACTTCAAGTGATAAGGTTGCAGGTTATGTGGTTCACTTGCGATGAGGGCCAGAGGGTCCAATGACTTCAAGTGACGGGAATGCAGGTTATATGGATGAATTGATGGATTGATAATAGAAAGAAATTCTCAAGGATCCGGTACTTTTGTGATGGTTTTCTAAAATAATGACTATTTGAAGTTAAAATAAGGAAAGCATGTGTGAGTAAAATCATTGAGGTGTGTATGTGTTCTTAAATTTTAGCAGTGTGCTTGTATTTTTACATGATCCCATAATAACCAATGCCGACTAGGGGATTGGGAGAATACTCCTTAGTACTGGGCACAACCCAACAACCTTAATTGAAAAAAAATGTTCAATACATAGACCTAGTGGTTGGGCGGAAGTCTAGATCCATGGGATTGGACGAGGCTAGGCTGAGCCTATGGAACTGGTCTAAGCATGTGGGTGGTAGGGTGGACCCCAAGATTCGAGTACTTTCTAAACCAAAACCAAAATCTTAAAAAATTCATGAATTAAAACACTCATTAATTGTCTCTTTTTAATTGAGGAAGCCTTGAGGAGCCATTGGAGAGATCTGCTTGTGAGAATTAAAGGGAGAAATGATATCAGTAAAAAAGTTGAAACATATGGAGGAATCACTTGTGTTTCTCTACTAAGGGATTTTCCTAGTTGAACATTGCAACTCACTAGGATATCCAATGGTAAAGATAATGGTAAGAGAGTCCCCGAGTAAAGATTCTCTACCCCAAACATAAAAGGCTTTCGCTAGCTAATCAAAGACTAGAAAGAGACACCATGTGTCACGTAGGCTGTAACGCCTGATCGACGGCAGACCGGATGGCTATATCCGGGGTTCAGTGGGAGAGGACGCCCATGCGGAGTCATGGGCAGCCAGGCTAGTGTGGACGGCAGGCCACACACTATATAGCCTGGGGGATGAGGGGCAATCCTCATTCTTCCTCTATGGCTGGGTGGTGAGCCAGAGGCCGTCCCCTCTTGTGGTAATGCCCGTAGCGGCGTTACGAGAATGTAACACTGGTATCAGAGCGTGGTTCGATGGGATTGTCAGAGCCCGCGCGTGACCGGGGGACCGGAGCCCACTCGATGGTTTTCGACCATTCGTCTCCTTATCCTTATCTCGAATGGAGGGTGTGGAAGGAGGCAGCCATGGAAGAATGGAGGGGAAGAACTCTCTCTCTCTCTCTCCCCGACACACACAGTGCAAGCGAATTGGAGGTAAGCAATTTGAAATTTTCTTTTTGCTGCGTTGCATGGCTACGAATGCTGCGAAAACCTCTCCGTTGAATGCTTGCGAATGGAAACCTGTGTAGAGATGGGGGGGGGCGCGCAGACCAACCCCACGATATAAAGAAACGCGAGTGTGTGGGGGGGGGCGAAGACCACCAGCCCACGACCCGTGCTGAAGGGGGGAGGTGGGGGGGGGGGCGAAGAAACAGCCCCACTACGAAATCAGAGAAGTCGCCTCCTGCGTGTGGGGGAGGGGGGCGAAGAGCAGCCCACTGCGAAATGAGTTTGCTGTAATGCGAAATCAGCCCCACTCGTTAATGAGAGAGCTCAGTCGTGTAATTGCTGTAATGCCTCGTTTGGCTGGGCGTCGTTTGCAGGAAAAAGAACCACACGTGTCTCGTCGTCTGTGGTGGTCGTCGTCTGAGTACAGCGAAGACTTGCTGGCGCTGATAGGCGGGTAGATGGCGGGCGGGCGGAATTGAACGCCCTGCTGAGGCCCAGCCCGGCGGCCAGCCTAGGCGGCCAGCCAGGCCAGCTAGCCAGGCGGCGGCGGCCACCCAGGCGGCCAGGCCAGCCAGCCAGGCGGTGGCCAGCCAGGCCAGCCACCCAGCCCACAGCGGCGGCCAGCCACAGCGGGCGGCCAGGCGGCCACCAATGAGCCGACCAGCGCACGACAAAAATATATATATATATATATATATATATATATATATATATATAAAATAATTGTTCATTTTTTTTTAAAATAAAAAATGAAACGGGCGGCCAGCCAGCAGGTGGCAAACCAGCGGCGGCGGGTCCTAAGGACACTCCCCACGGGCGGGCGGCCACGCCCGAAACGGCGAAGGCCGGCCCGGCCCGTTATTATTTTATTTTATTTCATTTTTTTTTGAAAAAAAAAACAAAAAACAAAAAACAAAACAAAACAAACATAACACATTCATGGTGTAGTAGACGAATATATGTGCCGTAGCACACTAACCCCCCACCAACACTTGGAGTTATATCTTTACAAGAAGTGTGGCACAGTCGTGCCGTAGTGCACCCTGGCCATTTGTGGCATACACACTAGAAATGCACGTACGTCTAAGGGTGCCGTAGCGTGCCCATGTCTGCTGAACCATTGACAGTCTTGCACACACGTCATGTCATGGCGTGCACATGTTGGTGTCACGTCGTAAGTGCACTCATACCCACATTGTGCCGTAGTGCACTAGAATTTTTTTTTAAAGTGGCAAGAGGGAAATCGATGGTAATGTTCTCGCGTAGTTCGAGAAGTATTCGTTGACAATACATAAATACATGATATATTCTCTCTGTTAGTGGTTTAACCATGTGGTTTACCACAAAGTAATATGAGAGCAGATCAGACACATTGTTCTTGTTGAAAGTTCACAAGAAGAAGTTCGTGGCTCCAATGTGCTTAGACCCAATGAAAAATGTCTACTTGGATGTGGTCCATTGTGACGAACAAATGTAGTCCGTAGAGACACTTTTGCAAGCGCAGTCTTGCCATGGTCATGACTTCTAAAATTGGTCAATGGCATTTAAGATAGCTGGGATTGAGGTCGCGTTTATCGATTACCTGCTAGTAGCCTTGATCACATGACCCCATTAGCAACGTACTTTCTAGACATGACTAGTGTTAGACTCTGGGAGCGTAGCCTCGCCAGATTTCAATTTCCACTTTTGCGAGCGTCGTCTTGCTAGAGTTAAAGTTTTGTTCGGACAAATTTGTGTTTGTTTTGTAGTGACAAACAAATCTGAAGGGGTATAGTCTTGAGATGTAATGCTCAATGCCCTTATACAATTTGATCGAAGAGAACTGTTCTTAAACTTACTAGCATGGTTTTCTCTTCTTTTTATTGCCATGCGTTGACATCCCACTGCTCGAGAGTTTGTGGTGATCTTTCGAGGGGGGAAAGAGCCTTTTTATATGTCACATCAGTTGGTTGAGTGGTAATTTGATGGTATGGGACATCAAATTCTCACGGAATCAATTGTAGTCTGGGTGGAATGGGACGCCAAGGCTTGTGCATGTAAATTGACTCTTTGGCAGGTTGTATGTACACTTGTCTGTAGTGATAAAGTGTGCAAGATAAAATTTGAACTTTGAAAATTACCAAATATAGCCATAAGATGGGATAAAACCCAGTTACGAGTTCGGAGAAGCTCTAGGTAGCAAGACCATGATGGTGTACTAGTGCTAACAGAGTGATTTAGTTCCGGAGTGATCTAAATCTAGAGGTTAGCAGTAAGACTAGTTTGGTTGGACAGTTTCATGCATGGGGGACGCCCTATAGCATTTTGCATATGAAGTCTTGCCTATGTTCAACATAAGTGTGCGATTGTGAGCACATTTTATTTGCTACCATATGAATTTGGGAAATACATTACTTTCCTACATAAGCAATTGTAATATTGCATGACAGGCTATTTTGCTTACAAAGTTCATGTGCGTGTAAACTCTATGAGTCGTATGACCCCTATGGAATGAGTGGAGATTTCTAGGATTTAATAAGGTTTTACATGGCAATAGTGAGTAGTATCTCACTCCAGATGAGCCTGGTTGTTGTTAGTATCGGATCCGACATATGAAGTGTACATAAACTTGGGCTGAGTTAGGATAGAAGGCTAAGCCGGACAGCTTAGTGGTAAATCCTACTGTATCTGGTGAGTTTTGACTTAACCGGAGTGTTAAGAAGTAAACTCAAAGTCTGGGGCTGAACAAGAGTGTTCGGAGGCAGACATATCTTTGTTAAATCGGAGAATTTAGCAAAAGATGAGCTTGGGGTGAACCATGGTACCCAGTAAAAAAGCTCTTCACACTAAAATGGTGCACAATAATTTTAGGGTGAAAAAAATCCATCTCGCAAGAATGTTTTACAACTTTCCATAGATGATAGATGAGACCATGTACTTTACGGAGTTAAAGTACATAGGTGGTGACTTCGGCGCCACATTTTTTGTAGGAAGTCACCAGTGGTGTGGTTAGGTCAGCCGAGACTCCACAAGACCTATGCACTAGTTTTTAAGTTGACCTCTATGATAAGGATGTCCAAAAATTCGTGTTGTAATACCAGAAATTGTACTGCAATGTGCAATGGAGGGGTCACTTTGTGTAGTCACTTCTGAGCAGCAAGTGACTTAATCATCTTGTTATAGATGGTTGTATATGGTACTCCCACTCGGGGGAGGTACGCCATTGGGTACGGAGTTACTCATAGACTAGTATGGAGCTACTAGTGGGATGATAGTGAGTACGTAGTTACTCACTACAAATACATAGCTGCTAATAAAATTAAGATCCTCGAGTGAAAGTACTCTAGATCAACATTTTAAATTACCGAACCACAATCCATGAGTATCGAGGTACTCATAAATATGTTGACGTTGCTCAAATCGAGGGATCGATTTGTTCGATGGTATGGAATAAGCAAGGAGAGTGGAGTAACTTAAAAGTTACACATCACTAGTCCTAGTGAGTTGTCGAGGTCATCCGTAGTTTGATGATCCCCTCTACCTATCAGATAACATTCAATTTGCAAGCCCTGGCATTTAATCCGTAGTGATTATGAGTTGGGTGTGAGATATGGTTATGAAGTTCTTACAAGAGTACTCGTTTATTTGCTTGTCATTGGTTATAGCTTGGTAGAGATTGCCACCTGTGATGGGTTGGTAGCTTTGCCGCTATAATGAGGAGGCAGCAAATAATGTTCTCATAGTTATACTTCATACCAACACCAAACAGGGATAGGATGAAATTCCTAAGTTCATCATCACGAAGTACTGTGATGTTTGCATTTATATTGAATGTATGATGTAATGAGACATTGGGCTTGTGTAATTACCATCAATTATCTAGCAACCTATGGCTTCGCAGCAAGCTCAGTCATTATCTGTGGATTGATAATGTGGTTATTAGTAGTTTGAAATTTCTTGATAGATGGTACAATCCACCCAAATAATTCATAAGTGTGTAACCGCTTATGAAGGGTAATAATATGCAACAATGAAGCACTTTGTTACAAGTGTGAAACCACTGATCTGTTGCAAAGCAGTTTATCAATAGTACCACCATATGTGCGTAGACACTATACCACATCTTCGGTGCAAGATGTTTAAAAGTTTCTTGGAAGGACTCAAGAATAAAAATATATTTAACACGGTCTAGATTTGTTCTTGGACCTATGACACTAGCGCGTAGTCCGCTTGAGAGTACAGTTTTTGAGGACAAAAACCTTTCTTGAGGGAAAGGAGGGATATCCTCAAATATCACATAAACTCGAATAGTTGTGTGAGTCCAGACAATACTTGAAGGGATATGTCTGGTAATAGCAACAGAGTTGTAAGTGAATGGATGTAATTCCAGACACCCGTAGTGGTGCAAGAATCTTTATCAAACATCTCCACATACTATATGATCTGCCTCCGCAAATATAGTATGGCATAAGAGATAGGAAGTTTGATTGTTATATTTGAAAGGAAATTTTCAAAAGTTACATTTACTCTGAGTTAGAGTGGAGTTTAACCATCCGTAGATTGATGGTAGTTAGAAACTCAACAAGATTCTAGAGCATATGCTTGTGCAAAGATGTTACTCTAAGAGAGAAAGTATCTCTCAGCTTTGGAACTAATCCTTGTGATGCATTGTTAGATTGACTCTAGTTTATTTCTCTTATGGCCGTAGAGCTTTTCAAGGAGAAGTTTTAACAAGTTGGTGAAGCAACATGGTAGCATAGTCTACAAATATCTAGTAGCATAGTCTAAGAACTTGCGATACTAGAGTGCTCTCCAGTACATTAGCTTCTGTGCTAATGACATGATGCAAAATCAAGGCATGAAATTTGCCTTGGGGTTTTGGTTGAAATACCATATCACGGCTTGTGTGAGCATGATCCTGTCTTTACAGAGGTCTGGCGCGCTGTACGCGTACGCACTTTGTCACAGCCGCGCCCACCTTCCTCGCCGGCACATAATGCTAGTCCGGAGAGACTGGCCGTAGGTGCAGCGGGTAGCGAGGCGAGAGTTAGTCCGGAGAGGCTAGCCGAGCCTTCGGGGTATAGTTTTGATAGTCCAAGTGCGGGTCATCTTGGATTCAGAAGACCTATGCACTAGTAAAAAGGCAATTTTATTGGCCTAGTTTGTTTAAGAACGTCCAGACTTACGTGCTAAAATGCAGTAAGTGCCAGGTCAATAAACATGAACGCCTTAAGGTGAAGGACTACTCCATCCGCCGAGGGAGATTCCTCAAGGGAAATGGGAAAGCATTTCCATGGATTTCATTACCAGTTTACCCAAGACGAGTCAAGGCAATGACTCGGTGTGGGTGGTAGTGGACAGGTTAACTAAATGGCAAAGTTAATTGCCAGGAAAAAAAAAATTTTTGTAATATGCCAGAGTTGGCAAAACTCTTTATTGAACATCTCTACAAGCTATATGGCCTGCCCGCAGATATAGTGTCGGATAGAGATAGAAAGTTCAATAGTCATTTTTGGAGGGAAGTCTTCAAAAAGATGGATACTACTCTGATATGAGTACGGCAGATCATCCGGAGTCTGATGGTCAAACTGAAAGAGTTAACCAAATTATAGAGGATATGTTGCGTTCTTATGTTAGTAAGAAGCAATCTAATTGGGAAGAGTACTTGCCCTTATTGGAGTTTGCCTATAACAGCTCCAAACACTCAGCGACTGGATTTACACCATTCATGTTAATATATGGATTCCAGCCGAGATCTCCGATGGCTGTAGGCCTGGAAAAGGAGAAGATTCAATCTGTCAAGGAGTTCCTTGATAAATGAATGATATGCTCAAAGCTGCACGCGAGAGCATCCGTAGCGCACAGGATCACGCTAATACATTTGCCGATAAGGACGCAGACAAGTGACCTTTGCAGAAGGTGACTTTGTATTTTTAAAGGTTTCTGCGCAGTCAGCAACCATGCAAACGGGAAAGTGTGATAAACTTTCTCCTAGATATTGCGGTCCTTTCAAGGTCCTTAAGAAGATTGGGGACGTAGCCTACAAACTTGAGTTACCGGAGAGTTCTCAAGTTCATCCTGTCTTCCATGTTAGTAAACTGAAGAATCAGTTCGCGGGTTAGAGAACGTAGTTTCTCTAGATATTTTGGTGGAATTAATCACTCCACCAAAGATACCACATGAACCGGAAAGGATTCTTGGGTATCGAGACAGACAAACCCGACATAAAGTGTACCAGGAGGTACTTGTTAAATGGATAGATAGGGATGAGGAGGTAGCTACCTGGGAATGCCGTAGTGCAATTTCCAAAAGGTTTCCCCAGTTTGTTTTCGAGGACGAAAACTCTTCTTAAGGGGGGGGTAATGTCACGTAGGCTGTAACGCCTGTGTGACCGACGGCAGACCGGATGGCTATATCCGGGGTTCAGTGGGAGAGGACGCCCATGCGGAGTCATGGGCGGCCAGGCTAGTGTGGACGGCAGGCCACACACTATATAGCCTGGGGGATGAGGGGCAATCCTCATTCTTCCTCTATGGCTGGGTGGTGAGCCAGAGGCCGTCCCCTCTTGTGGTAATGCCCGTAGCGGCGTTACGAGAATGTAACACCATGTGTGTTCTCCTCCGCTTTGTGACATGTCCTCCAACCAATGTCTACTTTCTACAACTCTTTTTTTGTTTTCCTTTCACTTTTCTTTATAAAATATTAAGGAGGGGATCATTGATGGGGTTGGTTATTGATGAGGTTAGTGTGTCAAATAGAATGGGAATGAGGACAACCAGTTATGCCTACACCTATTAAGGGAATCCAAGACCGATGACCAGGCTTTTGACCACCATGACCCCCCATCTAGAGATATTCCTTGAAGGATTGTGATGGGTGAGAGAGCATAGTATGTGCACACTTTTGTAGTACTTAGCACAAGAGAACCATGGGCCACTTCTTGAAGCATGTTTGGTTGATTAGCTTCCGACATCTTCAGTGTACGTGTTTCTTGTATGAGGGTTATGTCCTTAGGTTTAGGCAAGTGAGCAGAAACAAAAGACTCTATGAAGGGAAATAGAAGCAAGTTAGAAGATTTTTATGGTGTTAGAACCAAGTGTGGAGGGTTTGAGAGTAGGGTGTGGTGCACACCAAGTGGTGATGGGCGAGAGAAAGGATAGATTTATGATTTCATCACATGTTTTGAGGATGTTGATAACATGGGAAAACAAATTTGGATATGCAAGCCTGTGTAGGTGTTAGCACGGGTGTGAAGAAGATGCAGGCGAACCCACATTTTGATATGCCTTGAAGGTGCACTTTCCCAGTTTCTTCAAATTATGGGACCTTGATGGAATTTGAGAGATAGAACACACGTGTTTTGTGATGAGCTTTGGAAACCACATGTGGTTTAGAGGCGTCTATTCACCCAAGGTCTTATGTGTGTGCTTTTAAGTGCTTGGGATATGGAATGGAGATAATCCCTTTTTGTATACTACTAATCTCTGCCTTTTATCAAGGCTGATGTTGATCTACCATTTTTCTTGTTTTTTTAATTGTCCTTTTCCTCTCTCGAGATTTCTTTCTTGTTGTGTTTCCTTTGCTTTGGTCTTCTCCTCTACATCTTCTTTCTGTCTTTTCTCGCTTCCTTTTTTTTTTGTCCTCTTTTTCCACGTGCTGCTCCCTTATTTCTTATTTTTCTTTATTGCTCAACCCCTTTAAAAAAAGGAAAACAGCTCGTGGTCTTCTTGTGTTTGCCCTCATTCTTACTTTTGTTACTTCTCTTATTCTCTCCCTTTATTTTAGTACCTTTGCTCGTTTTTTATTTTTTTCGTTCTTCCTTCCTTTCTTTGTCATTTTTACTATTTGTTTCTTCTTCTTCTCCTCCTCCTCCTCCTTCTTTTACTTCTTCTTCTCTCCTTTTCTCTTTCTCGTTTTCCTTCTTCTTCTCTTTCTCCTTCTTCTTCTTCTTCTTCCTTTCTTTCTTCTTCTTTCCTTCTCTTTCTCCATCTCTGTCTTTATTCCTTCCTTTCTTTCTTCCCCTTCTCCTTCCTTTCTTCCCCTTCTCCTTTCTTTCTTTCTTCCTTCCCTCCTCTTATTTTCTCCTTTTTTTTGTATTTTTGCTCATTTTCAGACTTTTTCCATTCTTCCTTTTTTTTTTGTTTCATTTCTATCATTGTGTTTCTCCTCCCCCTCCTCCTCCTCCTCTTCCTTGTTCTCCCCTTTCTCCTTTTTCTTTTTTTCTTCCATACCATTTGAGACATGGCTGTGCTTCTTCTTGGTATAGAAGTCGGTGGGTTATTCTTTCCTTTTGGGGGTCACCCTGTTAGCTCTCTATGTAGCATGTGCATTCAAGGGGTATTTCAAAAACCCCTACTTACGGATTTTTGAATTTTAAAAACATCCCTTCTATAACACTTTTTACAATAAAAGTACCTCTTCTATACCAAAATTTACCATTTCAATTAATAATCCTCTTATGTATGTAAATTTTCTCTGTAACTCCACAAAAGAAAAAAATCCCTTCTACTGAACTCACATGTTATCTTACATATTTTTTAGTGATCTCCCCCCTTCCTGCCCTGAGGTTATTTCCTTGATTGCTTTAGGTACCCAAATGGTGGAATTTTCTATAACTCCACAAGAGAAAAAAATCCCTTCTATTGAACTCGTGTGTTATCTTAGATATTTTTGAGTGACCCCCCCTCTTGGGCGAGGTTTTTTCCTTGATGGCATTGGGCACCCAGATGGTGGAATTACCTTGATAAAGAGTTTTACGAACATCCAAGTCAAGCTCTTCCTCATTGAGTTGGGGGTTATCATTTCTACCACGACGACCTCGATCCAAGTTCCTATCAATACGAAACATCTTGTTAAGTCTCTTTATTTATGATTCAATTTCAATTTTTGATTCATCTGATTCTGGGGTTCTTTAGATAGGTTGGCTCCCCATAGAATCGTGGGATAAAGATACTCGCATTATCAGATAACAATTCATTTAGAACATATCATTCAAATCTTTAACACAATAATGGTCTGTTAGACCAAAATTTCCATCTGAACAGTACTCCATGGGAGATTTCAATTTTATATATTTTTAATTTGCCATCCCTTAACTTGATCCACTAGGTCAAGAGTTAAGAGTAGCAATCTGTTAACACAATCCACTAATCTCATAGTGATTTACTGAAGTCATTATCATCATTCCAGTTACGAACATCAACACAGGGACTCATCCCATTCATCCTCAGTTTATCGCTTTTCAACCAAAAATTCAGGAATCATCATTTTTCAATCAGAATCCAATTCAACTCATCAGTTCTCAACCAGAATTTTCAAATCATATCAACCGCATTCGAATTCATCATCTGGATAGCATTTTAGCTTATAATTTCAAGATCTTAGATTTACTCGTATATACCGTTAGTAAAGAGCTGCAGTTATACCCTCGGTATATACGGGTAGTCACGGTCCTTGGAACTATAAGGTAAATACCATCATGTCTAGGCCTCAAGCAAGTCAGGGATTCCATACAATTGCAGTACTTCCATCTGAAGACCCAATTATCAAATTAGGAATTTCATTCTGAATATCAATTTGTATGAGTTTCATCACACAATTCCAACCTTTTACTACTACTTCATAAATTTATGACATTCTTGGCTTCTTAGTTGATCCACTTTAGCCAAACCGCTCTGATATACCAGCTGTGAGATCCCTGTCCCCACCACGCAACGAATTCAGGGGTGCTAGCAGCGGAAGTAGCACTTCTTGCGTGGGGCAGGGTCCCACACTCAAGGCCTCGCCCCCCACACGGATATCCAGACAAGAGACTAATCCATCGGTTCTTCCAAAACCGAACCCGAAAAAACTTCCCTTGCCCGAAAAGCACGGGCGATTCCTCCAGGATAACTTTTCTCTAACGTAGTCAAAAGCCTTAACTAACTGAACTGATCTGAATAAACCCGTAAGTCCCATAGTCAGATTAGGGAAAAGATTGCACTTAGATCATAGAGACCAATGCTTTTTTCCTCATTGAGAGGCACAGCCGTTGATTCTTTTCCGTAGAACAATTTTTGTCCAGGATTTACTTTATCTATCGTACCATAACAGAATTAAGTCTCAATTTAGGAATCCATCAGTCCAACCTAAGTCCCATGGGTTAGCCAACCACCCAACCACTGTAGTGATGGGATCCAATTAGGAATTTGGTTAGGTTTTGTCTCGAGTACCAGGGAAAAGAGTTCCCAGGCCCCCTAGCCGGATATTGATGCAAACTTAAACTAGTCACACCACTTACACACCCAATATGAAATTGCCTTTTTCATAGAATCAGCTATCTTTAAAAACAATCATTTAATGAAACCATGGTGTCACTGATCATAATCCTCAAAATCTCTGGTTAAATCCTTATTTCTAATCATTCCTTCATTGGTGTACCTATGGCATCATTGGCAACCAGAACGCTCACCACCTGTCTACTCAGAGACCTTTTCGATAGTTTCTAGCTTATAGTAACCGAAAATATATTCATATATCAAAATGGAATCTCTGTTAAAGATCAGCAAGATCAACCAACGGATCAGCAAGATCAGCAAGATCAACCAACGGATCCATATAAAAGAGCCATGGACTCATCCGTTGAGGACTAGCAAGGTCAATCAACCAGATCCATGCCCGAATTCAGAAAATAACTCTTATTCCTTATTCAATATCTTCCCCGACGTACTTGTGGGTATCTTCGGCGACCCAGAGCCCGAGCACCGTATGGTCAGCACCCTCTAGGATCCTTCACTGGTCACCTAGCGCTTCACTCATAGGCCGCTTCCTTGGTCCCTCATCCAACGTACCGGAAGCTCACCATTTAAATCGAATCGAGGCTGGTCAAGACCTCGGCTGACCTTGCTATACAAGACGTCCTCCGTTGACTCTCCGTCAGCTGTTGCAACTTTATCAGCTAGGTCTCCACACGACCTCATTCACAAGACGGTCAAAATGCTTCCCCAGCATTCTTGACATAAAACAGTCGTTTAAAAACAGGTCATAAGTATAATTTCTATAACAAACTCTCGTCTTTCCACATTAATCAACATTACTTAATCCACATTCATTTCATATAAATTCCCATTCTCATCCAATCACATCATTTTTCATCTCATCACTTCTTTCCTCAAATATCCTTATCAGATCTCATCCACTCACATTTACCCATATCCACATCTCATCAGATCTCATCCACTCACATTTACCCATATCCACATCTCATCACATCACATTCATTCACATCTCATCCATATCCACATCTCATCCATATCCACATCTCATCACATCACATTCATTCACATCTCATCCATTCAGACCATATCACATTCACTCACATCACATCATCTCATTCACATTCACTCACGTCACATCTCATTCAGACCACCTCACATTCACTCACAACACATCTCATTCAGACCACATCACATTCATTCACATATATCCCGATTCACATCCCATCACCTCCATTCACATCCCATATCATTCATTCACATCCCGATTCACATGACATCACATCCATTCACATCCCATACCGTTCATTCTCATCTCGATTCATAGGCTATCACATTCATTCACATCTCTTATCATTCATTCACATCCTGACTCACATGCCATCACATTCATTCACATCCCTTATCATTTATTCACATCCCAATTCATAGGCTATCACATTCATTTACATCCCATATCATTCATTCACATCCCTTATCATTCATATCTATCCAATTTACATCACATTTCATCGCCTCTATTCTCGTTCATATTCATCACATTCACTCCACATATATTCTTCCACATACATCCACATCCATACTTATCACATACACATCCACATCTATCCTTTCACATACATCCACATCCATCCTTTCACATACATACATTCACATCCATTCTTTCACATACATCCACTTTCATTCTTCACATACATCCACATCCATTCTTTCACATACATCCACATCTATTCTTTCATATACATCCACATCCATCCTTTCACATACATTTATCCACATCCATTCTTTCACATACATCCACTTCCATTCTTCACATACATCCACATCTATTCTTTCACATACATCCACATCCATCCTTTCACATACATTTATCCACATCCATTCTTCACATACATCCACATCCATTCTTCACATACATCCACATCCATTCTTCACATACATCCACATCCATCCCATATCATTCATTTACATCTTGATTCACATGACATCTCATCACTTCTATTCACATCACATCTATCCATCCATTCATTCACATTTATCTGATTCATATCACATCTATCCATCCATTCATTCAAAATTATCATATTCACATCACATCTATCCATCCATTCATTCACATTTATCTGACTCACATCACATCTATCCATCCATTCATTCACATTTATCGGATTCACATCACATCTATCCATCCATTCATTCTTTTATAAAAATCACTTCAGTGGGAATAACACTTTCATAAAAATCCTTTTATACATCTATTTATGCACAAATTCAATTTTAAGGAAAATAACACTTTCGAAATAGAAATAAATCCTTTATGCATCTTCCTATGCATAAAATAAAATTTAATTAGAATAACTCTTTTGAAATAAAAATAAATTCCTTTATGCATCTTTCTATGCATAAAATCAAAATTAATGAGAATAACTCTTTTGAAATAAAAATAAACTCCTTTATGCATCTTTCTATGCATAAAATCAAAATTAATGAGAATAACTCTTTTGAAATAAAAAAAACTCCTTTATGCATCTTTCTATGCATAAAATCAAAATTAATGAGAATAACACTTTTGGAATAAAAATAAATTCTTTATGCATCTTTCTATGCATAAAATCAATTTTGATGAAAGTAATACTTTTATAATAAAAAAATTCTTTTATGCATCACTTTATGCATAAAAATCAATATTGGTGAAAGCAACACTTTTATAATAAAAAAATTCTTTTATGCATCACTTTATGCATAAAAATCAATATTGGTGAAAGTAACACTTTTATAATAAAAAATTTCTTTTATGCATCACTTTATGCATAAAAATCAATATTGAATAAAGTAACACTTTTACAATAAAAATATGTCGAATATGCATCTTTGTATGCATAGAAATTAATTCTAATGAAAATAACACTTTTATAATAAAAATATTTCCAATATGCATCTTTCTAGCCCTCAAGAAAAAGATTAAGGCGACCACAATGGATTTCTTGAGTGGGAGAATATTCTACATATGGGATGGAAACCTTGAGCTTACTGCTTGGATGGAAAGATAGAAAAAGGCAACTACACGACATTGTAGTGCGGTGAATTTGGTTATTCCATAGAAGAAGGAAAATCTGGTAATCACTATTATATATTTAAGAGTGCAAGCTTCAATTTGTTATTTTAATAACTCTAAACAAATTTCTCAAGAGAGAAAAGCCTTACATTGACAGGGGCAATTCATAGAAAAAAGACAAGGAGTGAGTGACACTTAGACGTGTTGTCCTCAATTGTTTTAGTGTGAGTTTGATCAACCCTTGTGGTCTTAGATCTAGTCACAACGCTTGCTTAGAATGCGAGCTTCAGCATATGAATTCGTTGTAAGAGAATAAGGCAACAACCTCCCTTTGTTTTCAAGAATAGCTATGTGGGTCCCAAGGGGATCTTCATATGCTTAATAGGACCATGCATACAAGAGATGTTCTAAAAGAAGATAAAATGCATTGGGATGACAACTAGAGGCAACTGGAGTGCATTGAGATGGCAAATATAGGCATATAAATAAAGCCTTCAAGAACACAATTAAGGTGACCAAATTGGATTTTTTGGATGGAAACCTTGACCTTACTGCGTGGATCCAAAAGATTAAAAAAAGCAACTACTCACATGTTAATTCATTTGATTAGATATGATCGTCAATTGATTTGTTTAGATATGATTATCAATGTGATTTTTGATAATAATAAGCTACATAGATAGAGGCTACATAGTTTACATGCCAATGTCTGATTCTGACATTTTTTGATAACCTGATTTGACACCTACATGTTGAAGCTTCCCCGCTAGAGGTCATGCAAAAAAAGAAGATGAGGGCGAGGTTGTCATCATAGCCCACATGAACAAGTTCTTACAAACCTTTCCAAAATATCGCATATGTTTGGTTCTACCTAATTCAATAAAGTAGTCACATGTTTCATCAAAAGGAAATTTACTCAATAGTTTGTTTAAAAAAGTACCCTTGATAAGTGACAATAAAAAAATAGCATAGCTTTTGTGAAGATCTAAAAAAAAACAAGTCTTTTTCATTAGATGTTTGCAATTTCATTACAAGAAAAACAAGTTAGGAACTTAAGAATCTTCCCCTTTTGCAAGGAGGTTGGAGAAGAAGAAGAAGAAGATTAAGTTAAATGTCTTGGGATAGGTATAGCATATGAGACAGGTTTCGAACTTAGGCAGGCAAGTCTGAAATGTATAAAGAAAGAGAGAGCAAATATGCTCCATGATTGTCCACCACATTTGGAGCGTGTTTGGCAACCTGTGTTATAATAGTTCCTAAGCTAGCTAATTGTGAGATCCGTGGATCCCACTGCCCCCTCCGAACACCGGATTCCTGGTAGCTGGCAGCGAAAGTAGCTCCCTCATGTGCGGAGCAGGGTTTCCCTCTCGGGGCCTTGCCCTCGAATTTTCGGGCACGAGACTAAGCTGGTGGTCATTCCGAAAACCAAAATCGGGAAAATTTCCCATGCCCGAAAAACGGGGACGATTCCACCATTTTTATTAACGAAATTTTCTAACGAGGTCAAGATACTGAACTAACCTTCTATTTGATTAGATCAGATAGAAGGGAAACTATTACAGACTTAACTTGAAGGAATTAGCGCTTTTTTCCTAATTAAATCAGGCATAGCTGTTGATCTATGCATTAGAGAAGTCTTCAGGTTTTTATTTAACTACTCGAATTCTAAGCGTATTCCTATTAATCAATTTTATTATTAAAACTGTAATGATTCCAGCCTAACCCATCCGGCCCATGGATTAGCCACTGCCCAACCACTGGAATTGGTAGAACCAGACAAGTACTCACCCACCCATAATTGAATGCCTTTCTTAACTTTTGCTTTAGAATACAGATACGCACACACTCCTCTTTAAACTTTAACTTTTAAAACAATCCATTGACAACAAATAATTATTGGTTACAAATGTCATAACTCAAAATTTCCATTCAATACTTGTTTCTCACAAAACAGTATCACTCTGGACTCTCCGTTGAGACCAGCAGGTCAGCAACGAGATCCAGTTAGATTACAATAATTTTCTTGTCATCATACATATATATATATCTTCCACGACATATGCATGGGTGTCCTAAGCACCGCGAGCCCGTGCATCACCTGGTCAGAACCCTCCAGAATCCTCCTTAGGTGTCTTGGCACTTCACTCAGGGACCGCTTCATCGGCCCTCGCCTATGTACCAGAAGCACACATTTTTCACCATACCCAGGCTGGTCATGACCTGGGCAGGTTTTTGCTGCGTGAGCCATCCTTTGAACACTACTCGCCAACTGTTGCAACCGAACTTCCCTTAGAAAAACACATATACCAAATGCTACCTCCAGCATTCTGGCGTAAGATAGTCCTTTAAGAAAATAGGGTTTTGTAAGTTTTCAGTTTTGATTTTCTTTTGAATACAATGGGTATATCTTAAATTCGTATCCCAATACTTCTAGATCGCAAGTCTAAAATTCCAACAGAATTTCCTGAATTCTGTAACCTTGATTCTCAGATCAAAATCAAGGGTCTTAACTTGATTTCAGATTCGGTAGTAGGTGATTTGAGTGAAATTTTCCTGAACTGGTCACATCGTCTTTTCTTGAAAATTGACGAAGGAGATTAAGTCTTGGTCATAGTCTGATACAGGGTTTGAGTCTAGAAAGGTTCTCCCTGAACTAACTTTCTCCAGGAGTAATATTTCAATTACTACTTTATTGAATTTCAATCATTAACTATTTTGCTTAATTGAATTTAAAACTAATCATGAATTCCTATGAGGATTAAATTAATCATTTATCTAAAATTTTGACTTTGATAGTTTTTCTGAATTTTCTTATTACCATCCTAGAGAATATGAAACGGTAGAATTTTCTCTCACAGAGTATTTACTTATTCATTTACCAATATTCATGGGATTTAAACATAGGATTAAAGAGAACTCTTATTTTGATATAAAAATTCTGTATGCATCTATCTATGCATAAAATCCAACTTCTATGGAAATAACACTTTTATATAAAAGAAGATCCTTTTATGCATCTATTTATGCATAAAAATCAATTTTGGTGAAAGTAATAAAAAAAATTCTTTTATGCATCTATTTATGCATAAAAATCAATATTGGTGAAAGTAACACTTTTATAATAAAAAAAGTCTTTTATGCATAAAAATCAATATTGGTGAAAGTAACACTTTTAAAATAAAAAAAATTCTTTTATGCATCATTTTATGCATAAGAAGCAATATTGATGAAGGTAACACTTTTATAATAAAAAAATTCTTTTATGCATCATTTTATGCATAAGAATCAATATTGGTGAAAGTAACACTTTTATAATAAGAAAATCCTGGGTCAAAGATTCACTTTGATGACAGATCATCAGAGCTTAAAGTGGATCTTCACTCAGAAGGATCTCAACATGCACCAAAGAAGGTGGATGCAGACCCTGCAAGAATTTGATTTTGAAATCAAGTACTGCCCACAAGCAAAGAAAATGTGGTAGTAGATACCCTCAGCAGAAAAGCCTGGGGAGGAGAAGAGTAACAGGGAAAAGGTAAAAAACTAATGAATTATCAATAAATTCACTGTTTTTTGCTCTGAGGAGGAGTAGAGTAACAGTGCATAAAACACTATTAAGCTTCTACAAAGGGAGAGGCTTCTATTTATAGGAAAAAGTGAGCTTCTAACCAAGCAAACTGATTCTAGAATTTTCCAGATCAGTTTGGTCAATTTTTGACCACTTTTGGGTCAGTTTAGCTTACTTTTTGGAACTAGACTTGAATTAGGAGAGAGGAGAGATGAAATATCTCAATATTTGAGAATTTAAAACTCCACCACACATGTGAAATAGGTGCCTCCTTCATAAGGGGGAATCCCCACTCTGAGGTGTCAAAAATTTATTTTTTTAGTATTTCCTTTGGTCCTTAGTCCACCAACCCACTCTTCATCTTATGTGAGTATTTACTCATTTTTGGAGAGATTTTCTTTATTTCTTCAATTTATCTCCTCCATACATTTGGATGAATCTGATTGGCCCCTCAGAACCTTAATTTAAAATTTTCAAAAAATTTGGACCCTTAGGATAAGGCCTTTTGAACAGATTATAATTTATTTCTAATGCACCTTCTGAAAATATTTTTGAACTTCTGTTTCGGGGGAATTTATTTTAATAAGAAGAGATATTTTTCCATCCAAAAATATCTAAAATCTGAATAATCTCTCTCTAGAATATTTTCTCTCTCTAAGCCAAAATAGGTAGAAACAAGATCTTTTATTATTTTGAAGAGAGAATTGATTACAAGGGAAGATACTAGACATCTTGAGGGGCTGGGGAGGAATCTTACATTCTCTTCCACTTGAAAAACACGAGATGTCCTCATCTCGTAAACTGGGGGTAATCTCGCAATAACAGTTCGGCTTCTTTCTCCCAGGTGGCATCTTCAAAAGGATAGAACTTCCATTTAACCAATAATTCTCTCAGAATTCTATTCCTGAGAATCTTTTCTCAAACATCAAGGATTTCTTCAGGTTGGAGTTCCATCTACCCTTGGGTTGAAGAAGTTAAGATTTCATCATCAAGCACATGATTCGGGCTTGGTATATACTTTTTAAGAAGGCTGACATGAAATACATTATGTACTTTGAGATGAAGAGGCAGAAGAATCTCGTAGGCTAAGTCACCTACTTTCTTTGTAATCAGATATGGTCCACAATATCTGGGGGATAATTTCTTGTACTTCCCAAGAGATAGAGAACTTCTTTTGGGACGTACTCGAATGAAGACCATATCTTCTTCTTTGAATTTTCTGTCTGTCCTCTTCTTATCTGCATACTGCTTCTGTCTATCCTGGGCAGCTTTTATATCTTTGCGAATTGACTGCATCTGCTGCTCCATGTCCGTCAAGCATATGTCTAGACATCTCGACCCTAATGGGTCGGACCAAGTTAATGGAGTTAAGCAATCTTGTCCATACAGAGCTTTGAAAGGGCTCATCCCAATACTTCGGTGATAAGAAGCATTGTAGGCGAACTCGACTAGGTGCAGATAGCTTAGCCACTTCTTGGGTTCCCTGCCACAGTATAACCAAAGTATATCTTTGATTACTTGGTTCACTTTTTCAATTTGACCGTCGGTCTTGGGGTGGTAAACTATGCTAAGATTCAAGAAAGTTCCTACTACTTTGAAAAATGCAGTCCAGAATCCTGACGTGAACTTGGGATCTTGATCACTTACTACTATTCTCCTGGGTAGGCCATGGTCAGTAGAGAAAGTGCATTTGCTCTTTTTTGCAAAGAGTTGGTGCTTCCTTAGAATCTCACGAACTTTTTTGACATGAGCTTCATGGTCAGCCGTATTCTTTGAGTAAATCAGAATATCATCAAAGAAAACAAGAACAAAATAATCCAAGTATTCTCTGAGAATGTCTTGCATTAGGCAATTGAATGTAGCTAGGGTATTTGTCAATCCAAATGGCATGACAGTGAATTCATAATGCCCATACCGAGTATTGATGGCTGTCTTTGGGATATCTTGCTCATTAATCCTGATCTGATAATATCCTAATTTGAGATCTATCTTTGTGAAGATCTGGGCTCCACTTAGCCTGTCCAAAAGCTCATCAATTCTGGGGATAGGATACTTATTCTTAACTGTCAGCATAGCTGATTGAAGCCTCTGTAGTCCACACAAAGTCTTAGCGTTCCATCTTTCTTTTTCTGAAAGAGAACTGGTGCACCCCAAGGTGAAACATTGGGTCTTACAAACCCTTGTTCTAACAGCTGTCTAAGCTATTCCTTGAGTTCGATGGCTTCAAGAACTGGCATTTTGTACGTGTGCAAGGCTACTGGCTGAGCTTCGGGGGTCAATTCTATCACATGATCTACTTCCCGAATCGGAGGCATCTCTATTAATTCTGCTGGGACTAAATCATCATAATCACTTAACCATTCGGGTTCTTTAGCTTTTAACAGAGGAAAATGGCTGAGCTGGAGTTCTCCTGGGATTGCCCTAATTTTAACGAGATGGACCCTAATTTTGACTGATAGGAAGGGGCTGGTCTCTGCACTCTCGGTCCTTGACTTCCCTGTCCCCTTGACATGGCAGGAGTTGGGCAGTCTTTCAGCTGGTGACCAAAACCCTGATATCCAAAACATAGGTTCTCACTTCTGAGCGCATCCCTCTGAATCCTTGAAAGAGGTGGGGCTCCTGAGAAAGTGTTCTGTGGGAAGGGTCTTCCTTCACTTCTGAATCTCCCAGTATTCTGATTCTGAATTGGGCCTTGTTGCCTCTTTGGGGGTGGAAAGTTTGAAGTACTTCCCGGGGTTTGGAATCTTTTAAAATTAGAGGGTGCAGGCTTTGGCAGGACCTTAACTACAAAGGCTTTGGCAAAGTCCTTTGCCATTCTTACTGCTTCGGCCACCATTGAGACAGGTTTGGCATTCTTCTTAAGGTGTCCAATGGCTCATTCATTCCTCAAATGAATTTGGCCATCAGCTGCTCTTCATCCAATTGCAAGGAATATTTGAGGAGAAGGGCAAAAGCTTGATGGTACTCTTCAATTGTCCGCCGGCTATCCTGCTTTAGTTCCAAGAACTTTTCAAGGAAGCCCAGAGGACAAAACCTCTTTCTGAGGTAAGCTTTAAGATCGGTCCAAGTGTGGGTATTTCGATTTGAGACAGTTAGTCTCACAGTGATTCCTCTTAGCGACCCTGGCCGTTTCCACAATTTTTAACCTGGCGAGAGCCATATTGCTTCTCTCATTGTAGCCAGTTACATCAAAGTATTCTTCCATAGCCTCAATCCACTTCTCCACTACTTCACCTAATTGCTCTCCTTCACCCTTGAAGGGACCAGGTTGGGATCTGTGTAGGGCTTTTCGAACATCCGGATCTAACTCTTCGTGTCATCAGTTAGAGGATCCGATTGCCTTGCACGGGCCGTGCGCCTCATGATTCTGACAAAATGAGATTTTCGTCAACTTAACTTTGACAAGAGATTTATGATTATTTAATTTTTGTAATTTATTCTTTAAACAGATAATTATTTCATCATACTTCATGAAACAAATTTACTCTGATAATTTTACTAACCATATTCATAATCATGAAAATAATTTGGATTTTTTTTGCAAAACATCGTTTATTATCAAAAGTTTTTTTATATAAATAGAGCATCACGGCTCCAAAGTCACTGCCTCAATCGCATAAAGAAGAGAAACTGCGAAGGAGACATGCCATGGTACACACGATTCATTACAGAAAGAGGTGCTGTAATTCTACTTCTAGGGATAAAGCGGCTAAGAAGCCTAAAAACTCGGCATGAAATTCTGAAGTTCCTGGGTGAATGATCAAAGAGTTGTACATGCTGAACAAGCCCTAGCCTTATCAGAATCATGGCTGACTGGTACTGACATTAATACATCGTCCTCCAAAGAACCACATATACCGATGTTGCTCAATAGGATCAGGAAAGTAAAGACTCTCAAAATGATGTACAAGTCTCACTCTGCTTACTCGGGTCGTGCAAAGTTGATGAGGTGCTCAAATGCAAAGGCTATCATATCCTGACTCTGGGAGAGTTCAGGAATTCCAGATAGATTCGGGGTATCCATCTATAAATTTCCAAATCAATTTATGAGTTTTCAATTTTTGAAGTTTATTCAACATAATATTAACAAGTGAAAACATTATTTTCGAGATTTACTTTAAAATTTTAAGCAATTTCTGTTGATGTTACGTAAATTTACAACAGCGCTCTGATACCAACTGTGAGATCCCACTGCGCCCTCTGCACACCGAATTTTAGGAAGCTGGCAGCGGAAGCAGCTCCCTCATGCGTGGGGCAGGGTTTCCCACTCGGGGCCTCACCCTCCTCGAATGTCCGGGCATGAGACTAAGCTGGTGGTCATTCCGAAAACCGAAACCAGGAAAATTTCCCATGCCCGATCACCATTTTTATTTTCTTAATAGATTTTTCTAACGAGGTCAAGATACTGAACTAACCTTCTATTTGATTAAAAGGAAAACTATTATAGACTTAACTTAAAGGAATCAACGCTTTTTTTCTAATTGAATCAGGCGCATAGCTGTTGATCTATTCATTAGAGAAGACTTCAGGCTTTTATTTAACTACTCGAGTTCTAAGCATATTCCTATTAATCAATTTTACTATTAAAACTCTACTGATTCTAGCCTACCATCCGGCCCATGGGTTAGCCACCGCCCAACCACTAGAATTAGTAGAACTAGACAAGTAACCGACCCATAATTGAATGCCTTTGTTAACTTTTGCTTTAGAATACAGATGCGCACACACTCCTCTTTAAACTTTAACTTTTAAAACAATCCATTGACAAAAAATTATTGGTTACAGATATCATAACTTAAAATTTCTATTCAATCCTTGTTTCTCACAAAATAGTATCACTCTGGACTCTCCGTTGAGACCAGTAGGTCAGCAACGAGATCCAGTAATAACAGATTACAATAATTTTCTCATCATTATACATATATATATCTTCCACGACATATGCATGGGTGTCCTAAGCACCGCGAGCCCGTGCATCTCCTGGTCAGAACCCTCCAGGATCCTCCTTTGGTGTCCTGACACTTCACTCAGGGACCGCTTCGTCGGCCCTCTCTCATCATACCGGAAGCACACTATTTTTCACTATACCCAGGCTGGTTAAGACCTGGGCATGTTTTTGCCACGTGAGCCGTCTTTGATTCTAGAATTTTTCAGATGAGTTTGGTCAATTTTTGACCATTTTTGGGTCAGTTTAGCTTACTTTTTGGAACTAGACTTGAATTAGGAGAGAGGAGAGATGAAATATCTCAATATTTGAGAATTTAAAACTCCACCACACATGTAAAATAGGCACCTCCTTCATGAGGGGGAATCCCCACTCCGAGGTGTCAAAAATTCATTGTTTTAGTATTTCCTTTGGTTCTTAGTCCACTCTTCATCTTATGTGAGTATTTACTCATTTTTGGGGGGATTTTCTTTATTTCTTTAATTTATCTCCTCCATACATTTAATTGTATCTGATTGGTCCCTCAAAACCTTAATTTAAAATTTTTAAAAAATTTGGACCCTTAGGATAAGGCCTTTTGAATAGATTATAATTTATTTCTAATGCACCTTCTGAAAATATTTTTGAACAGATTATAATTTATTTCTAATGCACCTTCTGAAAATATTTTTGAACTTCTGTTTCGGAAAAATTTATTTTAATAAGAAGAATAACCTCTCTCTAGAATATTTTCTCTCTCTAAGCCAAAATAGGTAGAAACAAGATCTTTTATTATTCTAAAGAGGGCATTGATTACAAGGGAAGATACTGGACATCTTGAGGGGCTAGGGAGGAATCTTACACTAATGAATGAGTTTTAATATTTAGTAAAATGTAAAGAGCTCATTTTTTATAGTAAGGTTAGTAGAGCACTCCAATATGAGGGACAATAAACACATGGCAATGGGCACATCTTGAGCCCAAACTACTCTAGAGTACTCCAGTATGAGGTGCGATGAACACACATATGGAGATTTTGTAAGGTATACAGATTGTCACATTGGATATGGAGGGGCCATGCAAACATCTACAACCTAAATACTCCTCAAGTGCATATGGGTGTTATGGTATTAGAATGCTCGGCACATGACATTCTAGTAAAATTGGAGCAATGAATTTGATTATTCCATGGAAAGAGAAAAATCTAGTAATCACTATTATATATTTAAGAGTGCATGCTTCAATTTGTTATTTTAATAACTCTAAACAAATTTCTCATTTTTAACATTCTATTTTCTATTTAAATTAACCCCAATCAGATGTAAAGGACTCTAATCTACATAATTTTAAATTTCCAAGAGAGTAAATAATAAGAAAAGTTTAATTAATCTTTTTGTTAAATATTCTAGGATAAAGAAGGGCTGAATTGTAAGGAAGAGAAGGGGATGGCCTTTTCATCAAGGCATAACATCAGAATTTACTTTAATCAACTAAAACAAACAAGAAAATCAAGAAAACCATAGAAAAAATAAGAAGAATTTAGCTTACATAGAGTTGTAGGCTTTCCTTTGGCTTGAGGGATTGAGGGTTCTACTTTTGTTTGAAGCAAGAGTGGCCACCAATTACTTTGGAGAGGATTAAGCCAAAAACAATTGAATTATTAAGAAAATTCAATGTAATTGGCTCTGGGTGGGAGTAGAGTAACATTGCATAACGCTATTACCCTTTTACAAAGGGAGAGGCTTCTATTTATAGGAAAAAGTGAGCCTCTAACCAAGCAAAATGATTCTAGAATTTTCCAGATCAGCTTGGTCAATTTTTGAACATTTTTAGGTCAGTTTAGTTTACTTTTTGGATCTAGTTGAAACAGGAGAGAGGAGAAATAAAAATATCTCATTATTTTTTAGTTTAAAACTCCTCCACACATGTGAAATAGGAGCCTCCTTCATGAGGGGAGATCCCCACACTGAGGTGTTAAAAATGCATCATTTCCTCTAAATATCTCTTCTTTTTTAGCTAATAAACCTTGTCCTTAGTCAACTGTTCATCTTATGTGAGCATTTACTCATTTTTGGGGGGATTTTCTTTTATTCTTTAATTTATCTCCTCCCTACATGTGGATTAATCTTATTGGTCCATAGGAACCTTAATTGGACCATAATCTAAATTTTTTTTGAAAATCTGGACCCTTAGGCTGAGGTCCTTTATACCTATTTTTAATTAATTTCAATTGCACATTGGAAAGTTCTTTTTGAATTTTTGTTTCAGGGGAAACCATTTTAGACACTAGGAGGATTTTAATATCCAAAAATATCTCAATTTTGAATTACCTCCCTCTAGACATTTTCTCTCTCTAGGCCAAAACATGGTAAAACAGGATCTTTCTTTTATTTAAGAGAGGGGAATAATTATAAGATTAGAAGGGGAGGTTCTTACACTTGCACACCTCAAAAGCTGGAGGGAGGAATCTTACACACCTTGAGCCCAAACTACTCTAGAGTAGTCCAATATGAGGTGCGAAGAACACACGTATGGAGATTTTGTAAGGTATACAGATTGTCACATTGGATATGGAGGGGCCATGCAAACATCTACAATATAAATACTCCTCAAGTGCATATGGGCGTTATGGTATTAGAATGCTCGGCACACGACATTCTAGTAAAATTGGAGCAGTGAATTTGATTATTCCATGGAAAGAGCAAAATCTAGTGATCACTATTATATCTTTAAGAGTGAAAGCTTCAATTTGTTATTTGAATAACTCTAAACAAATTTCTCAATAGCAATAGGAGAGAAAAGTTTAACATTGAAAGGGGTAATTCATAGAAAAAACACGGGGAGTGAGCTACACTTAGACGCGTTGTCCTCAATAGTTTTAGTGTAAGTTTGATCAACACTTGTGGTCTTAGAACTAGTCACAATGCTTGTTTAGAATGTGAGTTTCAGCATGAATGTTTTGTAAGTGAAGGCAACACCCTCCCCTTGTTTTCAAGAATCGCTATGTGGGTCACAAGGGGAAATTCATATGCTTAATTAGAACCATGCAGACAAGAGATGTTCTAGAAGAAGATAGAACACATTGGGATGATAAATAAGAGGCAAGTAGAGTGTATTGGGATGGCAAATGGAGGCATATAAATAAAGCCTTCAAGAACAAGATTAAGGGGCGACCACAATGGATTTCTTGAGTGGGAAAATACTCTACATATGGGATGGAAACCTTGAGCTTAATGCTTGGATCGAAAAGATAAAAAAGGCAACTACACGACATTGAAGTAAAATTGATGTGCGGTGAATTTGATTATTCCATAGAAGAAGGAAAATCTAGTAATCACTATTATATATTTAAGAGTGCAAGCTTCAATTTGTTATTTTAATAACTCTAAAAGAATTTCTCAATAGGAATAGGAGAGAAAAGCCTTACATTGAAACGGGCAATTCATAGAAAAAAGACAAGGAGTGAGTGACACTTAGACATGTTGTCCTCAATTGTTTTTTGGTGTGAGTTTGATCAACCCTTGTGGTCTTAGATCTAGTCACACAATGCTTGCTTAGAATGCGAGCTTTAGCATGAATTCTTTGTAAGAGAATAAGGCAACAACTTTCCCTTATTTTCAAGAATAGCTATGTGGGTCCCAAGGGTATCTTCATATGCTTAATAGGACCATGCAGACAAGAGATGTTCTAAAAGAAGAAAAAACGCATTGGGATGACAACTAGAGGCAACTAGAGTGCATTGAGATGGCAAATACAGGCATATAAATAAACCCTTCAAGAACATGATTAAGGTGACCACATTGGATTTTTTGAGTGGGAAAATGTTCTATACATATGGGATGGAAACCTTGACCTTACTGCATGGATCAAAAAGACTAAAAAAAGCAACTACTCACATATTAATTCATTTGATTAGATATATTTGTCAATTCATTTGATTAGATATGATTATCAATGTGATTTTTGATTATAAAACGCTGCATAGATAGAGGCTACATAGTTTACATGTCAATATCTGATTGTGACATTTTCTCATAACCTGATTTGACACCTACATGTTGAAGCTTCCCCGCTAGAGGTCATGCAAAAAAAGAAGACAAGGGCGAGGTTGTGATCATAGCCCACATGAACAAGTTCTTACAAACCTTTCCAAAATATCGCATATGTTTGGTTCTACCTAATTCAATGAAGTAGTCACATGTTTCATCAAAAGGAAATTAACTCAAATAGTTTGTTCAAAAAAGTACCCTTGATAAGTGATAATAAAAAATAGCATAGCTTTTGTGATCTAAAAAAAAACAAGTCTTTTTCATTAGATGTTTGCAATTTCATTACAAGAAAAACAAGTTAAGAACTTAAGAATCTTCCCCTTTGCACAAGGAGGTTGGAGAAGAAGAAGAAGAATATTAAGTTAAATGTCTTGGGATAGATATAGCATATGAGACAGGTTCGAACTCAAGCAAGTGTGAAATGTATAAAGAAAGAGAGAGCTATTATGCTCCATGATTGTCCACCACATTTGGAGCGTGTTTGGCAACCTGTTTTATAATAGTTCTTAGCCTACCTAATGAATGAGTTTTAATATTTAGTAAAATGTAAAGAGCTCATTTTTTATAGTAAGGTTAGTAGAGTACTCCAATATGAGGGGCAATAAACAAATAGCAATGGGCACACCTTGAGCCCAAACTACTCTAGAGTACTCCAATATGAGGTGCGATGACTACTCTAGAGTACTCCAATATGAGGTGCGATGAACACACGTATGGAGATTTCATAAGGTATACAGATTGTCACATTGGATATGGAGGGGCCATACAAACATCTACAACATAAATTTTCCTTAAGTGCATATGGGTGTTATGGTATTAGAATGCTCGGCACACGACATTCTAGTGAAATTGGAGCAGTGAATTTGATTATTCCATGGAAAAAGCAAAATCTAGTAATCACTATTATATATTTAAGAGTGCAAGCTTCAATTTGTTATTTTAATAACTCTAAACAAATTTCTCAATAGCAATAGGAGAGAAAAGTTTAACATTGAAAAGGGGCAATTCATAGAAAAGACACGGGGAGTGAGCTACACTTAGACATGTTGTCCTCAATAGTTTCAGTGTAAGTTTGATCAACACTTATGGTCTTAGATCTAGTCACAATGCTTGTTTAGAATGCGAGTTTTAGCATGAATGTTTTGCAAGTGAATAAGGCAACACACTCCCCTTAATTTCAAGAATAGCTATGCGGGTCACAAGGGGAAATTCATATGCTTAATTAGGACCATGCAGACAAGAGATGGTCTAGAAGAAGATAGAACACATTGGGATGATAATAAGAGGCAAGTAGAGTGCATTGGGATGGCACACCGAGGCATATAAATAAAGCCTTCAAGAACAAGATTAAGGGGCGACCACAATGGATTTCTTGAGTGGGAAAATATTCTATATATGGGATGGAAACCTTGAGCTTACTGCTTGGATCGAAAAGATAAAAAAAGGCAACTACATGACATTCTAGTGAAATTGATGTGCGGTGAATTTGATTATTCCATAGAAGAAGGAAAATCTAGTAATCACTATTATATATTTACTAGTGCAAGCTTCAATTTGTTGTTTTAATAACTTTCAACAAATTTCTTAATAGGAATAGGAGAGAGAAGCCTTACATTGAAAGGGGAACTTCATAGAAAAAAGACAAGGGGTGAGTTACACTTAGACTTGTTGTCCTCAATTGTTTTTTAGTGTGAGTTTGATCAACCCTTGTGGTCTTAGATCTAGTCACACAACGCTTGCTTAGAATGCGAGCTTCAGCATGAGTTCTTTGTAAGAGAATAAGGCAACAACTTTCCCTTATTTTCAAGAATAGCTATGTGGGTCCCAAGGGTATCTTCATATGCTTAATAGGACCATGTAAACAAGAGATGTTCTAAAAGAAGATAAAATGCATTGGGATGACAACTAGAGTGCATTGAGATGGCAACTAGAGTGCATTGAGATGGCAAATGTAGGCATATAAATAAACCCTTCAAGAACACGATTAAGGTGACCAAATTGGATTTTTTGAGTGGGAAAATGTTCTATACATATGGGATGGAAATCTTGACCTTACTGCGTGGATCTAAAAGATTTAAAAAAGCAACTACTCACATATTAATTCATTTGATTAGATATGATTGTCAATTCATTTGATTAGATATGATTATCAATGTGATTTTTGATTATAATAAGCTACATAGATAGAGGCTACATAGTTTACATGTCAATGTCTGATTGTGACATTTTCTCATAACCTGATTTGACACCTACATGTTGAAGCTTTCCCACTAGAGGTCATGCAAAAAAAGAAGACGAGGGCAAGGTTGTCATCATAGCCCACATGAACAAGTTTTTACAAACCATTCCAAAATATCGGATATGTTTGGTTCTACCTAATTCAATGAAGTAGTCACATGTTTCATCAAAAGGCAATTAACTCAAATAGTTTGTTCAAAAAAGTACCCTTGATAAGTGATAATAAAAAAATAGCATAGCTTTTGTGAAGATAAAAAAAAAACAAGTCTTTTTGATTAGATGTTTGCAATTTCTTGCATGAAAAACAAGTTAAGAACTTAAGAATCCTCCCCTTTGCAAGGAGGTTGGAGAAGAAGAAGAAGAAGATTAAGTTAAATGTCTTGGGATAGGTATAGCATATGAGATAGGTTTCGAACTCAGGCAAGTCTAAAATGTATAAAGAAAGAGAGAGCAAATATGCTCCATGATTGTCCACCACATTTGGAGCGTGTTTGGCAACCTGTGTTATAATAGTTCTTAACCTACCTAATGAATGAGTTTTAATATTTAGTAAAATGTAAAGAGCTCATTTTTTATAGTAAGGTTAGTAGAGTACTTTAATGAGGGGCAATAAACACATGGCAATGGGGGCACACCATGAGCTTAGACTACTCTAGAGTACTCCAATATGAGTTGCGATGAACACACGTATGGAGATTTTGTAAGGTATATAGATTGCCACATTAGATATGGAGGGGCCATGCAAACATCTAAAACATAAATACTCCTATGGGTGTTATGGTATTAGAATGCTCGGCACATGACATTCTAGTAAAATTGGAGCAGTGAATTTGATTATTCCATGGAAAAAGCAAAATCTAGTAATCACTATTATATATTTAAGAGTGCAAGCTTCAATTTGTTATTTTAATAACTCTAAACAACTTTCTCAATAGAAATAAGAGAGAAAAGTTTAACATTGAAAGGGGAAATTCATAGAAAAAACACGGGGAGTGCGCTACGCTTAGACGTGTTGTCCTCAATAGTTTTAGTGTAAGTTTGATCAACACTTGTGGTCTTAGATCTAGTCACAACACTTGTTTAGAATGCGAGTTTCAAAATGAATTTTTTGTAAGTGAATAAGGCAACACCCTCCCCTTGTTTTCAAGAATATTCATATGCTTAATTAGGACCATGGAGACAAGAGATATTCTAGAAGAAGATAGAACACATTGGGATGATAATAAGAGGCAAGTAGAGTGCATTGGGATGGCACATCGAGGCATATAAATAAAGCCTTCAAGAACAAGATTAAGGGGCGACCACAATGGATTTCTTGAGTGGGAAAATATTCTATATATGGGATGGAAACCTTGAGCTTACTGCTTGGATCGAAAAGATAAAAAAAGGCAACTACATGACATTCTAGTGAAATTGATGTGCGGTGAATTTGATTATTCCATAGAAGAAGGAAAATCTAGTAATCACTATTATATATTTACTAGTGCAAGCTTCAATTTGTTGTTTTAATAACTTTCAACAAATTTCTTAATAGGAATAGGAGAGAGAAGCCTTACATTGAAAGGGGCACTTCATAGAAAAAAGACAAGGGGTGAGTTACACTTAGACTTGTTGTCCTCAATTGTTTTTTAGTGTGAGTTTGATCAACCCTTGTGGTCTTAGATCTAGTCACACAACGCTTGCTTAGAATGCGAGCTTCAGCATGAGTTCTTTGTAAGAGAATAAGGCAACAACTTTCCCTTATTTTCAAGAATAGCTATGTGGGTCCCAAGGGTATCTTCATATGCTTAATAGGACCATGTAGACAAGAGATGTTCTAAAAGAAGAAAAAACGCATTGGGATGACAACTAGAGGCAACTAGAGTGCATTGAGATGACAAATACAGGCATATAAATAAACCCTTCAAGAACACGATTAAGGTGACCAAATTGGATTTTTTGAGTGGGAAAATGTTCTATACATATGGGATGGAAACCTTGACCTTACTGCATGGATCGAAAAGAATAAAAAAAGCAACTACTCACATATTAATTCATTTGATTAGATATGACTGTCAATTCATTTGATTAGATATGATTATTAATGTGATTTTTGATTATAAAAAGCTGCATAGATAGAGGCTACATAGTTTACATGTCAATATCTGATTGTGACATTTTCTCATAACCTGATTTGACACCTACATGTTGAAGCTTTCCTGCTAGAGGTCATGCAAAAAAAGAAGACGAGAGCGAGGTTGTGATCATAGTCCACATGAACAAGTTCTTACAAACCTTTCCAAAATATCGCATATGTTTGGTTCTACCTAATTCAATGAAGTAGTCACATGTTTCATCAAAAGGAAATTTACTCAAATAGTTTGTTCAAAAAAGTACCCTTGATAAGTGATAATAAAAAATAGCATAGCTTTTGTGAAGATCTAAAAAAAAAAAGTCTTTTTCATTAGATGTTTGCAATTTGTAACATACCCATCTTCACCAATAAAGAAATGTCCATGTAATAGATAAATTTATAAGTTTTTAGGTATAAAAATCAATGATTTTATTAAATGAGTCAGTTTTACTTAGAATCTTCAAGTTCTGAGCCCAAATTTAGAATTTGTGCACGATTTTACCCTAATATAGGATTTTACAGCATCCAAAACGGACACTGGATCAAGCTTATACGTAAATTTCAGTCATTTTTAGTTAAAAAGCGACGACCTTTAAACCTTAATAAATGCATGACCGGGTGTCCGATTGATGAACGTTCTGCACCCAATGACCACGAGAACATCCCGGACAAAAACAAATTTTACCTCCCGGGGCGGTCCGACATGCAAATCGAGGTCGATGCCCTAAATTTGGAGACCCCGCCCCAAAATTTGGACCGTACTACACACTTACTAGGGTGCCCGTACGATGGTCGCACAAGAACCAAAGGACGGCCACCCACTGTGTGGTCCACACGTACCGCTACGTGGACACCCATGCTGCCCTTGACCTGATAAGGTACATGAGTACCACTCCTTTCCCTGTTAACCGACACCGTACCTTTTCCCTTGAGCCATGCAGGCCACTGATCCATAGCCTTTGCTGGTACACCGTCCTTTCGTCCTTGCTTTGCGCAGTGCCCATACCCGTACCCCACAGTTATATAAACCCCCGCCGAGGTGCTCCATGGGCAACATGCATTTCTGCGTAGCTTATGCTCGGCTGTGCCGCCGTCCGTACCATCGTCTATCCTTGTGCAGTGTACTTGCTGTAGTACAGCCGCCCCTTGCAGCCACCCCTCTCCACACCCCCTCATTTGCCACTTTTCAGATAAGGCGATTTTCTTCTATCCCCCTCTTGCTAGGAGGCAATGTCCTTAACTCTTCTCTCCCCCACCCCACGTGTGAAGATACCTAGAGCAACCCTTCTCCCCTTCATCAAAACGTTTTTGTGTTAAGGACATCTAAAAATCCCCCCCCTCCATTTGCGTGGACTTTAGTAAGAGGTTTTAGCCTTAAGAGAGGATTCATGCACTATGGTCTTTTGCTCATACGGTGAGCAAACGATCTTAGAATTGAGATCTGACTGGAGCGTTTCGACCGCGACAGCGAGCCCTACAAGATGACGTCCAACATGGCCCCTTCTCGAAAACGTCAGGATATTGTCTCGAGAGGAGCGTGCAACAACAAGATTAGAGAAGATGCTCCCCATGCGGCTCCAACCCTCCCTTTACAAGCTCCTCAAGGAAATGGTGGTCAGGTTAGTATGGTTATCTTTTAAAGAAGAGTTTTTTTATATATTAGTGTTAATAAATGTGTATCTTTTTCTTTTAAAATAATGACATAAAATTGTATGAAGTTACGAATTGAGTGATGCTGTATTCAATAAATTGCATTAAAATTGTTATCTTTAAAGAGTGCAAGTTTTTCCTGGCTTCGATGCTAAATCCGTTCCGTGCTTGTGTAGCTGGGCGGCGTCGTTAGCAAAGCCCGGGGAATGGCCCAAGGTATTTCTCATACCATTGGGAGAATAAGGTTTGCCGATTGAGGCGAGAGATTATGATGCTGCCTAGTTTTGAGGGCCCAGGCTAGTGCGGCCGACTTGAGTCCTCGCCAGCGAGACGGCCGACGATGAGGTGTATGGTCCTATAGGATTTTGCCCAGCATGTAGGGGCTGGAAGGCTGAATTCTAGATCATCGGCAATATAAAGTAAAAGAATAAGAGAGCCAATTTGGCTTGTATGGAATTAATTCATGTATAAACTTTTTTTTTATATAAATCTTGTCTTTGGCATTATTGTATTGTGGAAAAAGATTATTTTAACAAACCTTGTGAAAAGGGCTTTGATTAAGGAACATGTTTATTTATGTCAAACAGTGTGGTAGGAATAATTAGAAAACAAATTGACGCATGAGTAGGGTGGAAAGTGGGAGGATGGAATGCCCCGCCGACGGCACCATCCTACGGACGGGTGGACCCAATTAGTCAGGTAGCTTTCCAATAGATTAAGTGAAAGCCCTACGCTAGATAAATAGGTTCTTAGGCAACTCTATTCTAGAAGACTAGGCCAACGGCCGTGCCTTGCATGGATGAGGAAAAAAGCGTTGTCTCTAGAAATTAAGTCTAGTAGTTGTCCAATTTATGATCAATTACCCTATGGGTGATTTGATTTTTAGAAGATCACGCTCCCCTTGCGGGATAGGACTAGGTCTTACCTATGAATCGTATCCTTGAATCTCTACATGGTCAAGGTGTCAATAGATAGGAAATTTTCTCCAAGTTAAGACTTCGTGGACTATCTTAAGTGTTTCCCCTATTTTAGAAGGGGGAGAACCTTACAATTGGTATCAGAGCTGATCTTAGCTCCTAGAAATTGCCATTTAAGGATTGTTTTGTAATGAATGTTTTACCTAATATAATGCTAATAAAAACATCCTACTAAAAAAACAAGTTGAATTGATGACCTTGAGCTGATCAAAATTGTTTTGATGGATTGGTAGCCACACTATTTTGCAATCCTTCTTAAGAAGATCCGTCAAAGGTGCAGCTACCAAGGCATAATCTTTGATAAAAATCCTATACCATCCTGTGATTCCCAAGAACCCACGAACTTCACAAATTGATTTAGGGGGTGGCCACTCTAGAATATCTTTGACCCTGGTGGGGTCTACTGAAATGCCATCTTTGGAGACAATGAACCCAAGATACTCAATTTGATGAGTAAAGAAGGTACATTTGCTCTTCTTGGCATAGAGTTTGTGTCTGCGCAACAATTGCAGTTTGTGTCTGCGCAACAATTGCAGAACTCTACGCACCTACTCCTCATGCTCTTCCATTGATTTGAAGTAGATTAAGATGTCATAAAAAAAAACAAGCACAAATTCATCCAAGTAAGGACGGAATATATCTTGCATTAGGCGGTTAAAGGTTGCAGGAGCATTGGTTAACCCGAATGACATTACAGTAAACTCATAGTGGCCATAACGGGTATTGAAGGCTATCTTGGGTATATCTGCTTCCTTGAGTTTGATCTGATAGTAACCAGACCTCAAATCTATTTTTGAGAAGACTTTGGTCCCATGAAGCCTGTCAAGAAGTTCGTCGATGCGAGAGATAGGATACTTATTCTTGACAGTGACGTGATTTAGCCCTCGATAATCTATGCAGAGGCAGAGAGTTCCGTCCTTCTTTTTTTGGAAAAGGACAGGTGCCCCCCAAGGAGAGCTACTAGGGCGTACAAATCCTTGCAGAGGCAGAGAGTTCCGTCCTTCTTTTTTTGGAAAAGGACAGGTGCCCCCCAAGGAGAGCTACTAGGGCGTACAAATCCTTGCTCAATGAGTTGGGAAAGTTGCTCTTTAAGTTCAATGGCTTCAAGAAGGGACATTTTATAGGGCATTTTTTAGACGGGTTGAGCTCCCGGGGAATCACCTCAATTTCATGATTGACTTCTCGAGGAGGCGGTAGCCCTGTAAGCTCGTCAAGGAAGATGTCAGAGAATTCTTGGAGCCAAGAGGGTTCTGTCTCCTTACTAGGTTCAATGGTTTTGTTGAGCTTGACTAAGAAAACTTACTGACCCTTACGTGTTCCCTTGAGAAGATGTTTTGCCTTGACTACCCTAGATTTAGGTTTTCCTGCTATCCCCTGAACGGATATTACTTGGCCATGCTCATTTTCAAAAGTGATACTCCCCTGGTTACAATGAATGCTAGCTTTGTTTGCAATTAACCAATCCATCCCAAGGATTCCATCATAAATTCCTAATGGCAAGACTCTAAAGTGGCCATGAGTTCGCTCATTACCCAGCTCAAAATCAAGGTTTCCTATAGAGTGGCGAGATACTACTTCTTTCCCACTGGCTAACTATAGTCATTCTTCTAGCTGTTTTTTGACCCAAGTTTAATTTTTGCAAACACCTAGGAGAAAGAAATGAATGGGTACTGCCACAATCAATCAAAAGCTGAAATGGCTTACCGTGGATGAGTGGCTGGGGTTTGGATTACACCAAATTGTTTATTCGGACCTTGGTGTTCTACTGCCGCATGGACGGTGGCGCGCTCTTCTTCAGCCATTTCCAAGGTCGGTTCTTCACTTATAATACAGGTGGTCCTAGCAAACTGCTCCTCTGCGGCCTCTCTGCCATGCCCACCACCTCTTGCACCTTGGTGGATAGGGGTTCCACGGCCTTGATTTCCTCTGCCACCTTGGGGAAATGATGTTGCCATCTTGGGACAATTGGCCCTAAAGTGTCCCAGCTCATGGCACTCAAAACACAGAGGGCCTTCTCTGAAAGAAGCAGCATACGATCGGGAGACAAAAGAGTTGCTTTGTCGCCCTCTGTTGTAGTAGGGGAAATTCTGTTGGGGTTTCTTGTAGGGTTGATCTTTAGGATTTGCCTCAGGGTAAGATCTCTTTTGAGGCTTAGGTTTGTCAGTCCTCATTTCTTTCATAAGAGGCTTTGCTTGTATGAGAGCATCCTGTAATGTGCTTGGCCTCATTTCTTCAAGGCGGAAATCTAAGGGTTCATTTAACCCTTGGCAGAAACGAGCCACTTGCTGGGAAGTAGTCATAGCTGGGACATGCTTCCAATTTGGAATAGTAGTCCTCAAGAGTTAAGCTACACTGCCTAAGACTAAAAAACTCATTCATCTTTATGGATGCATGGGATGGGGGAAGATATCTTTCCTTCACGGCATGCCTGATGTCTTCCCACGTTTGAGAAAACTCAGTGACTCCCTTGTCACGGCACCACTGTTTCCACCAGAGTTTAGCATCTCCGATGAGGCAAAACCGTGCAAGCATAGACTGATTTACTACTCATTCTGGCCCAGTCCTGAAACTTCCTGATTTCACCAAGGAATTTGAAGTGGTTACTGATGCCAGTAGTCGAGCACTTGGTGGTGTCTTAGGCCAAGAAGGAAGACTAGTCACTTATACTTCCCACAAGCTGAAGCAATATGAAGCAAATTATGCCACCCATGATTTGGAGCTCTTAGCAGTTGTTCATTGCCTCAAATTATGGAGACATTATCTTTTGGGGGACAAATTCCAGCTTGTAATAACTGACCACAAAAGTCTGAAGTGGATCTTCACCCAACCTAACCTCAACATGCGGCAAAGGAGATGGATTGAAATTCTACAAGAATATGACTTTGACATCAAATTCCACCCTGGGAAAGATAATGTGGTAGCAGATGCACTTAGCCACGCAAATCTTTTTTAAGTGCAATTTCAATGCCAAATAATCCCATACTGGTCAAGGTGGAAGAAGTCTCATCTCATGATCCAGATTATCAGAGGATGATGAAGTTAGTAGAAGAAGGGGGAAATTCAGAGAAAGAGAAGAATCTAATCAAGGGATACTCCACTCATGAAGGAAGCCTCTACTTCAATCACAGGCTATGTATCCCTGAGGATCCTGCTTTAAAGAAACTAATCCTCCAAGAAGCTCATGATACTCCTGCTCTGCAGGACACCCAGGCTATGCAAAAACATTAAATGCCGTTGTTGCATGACGAGTGATCAATGCAAGGATGCAACAAAAAAGACACTTAGGGCTCTTGTAAAGAATTCCAAGTTGTAGATGAATGTGGGAGAGGGCTTGACAATAATCCCACATGGGAACTTTTGGGAGTTTTAGAGTTTTTGTATAAAAAGTGGCTCATTTGAGAGCTTAGGTACATTGGGTAAACTCATGTTTGAGCTCTCTTGAGACTAGCTCTCCCTCTTCTTCCATAGAGGTGTAAGCTCTTCTCTCTCTCCATCTACATTGTTGTAAGTTCTATTTTTTTTTTGTTAATTCAATGCAATGAGTGGATGTTTATCTCTCTTCTCATGTCAATTCTCTAGTGTGTATGTTTCTTATTGATAGCTTCAAGATTTGTGTGCATGCTAGGGAAATGAGTATTTGAGAATGAAGAATGCTTTGATCTTGTGTATGCAATAGCTAAGCTTTCTTCTTGTTTGGATGTATGGATGAGTGGAATGTGGAGTTGAGTGAGCAATAGCAAGATTGAGCTTGTGTGTGTGTTAAGTCTATGTCAATAGTAGTAGTATTCCTAGCATTCTCTCCATCAAATGGATAAGCTTTTGTGCACTGGTATGGGTTGAATCCCTAGCTCCGAAAGGGATGCAAATCCCATTGGATTGAGCTAAGTGTGGATCATACTACTCTTGCTACAAGTGAGAGAGTTTTTCGTCTCTCCATTGGCGCCGCTGCCGGGGAGAAGACTCAAATCCGGTTGAGAGTGTGTGGAAACCACCACTATTTCCTCTTTTGGTTGCAAAACCATTGAGTGATTAGGTTAAGTTCGGGTGTGTGATCTCAGTGTGAGTGGATAAGGTTAGGATAAGAAAAAAAACCATTGAGCGGTTGAGGTTTCTCCCGCATTGTTTTTTATGTTTTATTGCTTTTAGTTCTTTTCAAGTACCGTTGTTATGCTTACATTCATTGTTTTTTTTGCCATTTCATGCTTTCATGCTCTTCGTTAACATGTGATTAGTAAAAAAAATAAAAAAATAAAAAGAAAAAGAGGTGCGTTGCTAAGCTCTTCCATAGCTTATGCAAGCCCCATAGACTCCCAAGCATGAAGTCCGCTTAAGGATGAGAGGAGAGAGGGAAAGAGAAGGGAGATAGGAAGAGAGGAGAGGTTGAAATCTTGTTTTTTTATTTTTTATCTTATTTTTGTTATATATATATATATATATAAAGAAAAGAAAACACACAAAAGGTAGCTGCGTGGCTGGAAACTGGCCGCGTGGAGAAAGGTTGGCTGCAGCTGTAGAAGGCGGCCGGCTGAGAGAGAACGCAAGGAAGCGACCGCGTGTGGAAGTGAAGGAGGCGAAGGAAGGATAAGGTAGTCTTGGAAGACGGCGGCAGAGTTACCAAAGATGAAATCGATGGTGCCCTCGATCCGACAGCCCCTGTAGAACTGCGAGAGAGAATGCACGTAGAGTGTGTCTTGATAAGCTAGAAAGGAGCAGTTATAGAAGGTGGAAAAATCGTTGTCCACCCGCAACGCCACTGCCTGGTGCATCTACGGGCCAGCGGTGTTTTCAAACGTCATGCCCACCGCCACGAACGCGTCTCCATCCACCGCTGTAATGACAAAAACAGCCGCTTCTGTTAGTAAGGTGTCCGTTATTATGCCGCTACGTTAGATTAGCTGACGGGTAAAGGAAGGCGTGTAGAAGGCGAAGGGCCGACTGGCCGTGTGTGGAAGTGAAGGAAGCGACTGGCCGAGGAGAAGGTGCGAAGGCGGCTGTTGGCTGCGGGAGGAAGAGGAGGCAGCTGGAGGAAGCGAAGAAGACGTGAAGGCGCCTGGCTATGAAGAAGCATGTGAAGGAGGCGTGAAGTCGGGCAAGCGTGTGGGGGCCGCGTTGCAGTGAAGAAGGCGAACGGTGTGGAGCGACGAGCTGATAAGGTTAGTGGTATTTTTTTTATTTTTTTTAATTTTATTTTTGTTAATATCTTTGTTAATTTCTTTGTTAATTGAAGAAAAAATAAAAAAAATAAAAAAATAACCATAAAACAATAAATTTATTAAAAAAAGAGAAAAAGAGAAGAAAATAAAAGAAAAGAAAACAAAAGAAAAGAAAAGAAAAGAAAAGAAATAGAAATTAAAAAAAATAAAAAAATAAAAAATTCTATAAATTAAGTATTTTTTAGGAGTCTACTTTTTTGCATATTTTGTAATTCTTCATTTTTTTTAATTTTTTACATAATTAGGGTAACTTGCATGGTTTAAAAATTTTTGTAATTTTGTGCATAATTAATATTTATTTTAGCGTGATTCATATTTTTTGGTAATTAAAAAAAAGTAAAAAAATAAAATCATTAAAAAAAATATAATAAAAAATAGGATAGATAGTTACTCCACACATACTCATTTTAGTTACATTTAGTGGTTAGGTAGGGTATATATATATATATATATATATATATATATATATATATATATATATATATATATAATTATAAAAAATAAAAAAAACACAAAAAACAAAAAACAAAAACAAAGACAAAAAAAACAAAACAAAACAAAACAAAACAAAAAAGAAAAAAAAACACATAAAAAAACCAAAAAAATTTGACCTTATGCACTTGCGGTCGGGACGTCTTATAGATTCTGCCATAGGGTCTAGGGCACCTTCTAGAGTACCTACGCAGGAAAGTGGGACCCAATCGGTAGGAAATTTGGCAGATATTGCTGAAACCCTTTCTGAATCCCAATCTGATACCCTTTCCTCCAGAACAACTAGCTCATTGTCCATGGACAATCTAGGGCCGACAAATAGTCATCCCTTAGCCCCAAATAGAACACCCACAAGATCCTTTAATCCATTTGAAGCCGACACCATGGGGTTAACACTCAATGTGAGACTCTAATATGTCTACACGAATGCTCAAGGAGCTGAGATATTAAGGGACCCACAACAACGGTATCTTGTTAAGATCGCAGACATTTTCTCAGAACTTGATAGAGCACCTCTAGTCAATGACCAGGGTAACATGTACATGGGTGGAGATGGTGTTCGCTACAAAGTCACCTACCATCCAGAGAATGTAGACAAATTAGGGGAGCTCACTAAAACCGAGTTCTTAGACTTATCAAAACTTTCTAGAGCAAGGGAGTCTAGAGATGACTGGCTCATTGAGCCGGACATGCCTGGACCATCCAATGCCCAGTCCTCAAAGCCATCCATTGATGATTTACTTCTTGTAGATCTAAATTTGGAAAGGGATAGGAAAGGTAAGAGCAAAATGGATCAGGGGGCTAAGAACCAATGGGAGTTTGTACGACAAATTCCAGTGACAAAGGTCTTACAGGATGACCCACTTCAAGAGGTCTATAAGGACTCTTTAGAGGGATATTATGCCACAACTAGAATGCCAGAGCTAGATCTTCCTCTAGCTCTTGTGGTGGTAGTTGAGAAGCTTGTAGGACACATGAACCGAATAATTGATAAATGGGCCAATGAATACCGAACCTTAGATTGGAAAGAGATTCGGGAGCTCACGTGGAAAGGACAACCATTATTCATGGAAGTGTTCTCAACAAATACAGCCAAACCAGGAGAGATAGCCTTTCTTGGAGAAACTGTTGCTCCTCCCCTACAAGAGTTCACTAGAGAGGGACCTTCAACATCTAAGTGGACGACTGCTAGTAGCCCAACTCTAGCACCAAGATATAGTCCTACACCAAATGTGCGACCACCGGTCACACCACAACAACATCTTTCTCACTATGACAATCGGAGGAGAGGGGAGCCAACTCGTCCTCCCATAAATGCACCTCCTGAAATGCAGGTGACAAGATCTTTGGAGGGGTTTGGTGAGGCTGGTAATAGGGTACCCACACCAATTTTGGATGCATGTGGACCATCTTTCCAAAGAGAGGAACAATTCCCACTGAGAGTGAGAGGCCGTAGGCCCTATGATGAGTATTCAAGACAAGTAAGGCCATCAACTCTTCAGAAACTGGTAAAGAAGTATGAAGGGTCGGGAGATCCATATGACCATGTAGCAGCATTTAGGCAAGCAGTTCGAGCTGAGCAAGTGGCTGATAAGCATACTCAAATTGAAGGATTTGGACTCACTCTTGAGGGAAAGGCCCTTGCTTGGTTTCAGGCACTAGAGGCTTCAGACAAATCTTCTTTACGAGTTTTGGAAGAGAGATTCATTGTTGCATTTTCCTTGATGGGAATTCAACATGACACGGTAGCACACATCTACTCTTTCAAGCAAGGCGAGAATGAGAGTGTTAGAGACTGTGTAAATAGAATGAAGCAGTACATTAATCGTTGCCCAGAAGATGAGAAGCCCGCCCAAAGTCGATTAATTTCTCTCTTCTTAAAAGGACTCAAAAATTCAACACTGCATACACATCTCTATGCGAAGAAGCATACAAATTTCAATGAGTGTTGCCATGATGCTATGGATTTCACCGATAACTTCAAATTCCAAGATGGTTCTGGCCCAGAGGTGAAAACTAGAGATCAGTGGGGTGATGACCAAAGTTTAGGGTCTAGCGTTCTAGTAAATCCAGACCAGATAGCTAACCTAGTACTAAGGAGATTGGGACAGACCTATCATCCACCCATGCAGCCACAACAACAGCAGCAGAGAATGAGGAGTGTAATACCTATAGATCCTCATCTTTGTGGAGCATGTGGCGGTAACCATAAAATAGAGGAATGTAATACCTTTTCTCCTCTAGTCACAAACCAACCCACAAAGAAGTGGTGCCAAGCCTGTGCTTAGAACTTTACCCATACCACACAGGAATGTACTCGCATTGCGAGAATGAGACAGGAACGTGAGCAGCCAAGGGGTGGAGTGGCTCCACAAATGTATCAACAGTATACTAATTTTGAACGTAAGCCACCGATGGCACAAGAGCAAGCACGACCTGTTCTTGGTGCTCAACCTCCTGCTCCTGGGACTGCTCCTGTGAGGGTTATTGACTACGACAATTCAAATATGTGTAGAGACTTGGTAAACCCAGGCTATGTGGAAGAGGAATACGCATCATATTCATCTAAAGAAAATCTCTTTGAAAGTCCCGCATACCCAAGCCAAGCACTAGAGGCTCAACCAGGGGAACAAAACTCTTTGATGTTGCTAGGCGGCTACCAACCTAGGACTCCAGGCCCCTCAGGTCAATGGCAGCCAAGGAAAGTAGAGGCCAAACCAATGGGCCCCTGTTATGAGTGCGGAGAACCCCATTGGGCTCGTGATTGTCCACATCGCTCAAGGCAAGCATCTCGATCCAATACAACAGTACAACAGTTTTCACCAATTGAAAGATATTGTCTAGGGTGTTGTGTAGAACACTTCCCAAAAGATTGTCTGCTGAAACTACATGAGGAAGGCACCTCTCAACCAAAGGTCTCACTCAACCTTGTAGGGGCAGTTCCATCTCCTCCTTCATCTGAGAATGAGGATGTCATGCCACTTAGAGTCATGACTAGATCACAGACACGAAATGCCGAAATACAGACTGATGAGACACCTCGAACTAGGGATGCAAAGACAAATCTAGTGGACAAGACCCTACAGTCCAATAGAAAAAAGACCACTAGGAGGAAGAAGAACCGAAACAAGCAAACTAAAAGTGCATCCACTAGTTCTCAAGATGCCTCTAAACAAAACATGAGGGATCAAACTTTTACATCCCAAGAAGTGCATGAGGAACATCAACCTCAACCTGGGCCTAGTGCTAAACAAGATGAGGCTAGTACGACTGAGGATAGTTCTGGGGGTTCTGTTTTTGTGGATAAAGTGAATGAGACTCTAGATGCCATCATTGATGCTCATAGAAGTCGCATTGCAGCTTTATCTGAGCTACCCAAGAAGCTTCAAGAATACCCAAACCCTCGTGAGGAGAAGATCAATCTAGCTGTACATCAGCAACTCATTAGGGAAGCTCAGTCAATACTTGAGGGACCACCACCACCTATTCCTTGGGGCCCAACCTCTCTTAAGCCAACATTAGAAACCATACCGGAAGTATCATCAAGTCAGGAAATGAAAAGTGAGCTCATTTCACAAGCTCATAGCGAAAGGTCTACACCAATTGACACCCAATTGAAAGGAGGTATTCTGCCACCACCTAGCCTTGTCTTCCCATGCAATGATGAAGTTATTAATGCTAATGAGGACATGGCAAATGAGATGTGGGCCGCAGTTCATGAGAAAGTTAATGAGAACATGTCCTCTATTAGTTCGCCTCCATTCTCTGAGGTGGATTTTACCAGGGGCACGGAAAACAACTTTGGACGCCCAAGCATCCAGGAGAGGAAGTTCAAACAATTGTTTCTCCTAGAAGTAAGCATACAATGAAAACCTTACCATCATATCTGGGAGAATATGAGAACTATTCTCAAACCTTGAGGATACCCTCCATGCATAAAAGGTTGACAAAGGAGAAGGATATGAGTATCGTGCAAGCTATTTTGTCAGCACCAGTGGCTTGTACCTTACCATTGCTTGATTTGATAAAAATTTGACCTGAGTTGTGGAATGATATTGCCACATGTTTGCCAGAGCAGGTATTGCTACAAAAGGGTCACCATGAGTGTACTATACACCCCGAGACAAAGCATGTTATGCCAGTTCCTATCAACAAAGTAGGAAAATTTTGTGAGGACGATCAGGGAAATGCTACCCTCCCATTAGAAGTGCGAAAAGTATCTTCAACTGCAATACTTGATAGTGGTGCAGGAGTGGGCATTGTGACAAGGTCCATTTGGGAAAAGTGGGGCAAACCAGCTATTAGGAGTACCAGGATGCGCTTGCAGCTAGCAGATGGAAGCTTAGAACATCCCCTTGGGCTGCTTGAGAACATATTGGTCACCACATGTGGGATTGAATATGAGCACACCTTTGCAGTAGTGGATTTTTGAAAACATCCAAACTATGAAGTGATATTGGGTAGACCATTCATGCGACAATTTCAAATGATTCAAGATTGGGGATACAATTATTTGTACCTCCGACATGATTCTGTCATCACAAGAGTCAACCTAAGGAATCACTCTTATCGTGATGTAACAAGGTCTCCAATAGATGAGTTTGATTCTGCTTCATCTGAGGGCTCAAGAGTTACATTGTCAGACGGGCGAGAAGATCTGTGGATGTGTGGAGCCTCATGTAGGGATTTCAACACTGAGAGACTTAAGGGTAATCGAAGTGTATCAGATGAAGCATACATTCCACAACCCTTCCCTGAGCATTTAATTGATCCACTAGAATGGAGTCATGTCCTTGCAACATTATCGACATGTGCTTTACCGAAGCCAATTCAATTTTGTGACTCAGATGGATATGATATTATTCCTATACGAATGGTACAACCACGTGCCCTTCTAGATGATTTGTACTATAGGAATGCATCCACAACAGCACTGCATGTCGAGGAAGTCTCAGTAGAGGATTTAACACTCGAATCTGCTAATGATGTTGATAAGGAAGATGGATGGGACTCTGATTTTAATAATGATGTGACAATCCCAGAGGAAGAGTTAGGAAAGGCACGCCTACTCTTGAGAGGAAGGGAGGTTCAAGTAGAGATCCCTCGAAGCCAACCTAAACGTAAATGCTGTAAGAGCCATAAAAGAATCCGTAAACAAGATGAGCGGGAACAACGTGAGAGACTACAAAAAGAAAAGGAGGAGTCTAAGAGTGAAAACTCTCGACCACCACCTCACTTCTCAGGAAAGAACGGATATCTATACTATGTCCAAGCACAAGATAGTATCAAAGACCAAGTAAAACGATCAGATGGATTCCAAGCGGGAGAAAAGTTGACAACTGTTAGCAAAAATCGTAAAAAAACGAAGAAACAAAAACCAAAACTCAAGTCTAAAACCGATTCAAAAGAGAGTGTCGGAAGTGCAAAGACAACGGTTGAACAAAAAAATCCGATGCAAGATGGCAAAGGAGAGCTCAAAACCGCATGGTCTTCAATGATTCAAAAGAGAGTGTCGGAAGTGCAAAGACAACGGTTGAACAAAAAAATCCGATGCAAGATGGCAAAGGAGAGCTCAAAACCGCATGGTCTTCAATGAGTGAAGACTCAAGTGGACAAGAACAAGGTCTCAATGTTCCTCCCAATTTCACACAGTACACTCTTCAAGATCGGAAGATTGTTCTTCAACAGCCCATGCGACAAAAACCAAGCATGCTAGGGGTTTCATACGATGGTCCAGAAGATGCAAAAAAGATTGATATTGCTAAGCCAGGAGAAGAGCCTCGCTATGTGTGGATTGCCACAGACTTGTCCTTAGATGAAGAGAAGTTATTAATACAAACAATAAAGAAGTATCGCGATGTTTTTGCTTGGAGTTATAAAGACCTCAAAGGAGTTGATCCAAGCATATGTCAGCATACAATTCCATTGCGAGAGGATGCAAAGCCCTCCAAGCAACGTCCTTATACTTACAATGAAAATTTCGCACGGAAGATAAAGGAAGAAATAGACAAGCTCTTAGAGGCAGAATTTATCTATGAGATTGAACACACTGAATGGGTCTCCCCTATTGTAGTGGTGCCCAAGAAAAATGGAAAACTTCGAGTATGTGTAAACCTCAAAAAGGTAAATGCAGCTACTGTGCGTGATCATTACCCACTTCCAATCAACGGATCATGTTCTGGAACGAGTTGCACGGAAAAAGGCATATAGTTTCTTGGATGGAATTCTCCGGTTACAATCAAGTGTCAATCGATCCAAAGGATCAACACAAGACAGCCTTTGCTACTGAAGATGGCATCTTTGCCTATTGTGTTATGCCATTTGGTCTAACAAATGTACCAGCAACCTTTCAGCGGTTAATGAGTCATGTATTCAAGGAGTACCTTAGGCAATTTCTTGAGATCTTCATGGATGATTTATGTGTTCACTCACAAGAGCGTGATGATCATATAGAACACCTCAGACTTGTGTTTCAAAAGTGTCAACTTTATCGTATATGTTTGAATCCTGACAAGTGCAAATTCATGGTAAGACAAGGGAAAATTTTGGGCCATATTGTTTCTCGCAATGGGATTTCAACAGATATGGATAAAATTGATGTCATTGTCTCATTACCTCGGCCTATCAACCCTAAAGGGATACAAACATTCATGGGACATTGTGGCTATTACCGTAGATTCATCTACATGTACGCTCTCCTAGCCAGACCATTATATGCTCTTCTTGTAAAGTTTAATTGGACTGATGAGTGTGAGGAATCCTTTGAAAAGTTGAAGCAAGCATTAGTGAGGACTGCACCCATCTTACGGGCACCAAATTGGAACCAAATCTTTCATGTCCATATTGATGCTTCAAACTTTGCAATTGGATGTATTTTGGCTCAATCGGGAGAACATAATAAGGATTTCCCAATCTCATATGCTAGTCGACAGTTGAACAATGCTGAGAAGAATTACACCACAACAGAAAGAGAAGGATTGTCCATGATATATGCAGTGAAAAAGTTTCGCCATTACCTTTGGACTGATGAGTGTGAGGAATCCTTTGAAAAGTTTAATTGGACTGATGAGTGTGAGGAATCCTTTGAAAAGTTGAAGCAAGCATTAGTGAGGACTGCACCCATCTTACGGGCACCAAATTGGAACCAAATCTTTCATGTCCATATTGATGCTTCAAACTTTGCAATTGGATGTATTTTGGCTCAATCGGGAGAACATAATAAGGATTTCCCAATCTCATATGCTAGTCGACAGTTGAACAATGCTGAGAAGAATTACACCACAACAGAAAGAGAAGGATTGTCCATGATATATGCAGTGAAAAAGTTTCGCCATTACCTTTTGGCAAACAAATTCATATTTTTTGTGGACCATCAAGCATTGCTATATTTGGTGAATAAGCCTTGTGCAACTGGAAGGATTGTGAGGTGGTTTATCATCCTTCTTGAGTTTGATTTTGAAGTGGCAGTTCGAAAAGGAACAACTCATCTTAGGGCAGATCATTTGTCTCGAATCACCTCTGGCGAAGCTCCTGTGGGTGTGGATGATGATATGTTAGATTCAACACTTTTCCTTGTAGAGACAGCTCTTAGATGGTCTTAATCCATTTTAGAAATTTTGACAAGTGGGCAGATACAACTAGTGGGTCCTAATGTGGACCTATGGCGACCGTTCAAGTTAATCTCAGGGAGATTATATTGTCAGGGTAATGATGGAGTGTTGCGGCTTATACCTAACCCTGACCAATATGAGGAAATCTTGGAATGGGCACATGCGGGTATCGGTGGAATCCATGCATCAGCTACTACTTGTGTGCGACGTATATCTCAGGATGGACAATGGTGGCCTACCATGCATGCAGATGCTGAAAAATTTGTTCGTAACTGTGCTTCATGTCAAATTCAACAGCCAATTCATAATGTCACATTATTCCAAATTTCAACTACACCAAGTTGGAGTAAGTATCTTGTGGACTATCTTCAGCATGGTCATATGGATCAAAAAATTCCTAAACATCGAAAGCATGCTATTAAAGTTGAAGCGGCAAACTATATGCTGATAGAGGGCCAACTCTACAAGAGGGGCAAGGATGGCAACTTACGCATATGTGTATGTGAAGCTGACTATTTGAAAATCTTAACTCATGCACATGCAGGTGTTGGGGGTGGACACTTTTCGGGCAATACCACAGCTAAGTTGATTAGGTGGTCTGGGCTTTGGTGGCCAACCTTACAAATGGATGCCGAAGAATATGTGAAACGTTGTGACGATTGTCAAAGGACCAAACCTCCCATCACAAAGGACAATATGCCATTGCGGCCTATGTTAAGCACACGTGCTTTTGCAAAATGGGATATTGATTTTGTCGGTCCCATTAAACCTCCAGCTCGTCACACGCATGCGGAATATATTATAGTCGCAACTGACTATCTGACCAAATGGGTTGAGGCAAAGGCTACAGTCAAAAATGATGCCAGAACCACAGCCAAGTTCTTGTATGAGTACGTGTTTACACGCTATGGCTTACCCATTGAAATCATTAGTGATCAAGGTGTACACTTTGTGAATGAGGTCATAGAGTTTTTGCTTCAAGAATTTATGGTAATTCACAAGCGTTCTGCACCCTATCATCCCCAGACCAATGGATAAGCGGAGAGTACTAACAAGATTCTCTGCACAGCACTCACAAAGATTGTTGAGGGACATAGGACTGATTGGGAGCAAAAGTTGCACTCAGTTCTTTGGGCATATAGGACAGCCTATAAAACATCTGTGGGCACAACCCCATTTGAGCTTGCTTTTGGGCTAGATGCAATTCTTCCCATTGAATTTCTTGTACCTCTCTACGAGTAGCTAAACAATTGGATTGGACTGGTCATGAGCTTTCACAACGCATTGATGAATTGGAAAAGCTTGATGAGACCCGCTTATTGGCTGTAATGGGGATGTATGCCGAGAAGAGGAGACAGAAGCAATGGTATGATAGAAATGTAACAACTGGCCGATTCAAAAAAGGGGACCTGGTGCTCTTGTACACACTTAAGAAGCATAAACGAAAGCTCAAGAAACGTGGCCTAGGACCGTTTGTGATCAATGAGCTTACTCTAAGTGGTGCAGTGTGTTTAGAGACACTAGAAGGTGAGCAAATGCCTAACTTCATTAATGGAAGTCGTCTCAAGAAATTCAATGAACCATTAACTGAAGCCATGCTTCAACAAATGCATGTTGCACAAACACGGAAGGAAGCACTTGACCTACTTAAACGGCAGGCTCAAGGAGAAGCTAAAGCTAGAGTTGCAAAAGCCAAGGAGCGTCGCAAAGCTTCTATGATGGCCTTACAGTTGGCTACTGATGAACCATATGTCGATCCATTCAATATTCAAGTGTGCCTTCATCTTCATGAGACTACCTACTTTGTCTCTGCCTTAATTGACTCTGGTGTAGATTATAATGTTCTCTCGTTTGACACATGGATAGCCTTGGGTCAACCAACACTTGTACACATTCCTGTTGACTTACGAAGCTTCTCAGGTGAAGATAACCCTATAGAGGGAAAATGTGTCATTATGATGTCCATTCAGGATCACCAGATGTCAGTGACCTTTTATGTGGCAAGTAAGTCCAAGGCAGTAGTAGAGGCTGCTCTCGGTAGATCGTGGTTAAGTGCTACCAATTGCTCATTAGATTGGAAGAATAGACAATACAAGTTGCAAATTGATTCTGATTGCATCTTGGGATCTGCTACTCCATGAGCTTTATCGTGTCAAAAGGGTAATGTTTCTACCTTACACAACCCACTCTCAAAATCTGCTCTTGAAGCTCCAAAAAAAATGATGTGGATAATTGAGTACTCAAGTGAGGGCCATGGCTGGCATGTTCCAACTTTTCTAGTTGCTGCTCAAAGAAGGCCAGGCAAGAAGGAATTATTAATTTGGCTATCCAAAGATGCGTACAAACTTGTACCATCTAGTCCAATTGCTAAGCCTCCTAAAAAGCACATCATTTCCAAGCCTAAACCTCAGATTGTTACTCAATGGGTCCCAAAACATGTTCTTAAAGCACAAGGCTATTATGAGGGGGCAACAGCAATTTGGCTTCCAAAATGCCATGCTTTGCTAGGGGTAAAAGAGTGTTTCAAAAAGATTCCAAAAGCCACCCTTGATTTTCCATATCAGTGGGTGCAAAAGAACTCAACACAAACTCTTCAAGATAGGATAGGTGGCTGTGATAGCACCTACAAATCTACTTGTGTTGATCTTCCTAAAACATGTATTGAAACACCGGTTGTCCCAATTTTTCCTTGTTACATAATTCCACCATCAACTTGTGTACCTAAGACAAGTCCAAATGAGTCTCATTTGAGCATAGATTCTAGCATTTTAACGCCTAAATCCTCTTATCTTGCTCAAATTCCAAGACAATTGCTAAAATTTCCACCTCTTAAAAAGGATATACCTAAAACCAAAGATAAGGCATTAACACTACAATTGAAGCTCTTTGGTAGATCAATGTTTGAATAATGTAGTTCCTTATGCCTTTAGAAGATGTGTTCTTTTTGAGATAATCTTGTTTTTGATTGGAATTGTAATGATGGATATGAGTGTTCTAAATTTCATTGTTCTACGTCCAGATAACTCCTGATGGATATTTGGCGAGATACATGTCCACCATGCATTGACCCTGATAGTACTCGACCTGATCATCGTGGGGGTTATAGTGCTCCTCCGTTTCAAACACATTCTAGGTACTTCTATGCTCCCTTAGGTGAAAATTGCTGTGGGCATCACTTTGTCACGTTATTCTATCAACAGCATCACCCATTTCCACATTGTCAAGAGTGTGCACGACTCGTATTAGGAGAAGCTTCACATATTTGTTGGATATGCCGCTCTTACTTTAGACGATATGGCACGGGCTTAATAAAGCAAATTGTGGGAATTACACCCCAATGCCATAATCTTCTTAATGTGAGAATACCAGAGAGAGGACCAAATCAACGTAGATTACCTGAGGAGGTTCAAGCACAACAATGGAGGGATACAAGTTTAAATGACTTGCAACCACTGATCTTGCAAGCCCTCCTTCCCCAAGCCTCAACATGTCAATATTGGATCAATATGAGTACCTATATTGCGCAGTTCCAAAATCGAAATTGTCTGCTTAACCTTCCCATAGAACCAATGCCATATTTTAGTGATGAAGCACTCCTTCCTCTACTACCTTCTCCAGAGGGCGGTTTTTGTGAGGGGTTGTCCCTACATCCTGAGGAAATTGATACCATCTTTCCAGCAGACGTGGACATGGATCCACCACCAGCGCAAGGGTAAGCACATCGACTCCACAATAAGATCGACAAGCCAGGGCACTTTTCTCCCACTGGGTTTTTCCCCTCGGCTATATTCGGTGATTGACACCAATAACAAATTTTATTCCTTTATTTTCTTTTCTTGCTTGTTACTAAAAATTTTGTAGAGATCTCCGCTAAACAAGAGCATCAAACACACCCCAATAGTCCACCTATCGTGCACACAAATTAGGAAGGGGGGAGACATGCTACGCCTACAAAGACCAAGGAGGAGCAATCTGCACAAAATCAGCAATGCATCAATGCAAACGAGCAACATCAACGGGCACTACAACAGGTGTATTCAAATCTTAATCTTTTGTTCTTATTGTGCTTTTATCTTTTGGATATATGGTTTGCATGTTCACCCAATGTTGGCTGGTTTAAGTTTTTGATTAGTTGTTAAAATATGGTGAGTGAATTCTAGATTCTTAGTGAACTTAGTAGAAGATATTTCTATTTAAAGACAGTGTAGGATATATACCAATGGAGTATGCCAAGTTCTTATGCTTTCAAGGTATATTAGTTATCCCTAGTGGTAGCTACCTCTTAGGTATGAGCTAGGTGCTAGGATTAATAAGAAAATTTTATGAAAATATACCTCCAAAAAAAATAAAAAAAATAAATATATACAAGTAAATCGAGACATGACGTGTCTATAGCCATTTGGAATGCTTGGTAGGACCTGGGGTTGTCTTAGCACCTGGGGCCGATGCCTTGGTTTCCATGGGGTGAACACTGACATCTAAAAACTTCAGAAAAAGACCTTCAAGGAATCTATCGCCTTGATAGATGTTGGTAGGACTCTGGGGTACATTATGGGCCCTCGAGACCGATGCCCTCATCTTCATGGGGTACTCCTTATGTCATAAAAGAAAGAAAAAGGGTCTGTCGCCCTTGAGATATGTTGCCATATACATAGGCAGTGATGTGTGTGAACACACTTAGGACCGCCGGGGCACTTTTTCCCTCTTTAGGAGGTTTTTTCCCCCGGCTTGTATATACGCCCATCCTTCTAAGGCTAACTTATCTTTTGTACATTGACACAATCTAATACACTTTGTGTTGTGTGCATTCTTGCTTCTTCTTCTCCAAGCTTTGTGTGCTTTCCTGCAACCCTAATTCCAACAATTGGTATCAGAGCAGGCATCGGCTCCCAGGGCTACGCCGGCAGCACCCTCCGACTCACGTTCTCCGATTGAGGTGAGCTTTCACGAGCGCTTCCAGGTCCCTTTACTCTGCAAATGACCCAAAGGGCTACGCGTTCTCAGAATTTGCATCTGAGGTCGTTTCGGGCTCCGTTTTTGCATTTCAAGTTCTGCACAGGTGTTCATAATTTTCTGCAGAAATTTCGACAGTGCAGTTTTCTGCAAAACAGGCATACGTACTCCATTGTGGATCGTGCTACATAGCACGAGTTGTTTTTTGTTCAGTCTTTGCTTCATTACAGGTAGCTTTTGCATCAGTTTCAGTCAGTGGCCATGGCTGATAACAGCAATGATGTATTTCGCATGTTGTCTGCTGAAGACAAACTGGATGGAGACAGCAACTACCCACTTTGGGCATACATGATGCAGCATGTTTTGGTTGCAAAAGGAGTGTGGAACATTGTGCAGGGTACGGATGTACGTCCAGGTTCTGTGGATGTAGGATCTGTTGAGGATGTTGCAGGTTCTAGCAGCTCTACTGTTGCTGCTGTTTTACCCACTGCTGAACAAGCTCGTTGGGATGGTAAAGATGCACAGGCTCATGCCTTGATTGCACTTTCTGTCAAACGTAACATCACCCCACATATTCGTTTAGCTAAAACAGCAAAACAGGCTTGGGATATTCTAGCTGGTTTGTATACAGGTCGTAACGAGGCAAAAATCGCTTACCTGCGTAAAGAGCTAGAATTGAAGATTATGCAGGAAGATGATGACATGAATGTTTTTCTTGCTGAGATTAAAGATCTCAAAGAACAGTTGATTTCTGCAGGTGAGATTATTCCTGATCATTCTCTTGTGCAGACTGTTCTTGATGCTTTACCTGAGACATATCAGACTTTTGCTTCCACGTGGAGACTTCTTAATGAGGACAGACCTGATGCTGTCAAGTATGATACTTTAGTCAACAAGCTCTTGCAAGAAGCGCAGGTTGATCAAGCATTTATGGCTGCCCAGCAGCAGAGAAGAAGTGGTAAGGCAGCCCCTTCCACTGTTTCTTCTCCTATTAGTAGGTCTGCAACTTCTTCTACTTCCACAGGTAGCAACAATAAGTCTGAGAAGGCTCTTGATAAAGGCAAGAAAAAGACCAGGTGCAACTATTGTAAGGCAAATGATCATGTCATTAAGAATTGCCCTAAGCTAAAGGCTAAAGAGGCAAAGAAGAAAGAGTCAAATGCAGCCACAATAGCGGATGCTTCTACAAATGCAGATTCTGCAAATGTTGTGCAGGATACAGAATGGGCGTTTAGCGTGTATTGCCAGTATGACCCATCTGTACATGATGCATGTTTGGCAGTTTCTGTTGACTCTCATGTTTGGTATTTTGACAGTGGTGCTACAAAGCACATTACCTCGCATCGTGATATGTTCACTTCTCTTGAGGCTGTCCCTAATGGGAATACTGTCACATGTGCCAATAATGCTTCTTACCCAGTGAAGGGCATTGGTAAAATTATGCTTACTGCTGCAAATGGCAGTGCTTTTACACTTTCAGATGCTTTGTATGTGCCAGGGATAAAGAAGAATCTATTGTCTGTCTCTGTGCTTGCTAGACTTGGACTTGTAGTCAAATTTGTGGATGACAGATGTACTGTTCATGATTTGACTTCTGGTGATATGATTATTGTATCTGGCACTTTGTTTCGTGGGCTGTATAGGCTCAATTCTTATGACAAGTGTGTGGAAGATTCAGCAAATGCAGTTTCTGATGAAAAGGCAGTTTCAGATGCAAAACTATGGCATGCTCGTTTTGGTCATCTGAACTTTGCTAGTTTGCTGCGTTTGCAGAAATTTGATATGGTTGCTTCATTGCCCCCTCTTGAGGCACCATTGAAACATGTTTGTGAAGGCTGTATTTTGGGCAAAATGCAGCGTTCTGCGTTTCCAAAGGATGGTTCTGTGTGGGCCACTCGCAAATTGCAACTTGTACATAGTGATGTATGTGGGCCTATGCAAACTCCGTCATTTGGTAAACACTTGTACTTCGTGACTTTCATTGATGATTACTCAAGGCATACATGGGTATATCCACTGAAGGCAAAGTCCGAAGTGTTTTTGTGCTTCAAACAGTTTTTTCTTATGGTTGAAAATGTATCCAATTGTACTGTGGGCACCCTTCGTTCTGATCGAGGGGGGGAGTACTTGTCTAAAGAGTTTGATGCATTTCTGGCTAGTCGTGGGATAAAACACCAATGTACAGTGCCATATACCCCTCAGCAAAATGGTGTTGCTGAGAGGAAAAACAGGTCACTTATGGAGATGGCACAATGTATGGTCAAGAGCCAAGCTTTGCCACATGCGTTTTGGCTTGAGGCTGTCATGTGTGCTGCATATGTACTCAACAGGTGTCCCACTACACACCCAATATGAACTTGCATTTTTCACAGATTTAATAATCTTTAAAACAATCATTTAATGAAACCATAGTGTTACTAATCATAATCCTCTAATTATCTAGTTGAATCCTAATTTTCAATTTATTCCTTCATTGGTGTACCTATGGCATCATTGGCAACCAGAACGCTCACCACCTGTTCACTCAGGAGCCTTTTCAATAGTTCCTAGCTCATAGTACCTGACAATATAATCACATAAAAATATCCAGATAGAATCTCCGTTGAAGATCAGCAAGATCAGATCCATATAAAAGGGCCATGGACTCATCGGTTGAGGACCTGCAAGGTCAATCAACTAGATCCAAGCAGTAAGCTCAAGGTTTCCATCCCATATGTAGAATATTTTCCCACTCAAGAAATCCATTGTGGTCGCCTCAATCTTGTTCTTGAAGGCTTTATGTATATGCCTCTATTTGCCATCCCAATGCACTCTACTTGCCTCTTATTATCATCCCAATGTGTTCTATCTTCTTCTAGAACATCTCTTGTCTACATGGTCCTAATTAAGCATATGAATTTTCCCTTGTAACCTACAGAGCTATTCTTGAAAACAAGGGGAGGGTGTTGCCTTATTCACTTACAAAAAATTCATGTTGAAACTCGCATTCTAAACAAGCGTTGTGACTAGATCTAAGACCACAAGTGTTGATCAAACTTACACTAAAACTATTGAGGACAACATGTCTAAGTGTAGCTCACTCCCCGTGTCTTTTCTATGAATTGCCCCTTTTCAATGTTAAACTTTTGAGGACAACACATCTAAGTGTAGATCATTGCCCGACGTGTTTTTTCTATGAATTGCCCCTTTCAATGTTAAACTTTTCTCTCCTATTGCTATTGAGAAATTTGTTTAGAGTTATTAAAATAACAAATTGAAACTTGCACTCTTCAATATATAATAGTGATTACTAGATTTTGCATTTTCCATGGAATAATCAAATTCACTGCTCCAATTTTACTAGAATGTCGTGTGCCGAGCATTCTAATACCATTACACCCATATGCACTTGAGTATTTATGTTGTAGATGTTTGCATGGCCCCTCCATATCCAATGTGACAATCTGTATACCTTACAAAACCTCCATACATGTGTTCATCGCACCTCATATTGGAGTACTCTAGAGTAGTTTGGGCTTAAGGTGTGCCCATTGCCATGTGTTTATTGCCCCTCATATTGGAGTACTCTACTAACCTTACTATAAAAAATGAGCTCTTTACATTTTACTAAATATGAAAACTCATTCATTAGGTAGGTTAAGAACTATTATAACACAGGTTGCCAAACATGCTCCAAATGTGGTGGACAATCATGGAGCATATTTGCTCTCTTTTTCTTTATACATTTAAGACTTGCCTGGTTCGAAACCTATCTCATATGCTATACCTATCCCAAGACATTTAACTTAATCTTTTTTTTCTTCTTCTCCAACCTCCTTTGCAAAGGGGAAGATTCTTAAGTTCTTAACTTGTTTTTCTTGTAAAATGAAATTGCAAACATCTAATGAAAAAGACTTGTTTTTTTTAATCTTCACAAAAGCTATGCTATTTTTTATTATCACTTATCAAGGGTACTTTTTTGAACAAACTCTTTGAGTAAATTTCCTTTTGATGAAACATGTGACTACTTCATTGAATTAGGTAGAACCAAACATATGTGATATTTTGGAAAGGTTTGTAAGAACTTGTTCGTGTGGGCTATGATGACAAGCTCGCCCTCGTCTTCTTTTTTTTGCATGACCTCTAGCAGGGAAGCTTCAACATGTAGGCGTCAAATCAGGTTTTGAGAAAATGTCACAATCAGATATCATGCCCATTAGCAAGAGATACCATGTATTTATGATCATTGGGTCTTGTGAAAATCTTAATTTTCTAACCAAGTAATAATTGTAAAAGTTATATATAGCCCCATCATCAATCATGACACGAACTCTTTGTCCGTTGATGTATCCATGAATCCGAGTATGCCCCAAAAAAAGTTCTCTATCTCTTGGGAAGTACAAGAAGTTATCCCCTAGATATTGTGGGCCATATAAGATTACAAAGAAAGTAGGTGACTTAGCCTATAAACTTCTTCTGCCTCCTCATCTCAAAGTACATAATGTATTTCATGTCATCCTACTTAATAAGTATGTACCGAGCCCGAATCATGTGCTTAATGATGATGAACTCTTAAGTTCTTCAACCCAAGGGCTGATGGAACTCCAACCTTAAGAAATCCTTGATGTTCGAGAGAAGGTTCTCAGGAACAGAATTCTAAGAGAATTATTAGTCAAATGGAAGTTCTATCCTTTTGAAGACACCACCTGGGAGAAAGAAGCCGAACTGATGTGAGATTACTCCCAGTTTGTGAGATGAGGACATCTCACATTTTTCAAGTGAGAGAGAATGTAAGATTCCTCCCCAGCACCTCAAGATGTCTTGTTTCTTCCCCTGATGAAAGTAACACTTTTATAATAAAAAATATATTCTTTTATGCATCTATTCATGCATAAAATCCATTTTGATGAAAGTAACACTTTTATAATTCAAAAAAATATTCTTTTATAATAAAGTAATCTATTTTGATGAAAGTAACACTTTTATAATAATAAAAAAATATTCTTTTATGCATCTAGGTATGCATAAAAATCCAATTTGATGAAAGTAACACCTTTATAATAAAAAATAATTCTTTTATGTATCTATTCATGCATAAAATCCATTTTGATGAAATTAACACTTTTGTAATAAAAATAATAATCAATATGCATCTTTCTATGCATAGAATTTAATTCTATTAAAAATACTCTTTTATAATAAAAAAATAATCAATATGCATCTTTCTATGCATAGAATTTAATTCTATTAAAAATCACTCTTTTATAATTAAAAAAATCAATATGCATCTTTCTATGCATAGAATTTTATTCTATTAAAAATCACTCTTTTATAATTAAAAAATAATCAATATGCATCTTTCTATGCATAGAATTTAATTCAACAAAAAATCACTCTTTTATAATAATAAAATAATCAATATGCATCTTTCTATGCATAGAATTTAATTCTATTCAAAATCACTCTTTTATAATAAATAATAATAATCAATATTCATCTTTCTATGCATAGAACTTAATTCTATTGAAAATCACTCTTTTATAATAAAAATAATCAATATGCATCGTTCTATTGAATGAATGAAAATGACACTTTTAGAATACACAAACGATGGGGATTACTCTTTTTGATTAAGAAAAGATGAAATTTATTTCACAAATTTTTAGAAAATTTTACCATAACCTCCTTTGTATGGCTGACCATTTTTTAATTTTTCTAACCTTAATCTACTTAGGAATTATCCGTAATTGGTTTAAAGCATTCTAAACTAATCAATTTTCACTTTTAAGAGAGAGAAACAATATGAAAAGCTTAATTCCAACAACAATTAGATCACTTAACTAGGATAAAGAAGGGCTGATTTTAAGAATGAGAGAGGGGGAAAGCCTTTCCAAGAAGGCATCGCATCTGTTTATCATTTTAAGATAACAAAAATTTAAAAAAAGAATTAGTGTTTTCCTTCAACAAAGGGAGAGGCTTCTATTTAAAGGAAAAAGTGAGCTTCTAACCAAGCAAACTAATTCTAGAATTTTCCAGATCAGTTTGGTCAATTTTTGACAATTTTTAGGTCAGTTTAGCTTACTTTTTGGAACTAGACTTGAATTAGGAGAGAGGAGAGATGAAATATCTCAATTTTTGATAATTTTAAACTCCACCACACATGTGAAGTAGGCGCCTCCTTCATGAGGGGGGAATTCCCATTGTGAGGTGTCAAAAATCCATTTTTTTAGTAATTCCTTTAGTCCTTAGTCCACTCTTCATCTTATGTGAGTATTTACTCATTTTTGGGGGGATTTTCTTTATTTCTTCTATTCATCTTCTCCACACATTTGGATGAATCTGATTGGCCCCTCAAAACCTTAATTTAAAATTTTTTGAAAATCTGGACCCCTAGGATAAGGCCTCTTGAATAGATTATACTTGATTTCTAATGCACCTTCTGAAAATCTTTTTGAACTTTTGTTTCAGGGGAACGTATTTTAATAAGAAGAGATATTTTTCCATCCAAAAATATTCAAAATCTGAATAACCTCTCTCTAGAATATTTTCTCTCTCTATGCCAAAACAGGTAGAAACAAGATCTTTCATATTTCTGAAGAGGGGATTGATTATAGGGGAAGATGCTGGACATCTTGAGAGGCTCAGGAGGAATCTTACATGCATGGTCCTATTAAGCATATGAAGATCCCCTTGGGACCCACATAGCTATTCTTGAAAACAAGGGGAAGTTGTTGTCTTAATCTCTTACAAAGAATTCATGGTGAAGCTCGCATTCTACGCAAGCGTTGTGTGACTAGATCTAAGACCACAAGGGTTGATCAAACACGTCTAAGTGTAACTCACCCCTTGTCTTTTTTCTATGAAGGGCCCCTTTCAATGTAAGGCTTTTCTCTCCTATTCCTATTGAGAAATTTGTTGAAAGTTATTAAAATAACAAATTGAAGCTTGCACTATTAAATATATAATAGTGATTACTAGATTTTCCTTCTTCTATGGAATAATCAAATTCACCGCACATCAATTTCACTAGAATGTCGTGTAGTTGCCTTTTTTATCTTTTCTATAGCTCAAGGTTTCCATCCCATATGTAGAATATTTTCCCACTCAAGAAATCCATTGTGGTCGCCCCTTAATCTTGTTCTTGAAGGCTTTATTTATATGCCTCGATTTGCCATCCCAATGCACTCTACTTGCCTCTTATTATCATCCCAATGTGTTCTATCTTCTTCTAGAACATCTCTTGTCTGCATGGTCCTAATTAAGCATATGAATTTCCCCTTGTGAACCCACATAGCTATTCTTGAAAACAAGGGGAGGGTGTTGCCTTATTCACTTACAAAACATTCATGCTCAAACTCACATTCTAAACAAGCGTTGTGACTAGACCTAAGACCACAAGTGTTGATCAAACCTACACTAAAACTATTGAGGACAACATGTCTAAGTGTAGCTCACTCCCCGTGTCTTTTCTATGAATTGCCCCTTTTCAATGTTAAACTTTTCTCTCCTATTGCTATTGAGAAATTTGTTTAGAGTTATTAAAATAACAAATTGAAGCTTGCACTCTTAAATATATAATAGTGATTACTAGATTTTGCTTTTTCCATGGAATAATCAAATTCACTGCTCCAATTTTACTAGAATGTCGTGTGCCGAGCATTCTAATACCATAACACCCATATGCACTTGAGGAGTATTTATGTTGTAGATGTTTGCATGGCCCCTCCATATCCAATGTGACAATCTGTATACCTTACAAAATCTCCATACGTGTGTTCATCGCACCTCATATTGGAGTACTCTAGAGTAGTTTGGGCTCAAGATGTGCCTATTTCCATGTGTTTACTGCACCTCATATTGAAGTACTCTACTAACCTTACTATAAAAAATGAGCTCTTTACATTTTACTAAATATCAAAACTCATTCATTAGGTAGGTTAAGAACTGTTATAACACAGGTTGCCAAACACGCTCCAAATGTGGTGGACAATCATGGAGCATATTTGCTCTCTCTTTCTTTATACATTTCAGATTTGCCTGAGTTCAAAAGCTGTCTCATATGCTATACCTATCCCAAGACATTTAACTTAATCTTCTTCTTCTTCTTCTCCAACCTCCTTGCAAAGGGGAAGATTCTTAAGTTCTTAACTTGTTTTTCTCTTCTAATGAAATTGCAAACATCTAATGAAAAAGACTTGTTTTTTGTAGATCTTCAAAAAAGCTATGCTATTTTTTATTATCACTTATCAAGGGTACTTTTTTATTATCACTTAGCAAGGGTACTTTTTTGAACAAACTATTTGAGTAAATTTCCTTTTGATGAAACATGTGACTACTTCATTGAATTAGGTAGAACCAAACATATGCGATATTTTGGAAAGGTTTGTAAGAACTTGTTCATGTGGGCTATGATGACAATCTCGCCCTCATCTTATTTTTTTGCATGACCTCTAACGGGGAAGCTTCAACATGTAGGTGTCAAATCAGGTTATGAGAAAATGTCACAATCAGACATCGACATGTAAACTATGTAGCCTCTATCTATGTAGCTTATTATAATCAAAAATCACATTGATAATCATATCTAATCAAATCAATTGACAATCATATCTAATCAAATGAATTAATAGGTGAGTACTTGCTTTTTTTTAAATCTTTTATATCCACGCAGTAAGGTCAAGATTTCCATCCCATATGTATAGAACATTTTTTCACTCAAAAAATCCAATTTGGTCACCTTAAACGTGTTCTTGAATGCTTTACTTATATGCCTATATTTTCCATCTCAATGCACTCTAGTTGTCATCCCAATGCATTTTAGCTTCTTTTAGAACATCTCTTGTTTGCATGGTCCTATTAAGCATATGAAGATCCCCTTGGGATGACCCACATAGCTATTCTTGAAAACAAGGGGAAGTTGTTGCCTTATTCTCTTACAAAGAATTCATGCTGAAGCTCGCATTCTATGCAAGCGTTGTGTGACTAGATCTAAGACCACAAGGGTTGATCAAACTCACACTAAAAAACAATTGAGGACAACACGTCTAAGTGTAACTCACCCCTTGTCTTTTTTCTATGAAGTGCCCCTTTCAATGTAAGGCTTTTCTCTCCTATTCCTATTGAGAAATTTGTTGAAAGTTATTAAAATAACAAATTGAAGCTTGCACTATTAAATATATAATAGTGATTACTAGATTTTCCTTCTTCTATGGAATAATCAAATTCACCGCACATCAATTTCACTAGAATGTCGTGTAGTTGCCTTTTTTATCTTTTCTATAGCTCAAGGTTTCCATCCCATATGTAGAATATTTTCCCACTCAAGAAATCCATTGTGGTCGCCCCTTAATCTTGTTCTTGAAGGCTTTATTTATATGCCTCGATTTGCCATCCCAATGCACTCTACTTGCCTCTTATTATCATCCCAATGTGTTCTATCTTCTTCTAGAACATCTCTTGTCTGCATGGTCCTAATTGAGCATATGAATTTCCCCTTGTGAACCCACATAGCTATTCTTGAAAACAAGGGGAGGGTGTTGCCTTATTCACTTACAAAACATTCATGCTCAAACTCACATTCTAAACAAGCGTTGTGACTAGACCTAAGACCACAAGTGTTGATCAAACCTACACTAAAACTATTGAGGACAACATGTCTAAGTGTAGCTCACTCCCCGTGTCTTTTCTATGAATTGCCCCTTTTCAATGTTAAACTTTTCTCTCCTATTGCTATTGAGAAATTTGTTTAGAGTTATTAAAATAACAAATTGAAGCTTGCACTCTTAAATATATAATAGTGATTACTAGATTTTGCTTTTTCCATGGAATAATCAAATTCACTGCTCCAATTTTACTAGAATGTCGTGTGCCGAGCATTCTAATACCATAACACCCATATGCACTTGAGGAGTATTTATGTTGTAGATGTTTGCATGGCCCCTCCATATCCAATGTGACAATCTGTATACCTTACAAAATCTCCATACGTGTGTTCATCGCACCTCATATTGGAGTACTCTAGAGTAGTTTGGGCTCAAGATGTGCCTATTTCCATGTGTTTACTGCACCTCATATTGAAGTACTCTACTAACCTTACTATAAAAAATGAGCTCTTTACATTTTACTAAATATCAAAACTCATTCATTAGGTAGGTTAAGAACTGTTATAACACAGGTTGCCAAACACGCTCCAAATGTGGTGGACAATCATGGAGCATATTTGCTCTCTCTTTCTTTATACATTTCAGATTTGCCTGAGTTCAAAAGCTGTCTCATATGCTATACCTATCCCAAGACATTTAACTTAATCTTCTTCTTCTTCTTCTCCAACCTCCTTGCAAAGGGGAAGATTCTTAAGTTCTTAACTTGTTTTTCTCTTCTAATGAAATTGCAAACATCTAATGAAAAAGACTTGTTTTTTTTAGATCTTCAAAAAAGCTATGCTATTTTTTATTATCACTTATCAAGGGTACTTTTTTATTATCACTTAGCAAGGGTACTTTTTTGAACAAACTATTTGAGTAAATTTCCTTTTGATGAAACATGTGACTACTTCATTGAATTAGGTAGAACCAAACATATGCGATATTTTGGAAAGGTTTGTAAGAACTTGTTCATGTGGGCTATGATGACAATCTCGCCCTCATCTTATTTTTTTGCATGACCTCTAACGGGGAAGCTTCAACATGTAGGTGTCAAATCAGGTTATGAGAAAATGTCACAATCAGACATCGACATGTAAACTATGTAGCCTCTATCTATGTAGCTTATTATAATCAAAAATCACATTGATAATCATATCTAATCAAATCAATTGACAATCATATCTAATCAAATGAATTAATAGGTGAGTACTTGCTTTTTTTTAAATCTTTTATATCCACGCAGTAAGGTCAAGATTTCCATCCCATATGTATAGAACATTTTTCCACTCAAAAAATCCAATTTGGTCACCTTAAACGTGTTCTTGAATGCTTTACTTATATGCCTATATTTTCCATCTCAATGCACTCTAGTTGTCATCCCAATGCATTTTAGCTTCTTTTAGAACATCTCTTGTTTGCATGGTCCTATTAAGCATATGAAGATCCCCTTGGGATGACCCACATAGCTATTCTTGAAAACAAGGGGAAGTTGTTGCCTTATTCTCTTACAAAGATTTCATGCTGAAGCTCGCATTCTATGCAAGCGTTGTGTGACTAGATCTAAGACCACAAGGGTTGATCAAACTCACACTAAAAAACAATTGAGGACAACACGTCTAAGTGTAACTCACCCCTTGTCTTTTTTCTATGAAGTGCCCCTTTCAATGTAAGGCTTTTCTCTCCTATTCCTATTGAGAAATTTGTTGAAAGTTATTAAAATAACAAATTGAAGCTTGCACTATTAAATATATAATAGTGATTACTAGATTTTCCTTCTTCTATGGAATAATCAAATTCACCGCACATCAATTTCACTAGAATGTCGTGTAGTTGCCTTTTTTATCTTTTCTATAGCTCAAGGTTTCCATCCCATATGTAGAATATTTTCCCACTCAAGAAATCCATTGTGGTCGCCCCTTAATCTTGTTCTTGAAGGCTTTATTTATATGCCTCGATTTGCCATCCCAATGCACTCTACTTGCCTCTTATTATCATCCCAATGTGTTCTATCTTCTTCTAGAACATCTCTTGTCTGCATGGTCCTAATTAAGCATATGAATTTCCCCTTGTGAACCCACATAGCTATTCTTGAAAACAAGGGGAGGGTGTTGCCTTATTCACTTACAAAACATTCATGCTCAAACTCACATTCTAAACAAGCGTTGTGACTAGACCTAAGACCACAAGTGTTGATCAAACCTACACTAAAACTATTGAGGACAACATGTCTAAGTGTAGCTCACTCCCCGTGTCTTTTCTATGAATTGCCCCTTTTCAATGTTAAACTTTTCTCTCCTATTGCTATTGAGAAATTTGTTTAGAGTTATTAAAATAACAAATTGAAGCTTGCACTCTTAAATATATAATAGTGATTACTAGATTTTGCTTTTTCCATGGAATAATCAAATTCACTGCTCCAATTTTACTAGAATGTCGTGTGCTGAGCATTCTAATACCATAACACCCATATGCACTTGAGGAGTATTTATGTTGTAGATGTTTGCATGGCCCCTCCATATCCAATGTGACAATCTGTATACCTTACAAAATCTCCATACGTGTGTTCATCGCACCTCATATTGGAGTACTCTAGAGTAGTTTGGGCTCAAGATGTGCCTATTTCCATGTGTTTACTGCACCTCATATTGAAGTACTCTACTAACCTTACTATAAAAAATGAGCTCTTTACATTTTACTAAATATCAAAACTCATTCATTAGGTAGGTTAAGAACTGTTATAACACAGGTTGCCAAACACGCTCCAAATGTGGTGGACAATCATGGAGCATATTTGCTCTCTCTTTCTTTATACATTTCAGATTTGCCTGAGTTCAAAAGCTGTCTCATATGCTATACCTATCCCAAGACATTTAACTTAATCTTCTTCTTCTTCTTCTCCAACCTCCTTGCAAAGGGGAAGATTCTTAAGTTCTTAACTTGTTTTTCTCTTCTAATGAAATTGCAAACATCTAATGAAAAAGACTTGTTTTTTTTAGATCTTCAAAAAAGCTATGCTATTTTTTATTATCACTTATCAAGGGTACTTTTTTATTATCACTTAGCAAGGGTACTTTTTTGAACAAACTATTTGAGTAAATTTCCTTTTGATGAAACATGTGACTACTTCATTGAATTAGGTAGAACCAAACATATGCGATATTTTGGAAAGGTTTGTAAGAACTTGTTCATGTGGGCTATGATGACAATCTCGCACTCATCTTATTTTTTTGCATGACCTCTAACGGGGAAGCTTCAACATGTAGGTGTCAAATCAGGTTATGAGAAAATGTCACAATCAGACATCGACATGTAAACTATGTAGCCTCTATCTATGTAGCTTATTATAATCAAAAATCACATTGATAATCATATCTAATCAAATCAATTGACAATCATATCTAATCAAATGAATTAATAGGTGAGTACTTGCTTTTTTTTAAATCTTTTATATCCACGCAGTAAGGTCAAGATTTCCATCCCATATGTATAGAACATTTTTCCACTCAAAAAATCCAATTTGGTCACCTTAAACGTGTTCTTGAATGCTTTACTTATATGCCTATATTTTCCATCTCAATGCACTCTAGTTGTCATCCCAATGGATTTTAGCTTCTTTTAGAACATCTCTTGTTTGCATGGTCCTATTAAGCATATGAAGATCCCCTTGGGATGACCCACATAGCTATTCTTGAAAACAAGGGGAAGTTGTTGCCTTATTCTCTTACAAAGAATTCATGCTGAAGCTCGCATTCTATGCAAGCGTTGTGTGACTAGATCTAAGACCACAAGGGTTGATCAAACTCACACTAAAAAACAATTGAGGACAACACGTCTAAGTGTAACTCACCCCTTGTCTTTTTTCTATGAAGTGCCCCTTTCAATGTAAGGCTTTTCTCTCCTATTCCTATTGAGAAATTTGTTGAAAGTTATTAAAATAACAAATTGAAGCTTGCACTATTAAATATATAATAGTGATTACTAGATTTTCCTTCTTCTATGGAATAATCAAATTCACCGCACATCAATTTCACTAGAATGTCGTGTAGTTGCCTTTTTTATCTTTTCTATAGCTCAAGGTTTCCATCCCATATGTAGAATATTTTCCCACTCAAGAAATCCATTGTGGTCGCCCCTTAATCTTGTTCTTGAAGGCTTTATTTATATGCCTCGATTTGCCATCCCAATGCACTCTACTTGCCTCTTATTATCATCCCAATGTGTTCTATCTTCTTCTAGAACATCTCTTGTCTGCATGGTCCTAATTAAGCATATGAATTTCCCCTTGTGAACCCACATAGCTATTCTTGAAAACAAGGGGAGGGTGTTGCCTTATTCACTTACAAAACATTCATGCTCAAACTCACATTCTAAACAAGCGTTGTGACTAGACCTAAGACCACAAGTGTTGATCAAACCTACACTAAAACTATTGAGGACAACATGTCTAAGTGTAGCTCACTCCCCGTGTCTTTTCTATGAATTGCCCCTTTTCAATGTTAAACTTTTCTCTCCTATTGCTATTGAGAAATTTGTTTAGAGTTATTAAAATAACAAATTGAAGCTTGCACTCTTAAATATATAATAGTGATTACTAGATTTTGCTTTTTCCATGGAATAATCAAATTCACTGCTCCAATTTTACTAGAATGTCGTGTGCCGAGCATTCTAATACCATAACACCCATATGCACTTGAGGAGTATTTATGTTGTAGATGTTTGCATGGCCCCTCCATATCCAATGTGACAATCTGTATACCTTACAAAATCTCCATACGTGTGTTCATCGCACCTCATATTGGAGTACTCTAGAGTAGTTTGGGCTCAAGATGTGCCTATTTCCATGTGTTTACTGCACCTCATATTGAAGTACTCTACTAACCTTACTATAAAAAATGAGCTCTTTACATTTTACTAAATATCAAAACTCATTCATTAGGTAGGTTAAGAACTGTTATAACACAGGTTGCCAAACACGCTCCAAATGTGGTGGACAATCATGGAGCATATTTGCTCTCTCTTTCTTTATACATTTCAGATTTGCCTGAGTTCAAAAGCTGTCTCATATGCTATACCTATCCCAAGACATTTAACTTAATCTTCTTCTTCTTCTTCTCCAACCTCCTTGCAAAGGGGAAGATTCTTAAGTTCTTAACTTGTTTTTCTCTTCTAATGAAATTGCAAACATCTAATGAAAAAGACTTGTTTTTTTTAGATCTTCAAAAAAGCTATGCTATTTTTTATTATCACTTATCAAGGGTACTTTTTTATTATCACTTAGCAAGGGTACTTTTTTGAACAAACTATTTGAGTAAATTTCCTTTTGATGAAACATGTGACTACTTCATTGAATTAGGTAGAACCAAACATATGCGATATTTTGGAAAGGTTTGTAAGAACTTGTTCATGTGGGCTATGATGACAATCTCGCCCTCATCTTATTTTTTTGCATGACCTCTAACGGGGAAGCTTCAACATGTAGGTGTCAAATCAGGTTATGAGAAAATGTCACAATCAGACATCGACATGTAAACTATGTAGCCTCTATCTATGTAGCTTATTATAATCAAAAATCACATTGATAATCATATCTAATCAAATCAATTGACAATCATATCTAATCAAATGAATTAATAGGTGAGTACTTGCTTTTTTTTAAATCTTTTATATCCACGCAGTAAGGTCAAGATTTCCATCCCATATGTATAGAACATTTTTCCACTCAAAAAATCCAATTTGGTCACCTTAAACGTGTTCTTGAATGCTTTACTTATATGCCTATATTTTCCATCTCAATGCACTCTAGTTGTCATCCCAATGCATTTTAGCTTCTTTTAGAACATCTCTTGTTTGCATGGTCCTATTAAGCATATGAAGATCCCCTTGGGATGACCCACATAGCTATTCTTGAAAACAAGGGGAAGTTGTTGCCTTATTCTCTTACAAAGAATTCATGCTGAAGCTCGCATTCTATGCAAGCGTTGTGTGACTAGATCTAAGACCACAAGGGTTGATCAAACTCACACTAAAAAACAATTGAGGACAACACGTCTAAGTGTAACTCACCCCTTGTCTTTTTTCTATGAAGTGCCCCTTTCAATGTAAGGCTTTTCTCTCCTATTCCTATTGAGAAATTTGTTGAAAGTTATTAAAATAACAAATTGAAGCTTGCACTATTAAATATATAATAGTGATTACTAGATTTTCCTTCTTCTATGGAATAATCAAATTCACCGCACATCAATTTCACTAGAATGTCGTGTAGTTGCCTTTTTTATCTTTTCTATAGCTCAAGGTTTCCATCCCATATGTAGAATATTTTCCCACTCAAGAAATCCATTGTGGTCGCCCCTTAATCTTGTTCTTGAAGGCTTTATTTATATGCCTCGATTTGCCATCCCAATGCACTCTACTTACCTCTTATTATCATCCCAATGTGTTCTATCTTCTTCTAGAACATCTCTTGTCTGCATGGTCCTAATTAAGCATATGAATTTCCCCTTGTGAACCCACATAGCTATTCTTGAAAACAAGGGGAGGGTGTTGCCTTATTCACTTACAAAACATTCATGCTCAAACTCACATTCTAAACAAGCGTTGTGACTAGACCTAAGACCACAAGTGTTGATCAAACCTACACTAAAACTATTGAGGACAACATGTCTAAGTGTAGCTCACTCCCCGTGTCTTTTCTATGAATTGCCCCTTTTCAATGTTAAACTTTTCTCTCCTATTGCTATTGAGAAATTTGTTTAGAGTTATTAAAATAACAAATTGAAGCTTGCACTCTTAAATATATAATAGTGATTACTAGATTTTGCTTTTTCCATGGAATAATCAAATTCACTGCTCCAATTTTACTAGAATGTCGTGTGCCGAGCATTCTAATACCATAACACCCATATGCACTTGAGGAGTATTTATGTTGTAGATGTTTGCATGGCCCCTCCATATCCAATGTGACAATCTCTATACCTTACAAAATCTCCATACGTGTGTTCATCGCACCTCATATTGGAGTACTCTAGAGTAGTTTGGGCTCAAGATGTGCCTATTTCCATGTGTTTACTGCACCTCATATTGAAGTACTCTACTAACCTTACTATAAAAAATGAGCTCTTTACATTTTACTAAATATCAAAACTCATTCATTAGGTAGGTTAAGAACTGTTATAACACAGGTTGCCAAACACGCTCCAAATGTGGTGGACAATCATGGAGCATATTTGCTCTCTCTTTCTTTATACATTTCAGATTTGCCTGAGTTCAAAAGCTGTCTCATATGCTATACCTATCCCAAGACATTTAACTTAATCTTCTTCTTCTTCTTCTCCAACCTCCTTGCAAAGGGGAAGATTCTTAAGTTCTTAACTTGTTTTTCTCTTCTAATGAAATTGCAAACATCTAATGAAAAAGACTTGTTTTTTTTAGATCTTCAAAAAAGCTATGCTATTTTTTATTATCACTTATCAAGGGTACTTTTTTATTATCACTTAGCAAGGGTACTTTTTTGAACAAACTATTTGAGTAAATTTCCTTTTGATGAAACATGTGACTACTTCATTGAATTAGGTAGAACCAAACATATGCGATATTTTGGAAAGGTTTGTAAGAACGTGTTCATGTGGGCTATGATGACAATCTCGCCCTCATCTTATTTTTTTGCATGACCTCTAACGGGGAAGCTTCAACATGTAGGTGTCAAATCAGGTTATGAGAAAATGTCACAATCAGACATCGACATGTAAACTATGTAGCCTCTATCTATGTAGCTTATTATAATCAAAAATCACATTGATAATCATATCTAATCAAATCAATTGACAATCATATCTAATCAAATGAATTAATAGGTGAGTACTTGCTTTTTTTTAAATCTTTTATATCCACGCAGTAAGGTCAAGATTTCCATCCCATATGTATAGAACATTTTTCCACTCAAAAAATCCAATTTGGTCACCTTAAACGTGTTCTTGAATGCTTTACTTATATGCCTATATTTTCCATCTCAATGCACTCTAGTTGTCATCCCAATGCATTTTAGCTTCTTTTAGAACATCTCTTGTTTGCATGGTCCTATTAAGCATATGAAGATCCCCTTGGGATGACCCACATAGCTATTCTTGAAAACAAGGGGAAGTTGTTGCCTTATTCTCTTACAAAGAATTCATGCTGAAGCTCGCATTCTATGCAAGCGTTGTGTGACTAGATCTAAGACCACAAGGGCTGATCAAACTCACACTAAAAAACAATTGAGGACAACACGTCTAAGTGTAACTCACCCCTTGTCTTTTTTCTATGAAGTGCCCCTTTCAATGTAAGGCTTTTCTCTCCTATTCCTATTGAGAAATTTGTTGAAAGTTATTAAAATAACAAATTGAAGCTTGCACTATTAAATATATAATAGTGATTACTAGATTTTCCTTCTTCTATGGAATAATCAAATTCACTGCACATCAATTTCACTAGAATGTCGTGTAGTTGCCTTTTTTATCTTTTCTATAGCTCAAGGTTTCCATCCCATATGTAGAATATTTTCCCACTCAAGAAATCCATTGTGGTCGCCCCTTAATCTTGTTCTTGAAGGCTTTATTTATATGCCTCGATTTGCCATCCCAATGCACTCTACTTGCCTCTTATTATCATCCCAATGTGTTCTATCTTCTTCTAGAACATCTCTTGTCTGCATGGTCCTAATTAAGCATATGAATTTCCCCTTGTGAACCCACATAGCTATTCTTGAAAACAAGGGGAGGGTGTTGCCTTATTCACTTACAAAACATTCATGCTCAAACTCACATTCTAAACAAGCGTTGTGACTAGACCTAAGACCACAAGTGTTGATCAAACCTACACTAAAACTATTGAGGACAACATGTCTAAGTGTAGCTCACTCCCCATGTCTTTTCTATGAATTGCCCCTTTTCAATGTTAAACTTTTCTCTCCTATTGCTATTGAGAAATTTGTTTAGAGTTATTAAAATAACAAATTGAAGCTTGCACTCTTAAATATATAATAGTGATTACTAGATTTTGCTTTTTCCATGGAATAATCAAATTCACTGCTCCAATTTTACTAGAATGTCGTGTGCCGAGCATTCTAATACCATAACACCCATATGCACTTGAGGAGTATTTATGTTGTAGATGTTTGCATGGCCCCTCCATATCCAATGTGACAATCTGTATACCTTACAAAATCTCCATACGTGTGTTCATCGCACCTCATATTGGAGTACTCTAGAGTAGTTTGGGCTCAAGATGTGCCTATTTCCATGTGTTTACTGCACCTCATATTGAAGTACTCTACTAACCTTACTATAAAAAATGAGCTCTTTACATTTTACTAAATATCAAAACTCATTCATTAGGTAGGTTAAGAACTGTTATAACACAGGTTGCCAAACACGCTCCAAATGTGGTGGACAATCATGGAGCATATTTGCTCTCTCTTTCTTTATACATTTCAGATTTGCCTGAGTTCAAAAGCTGTCTCATATGCTATACCTATCCCAAGACATTTAACTTAATCTTCTTCTTCTTCTTCTCCAACCTCCTTGCAAAGGGGAAGATTCTTAAGTTCTTAACTTGTTTTTCTCTTCTAATGAAATTGCAAACATCTAATGAAAAAGACTTGTTTTTTTTAGATCTTCAAAAAAGCTATGCTATTTTTTATTATCACTTATCAAGGGTACTTTTTTATTATCACTTAGCAAGGGTACTTTTTTGAACAAACTATTTGAGTAAATTTCCTTTTGATGAAACATGTGACTACTTCATTGAATTAGGTAGAACCAAACATATGCGATATTTTGGAAAGGTTTGTAAGAACTTGTTCATGTGGGCTATGATGACAATCTCGCCCTCATCTTATTTTTTTGCATGACCTCTAACGGGGAAGCTTCAACATGTAGGTGTCAAATCAGGTTATGAGAAAATGTCACAATCAGACATCGACATGTAAACTATGTAGCCTCTATCTATGTAGCTTATTATAATCAAAAATCACATTGATAATCATATCTAATCAAATCAATTGACAATCATATCTAATCAAATGAATTAATAGGTGAGTACTTGCTTTTTTTTAAATCTTTTATATCCACGCAGTAAGGTCAAGATTTCCATCCCATATGTATAGAACATTTTTCCACTCAAAAAATCCAATTTGGTCACCTTAAACGTGTTCTTGAATGCTTTACTTATATGCCTATATTTTCCATCTCAATGCACTCTAGTTGTCATCCCAATGCATTTTAGCTTCTTTTAGAACATCTCTTGTTTGCATGGTCCTATTAAGCATATGAAGATCCCCTTGGGATGACCCACATAGCTATTCTTGAAAACAAGGGGAAGTTGTTGCCTTATTCTCTTACAAAGAATTCATGCTGAAGCTCGCATTCTATGCAAGCGTTGTGTGACTAGATCTAAGACCACAAGGGCTGATCAAACTCACACTAAAAAACAATTGAGGACAACACGTCTAAGTGTAACTCACCCCTTGTCTTTTTTCTATGAAGTGCCCCTTTCAATGTAAGGCTTTTCTCTCCTATTCCTATTGAGAAATTTGTTGAAAGTTATTAAAATAACAAATTGAAGCTTGCACTATTAAATATATAATAGTGATTACTAGATTTTCCTTCTTCTATGGAATAATCAAATTCACCGCACATCAATTTCACTAGAATGTCGTGTAGTTGCCTTTTTTATCTTTTCTATAGCTCAAGGTTTCCATCCCATATGTAGAATATTTTCCCACTCAAGAAATCCATTGTGGTCGCCCCTTAATCTTGTTCTTGAAGGCTTTATTTATATGCCTCGATTTGCCATCCCAATGCACTCTACTTGCCTCTTATTATCATCCCAATGTGTTCTATCTTCTTCTAGAACATCTCTTGTCTGCATGGTCCTAATTAAGCATATGAATTTCCCCTTGTGAACCCACATAGCTATTCTTGAAAACAAGGGGAGGGTGTTGCCTTATTCACTTACAAAACATTCATGCTCAAACTCACATTCTAAACAAGCGTTGTGACTAGACCTAAGACCACAAGTGTTGATCAAACCTACACTAAAACTATTGAGGACAACATGTCTAAGTGTAGCTCACTCCCCGTGTCTTTTCTATGAATTGCCCCTTTTCAATGTTAAACTTTTCTCTCCTATTGCTATTGAGAAATTTGTTTAGAGTTATTAAAATAACAAATTGAAGCTTGCACTCTTAAATATATAATAGTGATTACTAGATTTTGCTTTTTCCATGGAATAATCAAATTCACTGCTCCAATTTTACTAGAATGTCGTGTGCCGAGCATTCTAATACCATAACACCCATATGCACTTGAGGAGTATTTATGTTGTAGATGTTTGCATGGCCCCTCCATATCCAATGTGACAATCTCTATACCTTACAAAATCTCCATACGTGTGTTCATCGCACCTCATATTGGAGTACTCTAGAGTAGTTTGGGCTCAAGATGTGCCTATTTCCATGTGTTTACTGCACCTCATATTGAAGTACTCTACTAACCTTACTATAAAAAATGAGCTCTTTACATTTTACTAAATATCAAAACTCATTCATTAGGTAGGTTAAGAACTGTTATAACACAGGTTGCCAAACACGCTCCAAATGTGGTGGACAATCATGGAGCATATTTGCTCTCTCTTTCTTTATACATTTCAGATTTGCCTGAGTTCAAAAGCTGTCTCATATGCTATACCTATCCCAAGACATTTAACTTAATCTTCTTCTTCTTCTTCTCCAACCTCCTTGCAAAGGGGAAGATTCTTAAGTTCTTAACTTGTTTTTCTCTTCTAATGAAATTGCAAACATCTAATGAAAAAGACTTGTTTTTTTTAGATCTTCAAAAAAGCTATGCTATTTTTTATTATCACTTATCAAGGGTACTTTTTTATTATCACTTAGCAAGGGTACTTTTTTGAACAAACTATTTGAGTAAATTTCCTTTTGATGAAACATGTGACTACTTCATTGAATTAGGTAGAACCAAACATATGCGATATTTTGGAAAGGTTTGTAAGAACTTGTTCATGTGGGCTATGATGACAATCTCGCCCTCATCTTATTTTTTTGCATGACCTCTAACGGGGAAGCTTCAACATGTAGGTGTCAAATCAGGTTATGAGAAAATGTCACAATCAGACATCGACATGTAAACTATGTAGCCTCTATCTATGTAGCTTATTATAATCAAAAATCACATTGATAATCATATCTAATCAAATCAATTGACAATCATATCTAATCAAATGAATTAATAGGTGAGTACTTGCTTTTTTTTAAATCTTTTATATCCACGCAGTAAGGTCAAGATTTCCATCCCATATGTATAGAACATTTTTCCACTCAAAAAATCCAATTTGGTCACCTTAAACGTGTTCTTGAATGCTTTACTTATATGCCTATATTTTCCATCTCAATGCACTCTAGTTGTCATCCCAATGCATTTTAGCTTCTTTTAGAACATCTCTTGTTTGCATGGTCCTATTAAGCATATGAAGATCCCCTTGGGATGACCCACATAGCTATTCTTGAAAACAAGGGGAAGTTGTTGCCTTATTCTCTTACAAAGATTTCATGCTGAAGCTCGCATTCTATGCAAGCGTTGTGTGACTAGATCTAAGACCACAAGGGTTGATCAAACTCACACTAAAAAACAATTGAGGACAACACGTCTAAGTGTAACTCACCCCTTGTCTTTTTTCTATGAAGTGCCCCTTTCAATGTAAGGCTTTTCTCTCCTATTCCTATTGAGAAATTTGTTGAAAGTTATTAAAATAACAAATTGAAGCTTGCACTATTAAATATATAATAGTGATTACTAGATTTTCCTTCTTCTATGGAATAATCAAATTCACCGCACATCAATTTCACTAGAATGTCGTGTAGTTGCCTTTTTTATCTTTTCTATAGCTCAAGGTTTCCATCCCATATGTAGAATATTTTCCCACTCAAGAAATCCATTGTGGTCGCCCCTTAATCTTGTTCTTGAAGGCTTTATTTATATGCCTCGATTTGCCATCCCAATGCACTCTACTTGCCTCTTATTATCATCCCAATGTGTTCTATCTTCTTCTAGAACATCTCTTGTCTGCATGGTCCTAATTAAGCATATGAATTTCCCCTTGTGAACCCACATAGCTATTCTTGAAAACAAGGGGAGGGTGTTGCCTTATTCACTTACAAAACATTCATGCTCAAACTCACATTCTAAACAAGCGTTGTGACTAGACCTAAGACCACAAGTGTTGATCAAACCTACACTAAAACTATTGAGGACAACATGTCTAAGTGTAGCTCACTCCCCGTGTCTTTTCTATGAATTGCCCCTTTTCAATGTTAAACTTTTCTCTCCTATTTCTATTGAGAAATTTGTTTAGAGTTATTAAAATAACAAATTGAAGCTTGCACTCTTAAATATATAATAGTGATTACTAGATTTTGCTTTTTCCATGGAATAATCAAATTCACTGCTCCAATTTTACTAGAATGTCGTGTGCCGAGCATTCTAATACCATAACACCCATATGCACTTGAGGAGTATTTATGTTGTAGATGTTTGCATGGCCCCTCCATATCCAATGTGACAATCTCTATACCTTACAAAATCTCCATACGTGTGTTCATCGCACCTCATATTGGAGTACTCTAGAGTAGTTTGGGCTCAAGATGTGCCTATTTCCATGTGTTTACTGCACCTCATATTGAAGTACTCTACTAACCTTACTATAAAAAATGAGCTCTTTACATTTTACTAAATATCAAAACTCATTCATTAGGTAGGTTAAGAACTGTTATAACACAGGTTGCCAAACACGCTCCAAATGTGGTGGACAATCATGGAGCATATTTGCTCTCTCTTTCTTTATACATTTCAGATTTGCCTGAGTTCAAAAGCTGTCTCATATGCTATACCTATCCCAAGACATTTAACTTAATCTTCTTCTTCTTCTTCTCCAACCTCCTTGCAAAGGGGAAGATTCTTAAGTTCTTAACTTGTTTTTCTCTTCTAATGAAATTGCAAACATCTAATGAAAAAGACTTGTTTTTTTTAGATCTTCAAAAAAGCTATGCTATTTTTTATTATCACTTATCAAGGGTACTTTTTTATTATCACTTAGCAAGGGTACTTTTTTGAACAAACTATTTGAGTAAATTTCCTTTTGATGAAACATGTGACTACTTCATTGAATTAGGTAGAACCAAACATATGCGATATTTTGGAAAGGTTTGTAAGAACTTGTTCATGTGGGCTATGATGACAATCTCGCCCTCATCTTATTTTTTTGCATGACCTCTAACGGGGAAGCTTCAACATGTAGGTGTCAAATCAGGTTATGAGAAAATGTCACAATCAGACATCGACATGTAAACTATGTAGCCTCTATCTATGTAGCTTATTATAATCAAAAATCACATTGATAATCATATCTAATCAAATCAATTGACAATCATATCTAATCAAATGAATTAATAGGTGAGTACTTGCTTTTTTTTTAAATCTTTTATATCCACGCAGTAAGGTCAAGATTTCCATCCCATATGTATAGAACATTTTTCCACTCAAAAAATCCAATTTGGTCACCTTAAACGTGTTCTTGAATGCTTTACTTATATGCCTATATTTTCCATCTCAATGCACTCTAGTTGTCATCCCAATGCATTTTAGCTTCTTTTAGAACATCTCTTGTTTGCATGGTCCTATTAAGCATATGAAGATCCCCTTGGGATGACCCACATAGCTATTCTTGAAAACAAGGGGAAGTTGTTGCCTTATTCTCTTACAAAGAATTCATGCTGAAGCTCGCATTCTATGCAAGCGTTGTGTGACTAGATCTAAGACCACAAGGGTTGATCAAACTCACACTAAAAAACAATTGAGGACAACACGTCTAAGTGTAACTCACCCCTTGTCTTTTTTCTATGAAGTGCCCCTTTCAATGTAAGGCTTTTCTCTCCTATTCCTATTGAGAAATTTGTTGAAAGTTATTAAAATAACAAATTGAAGCTTGCACTATTAAATATATAATAGTGATTACTAGATTTTCCTTCTTCTATGGAATAATCAAATTCACCGCACATCAATTTCACTAGAATGTCGTGTAGTTGCCTTTTTTATCTTTTCTATAGCTCAAGGTTTCCATCCCATATGTAGAATATTTTCCCACTCAAGAAATCCATTGTGGTCGCCCCTTAATCTTGTTCTTGAAGGCTTTATTTATATGCCTCGATTTGCCATCCCAATGCACTCTACTTGCCTCTTATTATCATCCCAATGTGTTCTATCTTCTTCTAGAACATCTCTTGTCTGCATGGTCCTAATTAAGCATATGAATTTCCCCTTGTGAACCCACATAGCTATTCTTGAAAACAAGGGGAGGGTGTTGCCTTATTCACTTACAAAACATTCATGCTCAAACTCACATTCTAAACAAGCGTTGTGACTAGACCTAAGACCACAAGTGTTGATCAAACCTACACTAAAACTATTGAGGACAACATGTCTAAGTGTAGCTCACTCCCCGTGTCTTTTCTATGAATTGCCCCTTTTCAATGTTAAACTTTTCTCTCCTATTGCTATTGAGAAATTTGTTTAGAGTTATTAAAATAACAAATTGAAGCTTGCACTCTTAAATATATAATAGTGATTACTAGATTTTGCTTTTTCCATGGAATAATCAAATTCACTGCTCCAATTTTACTAGAATGTCGTGTGCCGAGCATTCTAATACCATAACACCCATATGCACTTGAGGAGTATTTATGTTGTAGATGTTTGCATGGCCCCTCCATATCCAATGTGACAATCTCTATACCTTACAAAATCTCCATACGTGTGTTCATCGCACCTCATATTGGAGTACTCTAGAGTAGTTTGGGCTCAAGATGTGCCTATTTCCATGTGTTTACTGCACCTCATATTGAAGTACTCTACTAACCTTACTATAAAAAATGAGCTCTTTACATTTTACTAAATATCAAAACTCATTCATTAGGTAGGTTAAGAACTGTTATAACACAGGTTGCCAAACACGCTCCAAATGTGGTGGACAATCATGGAGCATATTTGCTCTCTCTTTCTTTATACATTTCAGATTTGCCTGAGTTCAAAAGCTGTCTCATATGCTATACCTATCCCAAGACATTTAACTTAATCTTCTTCTTCTTCTTCTCCAACCTCCTTGCAAAGGGGAAGATTCTTAAGTTCTTAACTTGTTTTTCTCTTCTAATGAAATTGCAAACATCTAATGAAAAAGACTTGTTTTTTTTAGATCTTCAAAAAAGCTATGCTATTTTTTATTATCACTTATCAAGGGTACTTTTTTATTATCACTTAGCAAGGGTACTTTTTTGAACAAACTATTTGAGTAAATTTCCTTTTGATGAAACATGTGACTACTTCATTGAATTAGGTAGAACCAAACATATGCGATATTTTGGAAAGGTTTGTAAGAACGTGTTCATGTGGGCTATGATGACAATCTCGCCCTCATCTTATTTTTTTGCATGACCTCTAACGGGGAAGCTTCAACATGTAGGTGTCAAATCAGGTTATGAGAAAATGTCACAATCAGACATCGACATGTAAACTATGTAGCCTCTATCTATGTAGCTTATTATAATCAAAAATCACATTGATAATCATATCTAATCAAATCAATTGATAATCATATCTAATCAAATGAATTAATAGGTGAGTACTTGCTTTTTTTTAAATCTTTTATATCCACGCAGTAAGGTCAAGATTTCCATCCCATATGTATAGAACATTTTTCCACTCAAAAAATCCAATTTGGTCACCTTAAACGTGTTCTTGAATGCTTTACTTATATGCCTATATTTTCCATCTCAATGCACTCTAGTTGTCATCCCAATGCATTTTAGCTTCTTTTAGAACATCTCTTGTTTGCATGGTCCTATTAAGCATATGAAGATCCCCTTGGGATGACCCACATAGCTATTCTTGAAAACAAGGGGAAGTTGTTGCCTTATTCTCTTACAAAGAATTCATGCTGAAGCTCGCATTCTATGCAAGCGTTGTGTGACTAGATCTAAGACCACAAGGGTTGATCAAACTCACACTAAAAAACAATTGAGGACAACACGTCTAAGTGTAACTCACCCCTTGTCTTTTTTCTATGAAGTGCCCCTTTCAATGTAAGGCTTTTCTCTCCTATTCCTATTGAGAAATTTTTAAAGTTATTAAAATAACAAATTGAAGCTTGCACTATTAAATATATAATAGTGATTACTAGATTTTCCTTCTTCTATGGAATAATCAAATTCACCGCACATCAATTTCACTAGAATGTCGTGTAGTTGCCTTTTTTATCTTTTCTATAGCTCAAGGTTTCCATCCCATATGTAGAATATTTTCCCACTCAAGAAATCCATTGTGGTCGCCCCTTAATCTTGTTCTTGAAGGCTTTATTTATATGCCTCGATTTGCCATCCCAATGCACTCTACTTGCCTCTTATTATCATCCCAATGTGTTCTATCTTCTTCTAGAACATCTCTTGTCTGCATGGTCCTAATTAAGCATATGAATTTCCCCTTGTGAACCCACATAGCTATTCTTGAAAACAAGGGGAGGGTGTTGCCTTATTCACTTACAAAACATTCATGCTCAAACTCACATTCTAAACAAGCGTTGTGACTAGACCTAAGACCACAAGTGTTGATCAAACCTACACTAAAACTATTGAGGACAACATGTCTAAGTGTAGCTCACTCCCCGTGTCTTTTCTATGAATTGCCCCTTTTCAATGTTAAACTTTTCTCTCCTATTGCTATTGAGAAATTTGTTTAGAGTTATTAAAATAACAAATTGAAGCTTGCACTCTTAAATATATAATAGTGATTACTAGATTTTGCTTTTTCCATGGAATAATCAAATTCACTGCTCCAATTTTACTAGAATGTCGTGTGCCGAGCATTCTAATACCATAACACCCATATGCACTTGAGGAGTATTTATGTTGTAGATGTTTGCATGGCCCCTCCATATCCAATGTGACAATCTGTATACCTTACAAAATCTCCATACGTGTGTTCATCGCACCTCATATTGGAGTACTCTAGAGTAGTTTGGGCTCAAGATGTGCCTATTTCCATGTGTTTACTGCACCTCATATTGAAGTACTCTACTAACCTTACTATAAAAAATGAGCTCTTTACATTTTACTAAATATCAAAACTCATTCATTAGGTAGGTTAAGAACTGTTATAACACAGGTTGCCAAACACGCTCCAAATGTGGTGGACAATCATGGAGCATATTTGCTCTCTCTTTCTTTATACATTTCAGATTTGCCTGAGTTCGAAAGCTGTCTCATATGCTATACCTATCCCAAGACATTTAACTTAATCTTCTTCTTCTTCTTGTTCTCCAACCCCCTTGCAAAGGGGAAGATTCTTAAGTTCTTAACTTGTTTTTCTCTTCTAATGAAATTGCAAACATCTAATGAAGAAGACTTGTTTTTTTTAGATCTTCAAAAAAGCTATGCTATTTTTTATTATCACTTATCAAGGGTACTTTTTTATTATCACTTATCAAGGGTACTTTTTTGAACAAACTATTTGAGTAAATTTCCTTTTGATGAAACATGTTAGGTGTCAAATCAGGTTATGAGAAAATGTCACAATCAGACATTGACATGTAAACTATGTAGCCTCTATCTATGTAGCTTATTATAATCAAAAATCACATTGATAATCATATCTAATCAAATCAATTGACAATCATATCTAATCAAATCAATTGACAATCATATCTAATCAAATGAATTAATAGGTGAGTACTTGCTTTTTTTTAAATCTTTTATATCCACGCAGTAAGGTCAAGATTTCCATCCCATATGTATAGAACATTTTTCCACTCAAAAAATCCAATTTGGTCACCTTAATCGTGTTCTTGAATGCTTTACTTATATGCCTATATTTTCCATCTCAATGCACTCTAGTTGTCATCCCAATGCATTTTAGCTTCTTTTAGAACATCTCTTGTTTGCATGGTAGTATAAAGCATATGAAGATCCCCTTGGGATGACCCACATAGCTATTCTTGAAAACAAGGGGAAGTTGTTGCCTTATTCTCTTACAAAGAATTCATGCTGAAGCTCGCATTCTACGCAAGCGTTGTGTGACTAGATCTAAGACCACAAGGGTTGATCAAACTCACACTAAAAAACAATTGAGGACAACACGTCTAAGTGTAACTCACCCCTTGTCTTTTTTCTATGAAGTGCTCCTTTCAATGTAAGGCTTTTCTCTCCTATTCCTATTGAGAAATTTGTTGAAAGTTATTAAAATAACAAATTGAAGCTTGCACTATTAAATATATAATAGTGATTACTAGATTTTCCTTCTTCTATGGAATAATCAAATTCACCGCACATCAATTTCACTAGAATGTCGTGTAGTTGCCTTTTTTATCATATCGATCCAAGCAGTAAGCTCAAGGTTTCCATCCCATATGTAGAATATTTTCCCACTCAAGAAATCCATTGTGGTCGCCCCTTAATCTTGTTCTTGAAGGCTTTATTTATATTGCTCGATTTGCCATCCCAATGCACTCTACTTGCCTCTTATTATCATCCCAACGTGTTCTATCTTCTTCTAGAACATCTCTTGTCTGCATGGTCCTAATTAAGCATATGAATTTCCCCTTGTGAACCCACATAGCTATTCTTGAAAACAAGGGGGGGGTGTTGCCTTATTCACTTACAAAACATTCATGCTGAAACTCGCATTCTAAACAAGCGTTGTGACTAGACCTTAGACCACAAGTGTTGATCAAACCTACACTAAAACTATTGAGGACAACATGTCTAAGTGTAGCTCACTCCCCGTGTCTTTTCTATGACTTGCCCCTTTTCAATGTTAAAATTTTCTCTCCTATTGCTATTGAGAAATTTGTTTAGAGTTATTAAAATAACAAATTGAAGCTTGCACTCTTAAATATATAATAGTGATTACTAGATTTTGCCTTTCCATGGAATAATCAAATTCACTGCTCCAATTTTACTAGAATGTCGTGTGCCGAGCATTCTAATACCATAACCCCCATATGCACTTGAGGAGTATTTATGTTGTAGATGTTTGCATGGCCCCTCCATATCCAATGTGACAATCTATATACCTTACAAAATCTCCATACGTGTGTTCATCGCACCTCATATTGGAGTACTCTAGAGTAGTTTGGGCTCAAGATGTGCCTATTTCCATGTGTTTATTGCACCTCATTGAAGTACTCTACTAACCTTAGTATAAAAAATGAGCTCTTTACATTTTACTAAATATTAAAACTCATTCATTAGGTAGGTTAAGAACTATTATAGCACAGGTTGCCAAACATGCTCCAAATGTCGTGGACAATCATGGAGCATATTTGCTCTCTATTTCTTTATACATTTCAGACTTGCCTGAGTTTGAAACCTGTCTCATATGCTATACCTATCCCAAGACATTTAACTTAATCTTCTTCTTCTTCTTCTCCAACCTCCTTGCAAAGGGGAATATTCTTAAGTTCTTAACTTGTTTTTCTTCTAATGAAATTGCAAACATCTAATGAAAAAGACTTGTTTTTTTAGATCTTCAAAAAAGCTATGCTATTTTTTATTATCACTTATCAAGGGTACTTTTTTATTATCACTTATCAAGGGTACTTTTTTGAACAAACTATTTGAGTAAATTTCCTTTTGATGAAACATGTGACTACTTCATTGAATTAGGTAGAACCAAACATATGCAATATTTTGAAAAGGTTTGTAAGAACTTGTTCATGTGGGCTATGATGACAATCTCGCCCTCATCTTATTTTTTTGCATGACCTCTAAATAACAGGGAAGCTTCAACATGTAGGTGTCAAATCAGGTTATGATTCAATTTGGTCACCTTAATCGTGTTCTTGAAGGCTTTGGTTATATGCCTCTATTTGCCATCTTAATGCACTCTAGTTGCCTCTAGTTGTCATTCCAATGCGTTTTATCTTCTTTTTAGAACATCTCTTGTCTGCATGGTCCTATGAAGCATATGAAGTTCCCCTTGGGACCCACATAGCTATTCTTGAAAACAAGGGGAAGTTGTTGCCTTATTCTCTTATAAAGAATTCATGCTGAAGCTCGCATTCTAAGCAAGCGTTGTGACTAGATCTAAGACCACAAGGGTTGATCAAACTCACACTAAAAAACAATTGAGGACAACATGTCTAAGTGTAACTCACCCCTTGTCTTTTTTCTATGAATTGCCCCTTTCAATGTAAGGCTTTTCTCTCCTATTCCTATTGAGAAATTTGTTTATAGTTATTAAAATAACAAATTGATGCTTACACTCTTAAATATATAATACTGATTACTAGATTTTCCTTCTTCTTTGGAATAATCAAATTCATTACAACATCAATTTTACTAGAATGTCATGTAGTTGCCTTTTTTTAATCTTTTGGATCCAAGCAGTAAGCTCAAGGTTTTGATTTCTCCCCATCACCTCAAGATGTCCAATTTCTTCCCTTGTAATCAATCCCCTTTTCAGAATAATAAAAGATCTTGTTTCTACCTGTTTTGGCCTAGATAGAAAAAATATTCTAGAGAGAGGTAATTCAATTTTTAGATATCTTTGGATGGAAAAATATCCTTTCTTATTGAAATAAATTCTCCCAAAATAGAAGTTTAAAAAGAAATTCCTAAGGTGCATTAGAAATAAATTATAATTTGCTCAAAAGACCTTAGCTTAAGGGTCCAGGTTTTTTGAAAATTTTGGATTAAGGTTCTGAGGGACCAATAAGATTAATCCAAATGAAGGGAGGAGATAAATTGAAGAATAAAAGAAAAAACCCCCAAAAATGAGTAAATGCTCACATAAGATGAAGAATGGACTAAGGACCAAGGAAAACATTTAAAAAACTGAATTTTGACACCTCAGAGTGGGGATTCCCCCTCATGAAGGAGGTGGATTTTTTCTCATCATTACCCCTAATTTTAAATGAATTAAATGAGATATTTCATCTCTCCTCTCTCCTATTTTAAGTCTAGTTTCAAAAAGTAAGCTGAACTGACCCAAAAATGGTAAAAAATTGACCAAACTGATCTGGAAAATTCTAGAATCAGTTTGCTTGGCTTGAGGCTCATTTTTTCCTATAAATAGAAGCCTCCCCCCTTTGTAAAAGCTTAATGGTGCTCATGCACTATTACTCTACTCATACCGAGAGCCATTTACATTGAATTTTCTTGATAATTCAATTGTTTTTGACTTAATCCTCTCCAAAGTAATTGGTGGCCACTCTTCCTTCAAACAAGAGTAGAACCCTCAATTCCTCAAGCCAAAGGAAAGCTTACAAGCTCCATGTAAGTTATTTTTGTAACTTTTCAATTTTAAATCTATGGTTTTCTTGATTTTCTTGTTTTATATGTTGATTGAAGTAAATTCTAATGCTATGCCTTGATGAAAAGGCCACCCCCTTCTCTTCTTTACAAAGCCTTTCTTTATCCTAGAATGTTTAACAAAAAGATTAATTAAACTTTTCTTATTGTTTACTCTCTTGAAAATTGAAAATTGTGTAGATTAGAGTCCTTTACATCTAATTGGGGTTAATTTAAATTAAAAATAGAATGTTAAAAATGAGAAATGGTCAGCCATACGAAGGAGGTTATGGTAAAATTTTCTAGAATTTTATGGAAAGAAAGTTTATTTCTATGTTATTCCAAAAGAGTAATTCCCACGATTTGTGCATTCTAAAAGAAATATTCTAATTTACTCCATGTACATATTCACTTATGAATATGCATGGATATGATTGATATTAATTATTGCATTTAATTTCTATGCATAAAAAGGTGCATAATGGAAATTTTTTAATAAAAGTGTTATTTTCATTGAATTTAATTTCTATGCATAGAAGGATGCATAATGAAATTTTTTTATTATAAAAGTGTTATATTCATTGAATTTAATTTCTATGCATAGAAAGATGCATAATGGAAATTTTTTTAATATAAAAGTGTTGTTTTCATTGAATTTAATTTCTATGCATAGAAAGATGCATAATGAAAATTTTTTTAATTATAAAAGTGTTATTTTCATCGAATTTAATTTCTATGCATAGAAAGATGCATAATGAATTTTTTAATATAAAAGTGTTGTTTTCATTGAATTTAATTTCTATGCATAGAAAGATACATAATGGAAATTTTTTCATCATAAAAGTGTTGTTTTTATTGAATTTAATGTCTATGCTATTATAAAAGCGTTATTCTTGTTAAAATTAATTTTATGCATAAATAGATGCATAAAAGGATTTTCTTTTATATAAAAGTGTTATTCTTATTTTTATGCATAAAAATACTCTGAGAGAGAAATTTCTATCGTTTTATATTCACTCGGATTGTAAAGAGAAAATTTAAAAAATCTATCGAAGTTGAAATATTCAGATAAATGATTAATTTATTCCTCATCGAAATTCGTGATTAATTTAAAAATCAATTAAGTGAATATTCAATGAATGAAATTTAGTAAAATAGTAACTAAAATATCACCCTTTTTTGAGATAGATAGTTCAGGAAAAATCTTATCAAACTCGAATCCCGAATCAAACTATGACCAAGACCAAACTCTTTCGTCAGTTTCGAGGAAAGAAGATGTGACCAGTTCAAGAAAGTACACCCAAATCTCCCACCAAATCTGAAACTAAGTTTGAGACCCTTCGAATTGATCTGTGGATCAAAGTTATAGAATTCGAGGAATTCTGTTATGGAATTCAGAATTACGATTAAGAAGTTTTGGGGATACTGATTCAAGAAATACTCCTTGTATTCAAATGAAAATTCAAACTGAAAACTTGCATAAAAACCATGTTTTCTTAAAGGACTATCTTACACCAGAATGCTAGAGGGAGCATTTGGTATATGTGTTTTTCTAAAGGAAGTTCGGTTGCAACAGCTGGTGGTGCGGGGAGTGCTCAAAGGACAGCTCACGCAGCAAAGCCTCGGTACGGTTAAAATGGTGCGCTTTCGAGACGATGGAGGAGTGCCAGGACACCTAAGGAGGATCTTGGAGGGTTCTGACCAGGCGATGCACGGGCTCACGGTGCCTAGGACACCCATGCGTAGGTCGTGGAAGAGATGTATGATGAACGAATGATTATTGTAATCTGTTTTATTGGATCTCGTTGCTGAGCAGCTAGTCCCAACGGAGAGTCCCGAGTGATTCTATTTTCTGAGAAACAAGGGACTCGATGGAATTTTTGAGCTATGACATTTGTAAACCATAATTGTTTGTCAATGGATTGTTTTATAAGTTAAAGTTTTTAAAGAGGAGTGTGTGCGTATCTGTATTCAAAAGCAAAAGATAAGAAAGGCATTCAATTATGGGTGGGTGAGTAATTGTCTGGTTTTACTGATTCCAGTGGGGTTGGGTGGTGGCTAACCCATGGGCCGTCGAATGGGGTTAGGCTGGAATCAGTGGAGTTTTAATAATGAAATTGAATAATGATTAGATCAAAGGCTGTGCTTGATTGCAGTTAGGAAAAAAGCATTGATTTCTACAAGTTAAGTCTGTAATAGTTTTCCTTCTATCTGGTTTAATCAGGTGAAGGATAGTTTAGCCTCTTGACCCTGTTAGAAAATTCGTTAAGAAAATGAAAAAGGTGGAATCGTCCCCATTTTTCGGGCAAGGGAAATTTTCCTGGTTTCGGTTTTGGAATGACCACCATATTAGTCTCCTGCCCGCACATTCAAGGGCGAGGCCCCGAGTGGGAAACCCTACCCCGCGCAAGAGGAAGATACTTCCACTGCTACCAATCGGGAATCTGGTGCATGGAGGGGGCAGAGGGGTCTCACAACTGGTATTAGAGTGCTGTTATAAACTTATGAAACAGCAAACAACAGAAATTGACTAAAATTTTAAAGTAAATCTGGGAAATAATGTTTTCACTTGCTAAGATTATGTTTGAAATGAATTCATAAATTGAATTGGATTTTTAGGTGGATACCCCAAATCTGTCTAGCATTCCTAGACTTTCCCAGAGTCAGGATATGATCACCTTTGCCTTCAAAAATCTCATTAACTTCGCTACAACCCGAGAAAGCAGAGTGAGGCTCTCACTCATCACTTTGAGGATCTATACTTTCCTGATCCAGTAGAGCGACGTCAGCGAATGTGGTTCTTTGGAGGACGATGTATTAATGTCAATACCAATCAGCGTCAAAGAGTCAGACAGAATATTTTGCTAGCCATGATCTTGATAAGGCTAGGAGTTATTCATTATATCCAACTCTATAATCATTCATCTCGGAATTTTAGAATTTCTTGTTGCCGAATTTTTAGACTTCTAAGCCACTTTATTTCTAGGAGTAGAATTACAGCACCTTCATCAATGATGATGAATCGTGTATATCATAGCATGTTTCCATCGTAGTATCACCTTTTTATGCGTACGTAATTGAGGCAGTGACTTTTGGAGTCGAGACGCTCTATGTATATATCAAAAAGTTTTGATAATAAATGATGTTTCGCAAAAGATTCCAAATTATTTTCGTGATTGTGAATATTGGTTAATAAAATTATCAGAGTGAATCTTGTTTTAAAGAATTATGATGGAATATTTATTCTTTAAGAAATAAATCTCAAAAATTAAATAGTCAAAAATCTGATGTGACAAAGTTAAGTTGACAAAAATCTCGTTTTGTCAGAATCATGAGGCACACGGCCCGTGCTGCTAGGTTGCTGAATCCTCTTACCGATGATGAAGAGTTAGATCCAGACGTTCGTAAAGCCCTGCACCAATCCCAGCCTGGTCTCTTCAAGGAGGGTTGCATGGAGGAACCATTGCGAGACAAATTGTCTCGACCGAAATACCCAGACCTGGTCAGATCTTAAAGCGTACCTCAGGAAGAGTTTCTGTCCTCTGGGCTTCCTGGAAACCAAAATGAATGAGTTCTTGGAATTGAAGTAGGATGGCCGGACAATTGAAGAATACCATCAGGCATTTGTCCTTCTCCTCAAATATTCTCCACTTTTGGATGAAGAGCAGCTGATGGCCAGATTCATTCGAGGGATGAACGAGCCATTGGACACTTTAGTGAAAAATGCCAAACCAGTCTCAATGGCAGAAGCTATCAGAATGGCAAAGGACTTTGCTAAGGCATTTGTTGTTAAGGTCCTGCCAAAGCTTGCACCCTCAAACTTTAAAAGGTTCCAAACCCCGGGAAGTGCTTCAAACTTTCCACCCCCAAAGAGGCAGCAAGGCCCAAATCAGAATCAACATGCTTGGAGATTCAGAAGTGAAGGAAGACCCTTCCCTCAGAACACTTTCTCAAGGATTCAAAGGGATGAGCTTAGAAGTGAGAACAGGTGTTTTGGGTGTCAGGGTTTCCGTCACCAGCTTAAAGACTACCCGACTCCTGCCATGTCAAGAGCACAGGGAAGTCAAGGACCTAGAGTGCAGAGACCAGTCCCTTTGTATATTAGTCAAATCATTACGGTCCGTCTCGTCAAAATCAGGGCAATCCCAGAAGGAATCCAGCTCAGCCATCTACCTCTGTTAAAAGTAATCTCATAACTCCCTCCCAAAACTAGGGTAACCAAAGAGATAGAGTTCCGCCCCAATCTGCAGAGCAGCAGCCAGAGCAGTTATGATAGCAGAAGTAGTGGAAGAGGAAAGAGGTCAGATTTATGCCGCAATTGAGAACCAAGGGCCAAATTGTCAATTCTCTGTCATCTATACTCCAGCTGAGTATAAGGGTAAGCCGTTTAAGCTTTTGATTGATTCACGCAGTACTCGTTCATTTATTTCCCCAGGATGCTTGCGTAAGCTATTGTTAGAACAGAAATCAGAAAAACCTATGCAAGTTGAATTGCCCTGATTTGAGATCTATCTTTGTGAAGATCTGGGCTCCACTTAGCCTGTCTAGAAGCTCATCAATTCTGGGGATAGGATACTTATTTTTAACTATCACAGCTGATTGAGACCTCTGTAATCCACACAGAGTCTTAACGTTCCATCCTTCTTTTTTTGAAAGAGAACTGGTGCTCCCCAAGGTGAAACACTAGGTCTTGCAGACCCTTGTTCTAATAGCTGCCTAAGCTGTTCCTTGAGTTCAATGGCTTCAGGGACTGGCATTTTGTATGTGCGTTGGGCTACTGGTGGCTGAGATCCGGGGGTCAATTCTATCACATGATCTACTTCTCAAATCGGAGGCATCTCTGTTAGCTCTGCTATAAATCATCATACTCACCTAACCATTCTGGTTCTTTAGCTTTTAACTTTGTGTCTATTAGATTCACTTTGCGACATAAATGAGTTGCTTCTTTCTAAGCCCTTTCAGTAATTTAGAAGCTTTTACTAATTGCAGTCTCGGGATCCGAAAATTCCAGTTCCTTGAACTTTGTTCCCGTGAAGGTCATGGAAGGAAATGGTTCCATTATGACAGTGAATGTCTATAACTAGATCAGGATTAATGATCAAGATATCCCAAAGACAACCATCAATACTCGCTATGGACACTATGAATTTATAGTCATGCCGTTTGGATTGACAAATGCCCCAGGTACATTAAATCGCCTAATGCAGGACATTCTTAGAGAATACTTGGATGATTTTGTTCTTGTTTTCTTTGATGATATTTTGATTTACTCAAAGAATGCAGCTGACCATGAAGCTCACGTCCGAAAAGTTCTTGAGATTCTAAGGAAGCACCAACTCTTTGCAAAAAAGAGCAAATGCGCCGACCATGTTGAATACTTGGGCTTTCTAGTATCCAAAGACGGAATTTCTCTGGGTTCTGCTAAAGTCCAAGCAGTCATAGATTGGCCTGAACCAAAGACAGTGAAAGAAGTCAAGAGATTCTTAGGGTTAACTAGTTGGTATAGAATTTTTATACCTAAGTATGCTCTCATAGCTTCCCCCCTAACTAATCTTCTCTCAAGAAGAATACCCCGTTTCAATGGTCTGCCAAGTGTCAGAGTGCTTTTGATAAGCTAAAGACCACCTTGGTAACCAATCCTATTTTGAAGTTGCCAGATTTCTCTCTATCCTTTGAGGTAGTAACTGATGCCGATGGTTTTGCCCTGGGAGGTGCGCTCATGCAGGAAGGTCATGCAGTGGCGTATGAATCTTGAAAACTCAGAACGCATGAAAGAAATTATGCTACCCACGACCTAGAGCTACTTTCAGTAGTCTATGCTTTGAAGTTGTGGAGACATTACCTACTGGGTCAAAGATTCACTTTGATGTGACAGATCATTAGAGCTTAAAGTGGATCTTCACTCAGAAGGATCTCAACATGCGCCAAAGAAGGTGGATGCAGACCCTACAGGAAATTGATTTTGAAATCAAGTACCGCCCAGGCAAAGAAAATGTGATAGTAGATGCCCTTAGCAGAAAAGCCTCCTTGCTTGCAATCACAGTGGTGTCTAATCCATTGATTAATGAAGCGAGAGAGAAGATCATGCAGGATAGATTATTTGGCCCTATTGCTACCCTACTTATGTAGGAAAGAAAAACTCCTCAGGAGTTGAACCGAGTTCAAGGGTATAGCCTGGATGAAGGAGTTATGTATTACAATAGCACGCTATGCATTCCCAATGATGAGGGAACTAAGGGTCAAATTCTAAATGAAGCCCATGATAGCTTTATAGCAGGACATCCAGGTTTCATCAAGACCTATATGTCTGTAAAGAAAAGATTCTTTTAGCCTGGACTAAAAAAGGATGTACTTAATCATGTACGTCAATGCTTGATATGTCAGAAAGTCAAAGCCGAGAGAGTAAAAATGCCTGGGAAGTTACATCCATTAGACATCCCCCAGATGAAGTGGGAATGTATCAGTATGGATTTTATTACTGGACTACCTTCAGTGCAATTAGGTTACAACTCCATCTTCGTGGTAGTTGATAGACTAACCAAAGTTGCCCATTTGATCCCAGTAAAATAAACCTACACTGCAGTGGATGTGGCCAGAGTGTTCCTCAAGGAAATCTTCACATTGCATGGCCTACAGGAGAATAGTAAGTGATCAAGATCCCAAGTTCACATCAAGATTTTGGACTGCATTTTTTCGAAGCAGTAGGAACTTTTTTGGATCTCAGCACAGCTTCCCACCTCGAGATCGATGGTCAAACAAAAAGGGTGAACCAAGTAATCGAAGATATACTTCGGTCATGCTGTGGTGGCAGGAAACCCAAGAAGTGGCTAAGCTATCTGCACCTAGTCGAGTTTGCCTACAATGCCTCTTATCACCGAAGTATCGGGATGAGCCCTTTCAAAGCTCTGTATGGACAAGACTGCCTGATGCCATTAACTTGGTCTGACCCATTGATTAGGGTCAAGATGTCCAGACAGATGCTTGACGACATGGAGCAACAGATGTAGTCAATCTGCAAGAATATAAAAGTTGCCCAGGATAGACAGAAGCAGTATGTAGATAAGAAGAGGTTAGACAAAAAATTCGAAGAAGCAGATATGGTCTTCATTCGAGTATGCCCCAAAAGAAGTTCTCTATCTCTCTTGGGAAGTACAAGAAGTTATCCCCCAGATACTGTGGGCCATATCTGATTACAAAGAAAGTAGGTGACTTAGCCTATAAACTTCTTCTGCCTCCTCATCTCAAAGTACATAATGTATTTCATGTCAGCCTACTTAAGAAGTATGTACCGAGCTCGAATCATGTGCTTAATGATGAACTCTTAACTTCTTCAACCCAAGGGCTGATGGAACTCCAACCTGAAGAAATCCTTGATGTTCGAGAGAAGGTTCTCAGGAACAGAATTCTAAGAGAATTATTAGTCAAATGGAAGTTCTATCCTTTTGAAGACGCCACTTGGGAGAAAGAAGCCGAACTGATGCGAGATTACCCCCAGTTTGCGAGATGAGGACATCTCACGTTTTTCAAGTGGGAGAGAATGTAAGATTCCTCCCCAACCATCAAGATGTCCTGTTTCTTCCCCTGTAATCAATCCCCTTCTCAGAATAATAAAAGATCTTGTTTCTACCTATTTTGGTCTCTAGAGAGAGAAAATATTCTAGAGAGAGATAATTCAAATTTTAGATATCTTTGGTGGATGGGAAAATATCCTTTCTTATTAAAATAAATTCCCTCGAAATAGAAGTTTGAAAAAAAATTCCTAAGGTGCATTAGAAATAAATTATAATCTCCTCAAAAGACCTCAGTCTAAGGGTCCAGATTGTCTGAAAATTTTGGATTAAGGTTCTGAGGGACCAATAAGATTAATCCAAATGTAGGGAGGAGATAAATTGAAGAATAAAAGAAACCCCCCCCAAAAAATGAGTAAATGCTCACATAAGATGAAGAGTGGACTAAGGAGGACCAAGGAAAACATTTAAAAAACTGAATTTTGACACCTCAGAGTGGGGATTCTCCCTCATGAAGGAGGCACCTTTTTTCTCATCATTACTCCTAATTTTAAATCAATTAAATGAGATATTTCTTCTCTCCTCTATCCTATTTCAAGTCTAGTTCCAAAAAGTAAGCTGAACTGACCCAAAAATGGTCAAAAATTGACCAAACTGATCTGGAAAATTCTAGAATCAGTTTGCTTGGTTTGAGGCTCACTTTTTCCTATAAATAGAAGCCTCTCTCTTTGTAAAAGCTTAATGGTGTTTATGCACTGTTACTCTACTCATACACCCAGAGCTATTTACATTGAATTTTCTTGATAATTCAATTGTTTCTGGCATTGTTTCTGGCTTAATTCTCTCCAAAGTAATTGGTGGCCACTCTTGCTTCAAAAAAGAGTAGAACCCTCAATCCCTCAAGCCAAAGGAAAGCTTACAAGCTCCATGTAAGCTAATTTTTCTAACTTTTCAATTTTAAATCTATGGTTTTCTTGATTTTCTTGTTTTATATGTTGATTGAAGTAAATTCTAATGCTATGCCTTGATGAAAAGGCCACCTCCTTCTCTTCTTTACAATTCAGCCTTTCTTTATCTTAGAATGTTGAACAAAAAGATTAATTAAACTTTTCTTATTGCTTACTCTCCTGGAAATTAAAAATTATGTAGATTAGAGTCCTTTACATCTAATTGGGGTTAATTTAAATTGAAAATAGAATGTTAAAAATGAGAAATGGACAGCCATACAAAGGAGGTTATGGCAAAATTTTCTAGAATTTTGTAGAAAAGAAAGTTTGTTTCTATGTTATTCCAAAAGAGTAATTCCCACCGCTTGTGCATTCTAAAGTAAATATTCTAATTTACTCCATGTACATATTCACCTATGAATATGCATGGATATCACTGATACTAATTATTGAATTTAATTTCTATATGCATAGAAAGGTACATAATAGAAATTTTTTTATAAAAGTGTTAGTTTCATTGAATTTAATTTCTATGCATAGAAAGATGCATAATGGAATTTGTTTTTATTATAAAAGTGTTATTTTCATTGAATTTGATTTCTATGCATAGAAAGATGCATAATGGAATTTTTTTAAATATAAAAGTGTTGTTTTCATTGAAGTTTATTTCTATGCATATAGAAAGATGCATAATGGAATTTTTTTTATTATAAAAGTGTTGTTTTCATTGAATTTAATTTCTATGCATAGAAAGATGCATAATGGAAATTTTTATTATGAAAGTGTTATTTAAATTTTATGCATAGAAAGATGCATAATGGAAATTTTATTATAAAAGCGTTATTCTTATTAAAATTGATGTTATGCATAAATAGGTGCATAAAAGGATTTCCTTTTATGCATAAATAGGTGCATAAAAGGAATTTCTTTTATATAAAAGTGTTATTCCCATTGACATTGCTTTTTATGCATCAATAGATGCATAAAGAATTTTTATATCAAAATTAGAATTCTCTTTAATTCTATGTTTAATTTCTATGAGTATTTGATAAATGAATAAGTAAATACTCTGAGAGAGAAATTTCTATTATTTTACATTCACTCGGATTGTAAAGAGAAAATTCAAAAAATCTATCAAAGTCAAAATATTCAGATTAATGATTAATCTATTCCTCATCGAAATTCGTGATTAATTTAGAAATCAATTAAGTGAATATTCAATGAATGAAATTCAGTAAAATAGTAACTGAAATATCACCCCTTTTCAAGAAAGATAGTTCAGGAAAAATCTTATCAGACTCGAACCCTGAATCAAACTATGACCAAGACCAAACTCTTTCGTCAGTTTCAAGGAAAGAAGATGTGACCAGTTTAGGAAAATACACTCAAATCTCCCACCAAATCTAAAACTAAGTTTGAGACCCTTTGAATTGATATGTGGATTAAAGCTACAGAATTCGAGGAATTCTTTTATGGAATTCAGAATTACGATCAAGAAGTTTTGGGGATACCGATTCAAGAAATACTCCTTGTATTCAAATAAAAATTCAAACTAAAAACTTGCATAGAAACCCTATTTTCTTACAGGACTATCTTATGCCAGAATGTTGGAGGAAGCATTTGGTATATGTGTTTTTCTAAGGGAAGTTCGGTTGCAAGAGCTGGCAAGGAGTGTTCAAAGGACAGCTCACACGAGCAAAGCCTGACCAGCCTTGGTACGGTTAAAATGGTGCGCTTCTAGTACGATAGACGAGGGACGACGACGAAGCGGTCCTTGAGTGAAGTGCTTGGACACCTGGAGGGTTTTGACCAGGCGATGCATGGACTCGCGATGCCTAGGAAACCCATGCGTATGTCGTGGAAGAGATGTATGATGAACGAATGGTTATTGTAATCTATTACTCAATCTCTTTTGCTGACTAGCTGGTCGCAACAGAGAGTCCAAAGTGATTCTGTTTTTTGAGAAACAAGGGACTGGATTGAATTTTTGAGCTATGACATCTGTAAACCATAATTGTTTGTCAATGGATTGTTTTATAAGTTAAAGTTTTTAAAGAGGAGTGTGTGCGTATCTGTATTCGAAAGCAAAAGATAAGAAAGGCATTCAATTATGGGTGGGTGAGTAATTGTCTGGTTCTATCGGTTCCAACAGTGGTTGGGTGTGGTGGCTATCCCATGGGCCGGATGGGGTTAGACTGGAATCAGTGGAGTTTTAATAATGAAATTGAATAATAGGAATACGCTTAGAACTCGAGTAGTTGAATAATAACATGAAGACTTCTCAAATGATTAGATCAACGGCTATGCCTGATTGTGGTTAGGAAAAAAGCGTTGATTTCTTCAAGTTAAGTCTGTAATAGTTTTCCTTCTATCTGGTTTAATCAGATGAAGGATAGTTTAGCCTCTTGACCCCGTTAGAAAATCCGTTAAGAAAATCAAAAAGGTGGAATCATCCCCATTTTTCGGGCAAGGGAAATTTTCCTCGTTTCGGTTTTGGAATGACCACCAGATTAGTCTCGTGCTCAGACATTTGAGGGCGAGGCCCCGAGTGGGAAACCCTCCCCCATGCAAGAGGAAGCTACTTCCGCTGCTACCAGCTTAAAGATTGCCTAACTCCTGCCATGTCAAGAGGACAGGGAAGTCAAGAACCCAGAGTGCAGAGACCAGCCCCTTCGTATCAGTCAACCGTCTTGTCAAAATCATGGCAATCCCAGAAGGAATCTAGCTTAGCCATCTGCATTTGTTGAGAGTAATCTCAGAAATCCCTCCCAGAACTGGGGTAACCAAAGAGATAGGGTTCCGCCCCAATCTGTAGCCACAGCAGTTATGATAGCAGAAGTAGTGGAAGAGGAAAGAGGTCAGATTTATGCCGCAATTGAGAACCAAGGGCCAAATTGTCAATTCTCTGTCATCTATACTCCAGCTGAGTATAAGGGTAAGCCGTTTAAGCTTTTGATTGATTCAAGCAGTACTCGTTCATTTATTTCCCCAGGATGCTTGCGTAAGCTATTGTTAGAACAGAAATCAGAAAAACCTATGCAAGTTGAATTGGCCACAGTGGGAAGATTCTTTTCACTCACCATGAAACAGATCGTATTTAGTTTAATCTAGATGGGAATATAACTGACTGCGAGTTCAAAGTCTTATCTTTGGGAGTTTTTGATGGAATCCTCGGAATGGATTGGCTCCACAAAAATCAAGCTGACATTCACTGTCATAATGGAACCATTTCCTTCCATGACCTTCACGGGAACAAAGTTTTTGATGGAATCCTCGGAATGGATTGGCTCCACAAAAATCAAGCTGACATTCACTGTCATAATGGAACCATTTCCTTCCATGACCTTCACGGGAACAAAGTTCAAGGAACTGGAATTTTCGGATCCCTAGATCTGCAATTAGTAAAAGCTTCTAAATTACTGAAAGGGCTTAGAAAGAAGCAGCTCATTTATGTTGTCAAAATGAATCCGATAGACACAAAGTTAAAAGCTAAAGAATCAGAATGGTTAAGTGAGTATGATGATTTATTTCCAGTAGAGCTAACAGAGATGCCTCCGATTCGGGAAGTAGATCATGTGATAGAATTGACCCCCGGAGCTCAGCTAGTAGCCCAGCGCACGTACAAAATGCCTATCCCTGAAGCCATTGAACTCAAGGAATAGCTTAGGCAACTGTTAGAACAAGGGTTTGTAAGACCCAGTGTTTCACCTTGGGGAGCGCCAGTTCTCTTTCAGAAAAAGAAGGATGGAACGTTAAGACTCTATGTGGATTACATAGGTCTCAATCAGCTGATAGTTAAGAATAAGTATCCTATCCCCAGAATTGATGAGCTTCTAGACAGGCTAAGTGGAGCCCAGATCTTCACAAAGGTAGATCTCAAATCAGGGTATTACCAGATCAGGATTAATGATCAAGATATCCCGAAGACAGCCATCAATACTCGCTATGGGCACTATGAATTTACAGTCATGCCGTTTGGATTGACAAATGCCTCAGCTACATTCAATCGCCTAATGCAAGACATTCTCAGAATACTTGGATGATTTTGTTCTTGTTTGCTTTGATGATATTTTGATTTACTCAAAGAATGCAGCTGACCATGAAGCTCACGTTCGAAAAGTTCTTGAGATTCTAAGGAAGCACCAACTCTTTGCAAAAAAGAGCAAATGCACTTTCTCTGCCGACCATGTTGAATACTTGGGCTTTCTAGTATCCAAGGACGGAATTTCTCTGGGTTCTGCTAAAGTCCAAGCAGTCATAGATTGGCATGAACCAAAGACAGTGAAAGAAGTCAAGAGATTCTTAGGGTTAACTGGTTGGTATAGAATTTTTATACCTAAGTATGCTCTCATAGCTTCCCCCCTAACTAATCTTCTCTCAAGAAGAATACCCCATTTCAATGGTCTGCCAGGTGCTAGAGTGCTTTTGATAAGCTAAAGACCGCCTTGGTAACCAATCCTGTTCTAAAGTTGCCAGATTTCTCTCTACCCTTTGAGGTAGTAAACTGATGCCAATGGTTTTGCCCTGGGAGGTGCGCTCATGCAGGAAGGTCATGCAGTGGCCTATGAATCCCGAAAACTCAGAACGCATGAAAGAAATTATGCTGTCCTCACGACCTGGAGAGCTACTTTCATTAGTCTATGCCGTGAAGTTGTGGAGACATTACCTACTACTGGGTCAAAGATTCACTTTGATGGGACAGATCATCAGAGCTTAAAGTGGATCTTCACTCAGAAGGATCTCAACATGCGCCAAAGAAGGTGGATGCAGACCCTACAGGAATTTGATTTTGAAATCAAGTACCTCCCAAGCAAAGAAAATGTGGTAGTAGATGCCCTCAGCAGAAAAGCCTCCTTGCTTGTAATCATAGTGGTGTCTAATCCATTGATTAATGAAGCAAGAGATAAGATCATGCAGGATAGATTCTTTAGCCATATTGCTACCCTACTTATGCAAGACAGCAAAACTCCTCAGAAGGGTATAGCCTGGATGAAGGAGTTATGTATTACAATAGTAGGCTATGCATTCCCAATGATGAGGAAACTAAGGGTTAATTTTTGAATGAAGCCCATGATAGCCTTATAGTAGGACATCCAGGTTTCATCAAGACCTAAGGTGCATTAGAAATAAATTATAATCTGCTCAAAAGAAACCCCCCCCCAAAAAAAATGAGTAAATGCTCACATAAGATGAAGAGTGGACTAAGGACTAAGGACCAAGGAAAACATTTAAAAAACTGAATTTTGACACCTCAGAGTGGGGATTCCCCCTCATGAAGGAGGCACCTTTTTTCTCATCATTACCCCTAATTTTAAATCAATTAAAAGAGATATTTCATCTCTCCTCTCTTCTATTTCAAGTCTAGTTCCGAAAAGTAAGCTGAACTGACCCAAAAATGGTCAAAAATTGACCAAACCGATCTCAAAAATTCTAGAATTAGTTTGCTTGGTTTGAGGCTCAATTTTTCCTATAAATAGAAGCCCCCCCTTTGTAAAAGCTTAATGGTGTTTAAGCACTGTTACTCTACTCATACCCAGAGCCATTTACAATGAATTTTGTTGATAATTGAATTGTTTTTGGCTTAATCCTCTCCAAAGTAATTGGTGGCCACTCTTGCTTCAAACAAGAGTAGAACCCTCAATCCCTCAAGCCAAAGGAAAGCTTACAAGCTCCATGTAAGCTTATTTTTCTAACTTTTCAATTTTAAATCTATGGTTTTCTTGATTTTCTTGTTTTATATGTTGATTGAAGTAAATTCTAATGCTGTGCCTTGATGAAAAGGCCACCTCCTTCTCTTCTTTACAATTCAGCCTTTCTTTATCCTAGAATGTTTAACAAAAAGATTAATTAAACTTTTCTTATTGTTTACTCTCTTGGAAATTGAAAATTGTGTAGATTAGAGTCCTTTACATCTAATTGGGGTTAATTTAAATTGAAAATAGAATCTTAAAAATGAGAAATGGTCAGCCATACAAAGGAGGTTATGGCAAAATTTTCTAGAATTTTGTAGAAAAGAAAGTTTGTTTCTATGTTATTCCAAAAGAGTAATTCCCACCGTTTGTGCATTCTAAAAGAAATATTCTTATTTACTCCATGTACATATTCACCTATGAATATGCATGGATATCATTGATATTAATTATTGCATTTAATTTCTATGCATAGAAAGGTGCATAATGGAATTTTTTTTATAAAAGTATTATTTTTATTGAATTAATTTCTATGCATAGAAAGATGCATACTAGAATTTATTTTTATTATAAAAGTGTTATTTTCATTGAATTTAATTTCTATGCATAGAAAGATGCATCATGGAAATTTTTTATTATAAAAGTGTTGTTTTCATTGAATCTAATTTCTATGCATAGATAGATGCATAATGGAAATTTTTTTATTATAAAAGTGTTATTTTCATCGAATTTAATTTCTATGCATAGAAAGATTCATAATGGATTTTTTAATATAAAATTATTGTTTTCATTGAATTTAATTTCTATGCATAGAAAGATGCATAATGGAAATTTTTTTATTATAACAGTGTTGTTTTTATTGAATTTAATTTCTACGCATAGAAAGATGCATAATGGAAATTTTTATTATAAAAGTGTTATTTTCATTGATTTTAAAGTTTATGCATAGAAACATGCATAAAGGAAATTTTATTATAAAAGCGTTATTCTTGTTAAAATTGATTTTATGCATAAATAGATGCATAAAAGGATTTTCTTTTATATAAAAGTGTTATTCCCATTGACGTTTACTTTTATGCATAAATAGATGCATAAATAAAGATATTTTATATCAAAATTAGAATTCTCTTTAATTCTATGTTTAATTTCTATGAGTATTTGATAAATGAATAAGTAAATACTCTGAGAGAGAAATTTTTGTTGTTTTATATTCACTCGGATTGTAAAGAGAAAATTCAAAAAATCTATCGAAGTCAAAATATTCAGATAAATGATTAATTTATTCCTCATCAAAATTCGTGATTAATTTAGAAATCAGTTAAGTGAATATTCAATGAATGAAATTCAGTAAAATAGTAACTGAAATATCACTCCTTTTCAAGAATGATAGTTCAGGAAAAATCTTATCAGACTCGAACCCTGAATCAAACTATGACCAAGACCAAACTCTTTCGTCAGTTTCAAGGAAAGAAGATGTGACCAGTTCAGGAAAATACACTCAAATCTCCTGCCAAATCTGAAACTAATTTTGAGACCCTTCGAATTGATCTGTGGATCAAAGTTACAGAATTCGAGGAATTCTGTTATGGAATTCAGAATTACGATCAAGAAGTTTTGGGGATACTGATTCAAGAAATACTCCTTGTATTCAAATGAAAATTCGAAAACTTGCATAGAAAACCTGTTTTCTTAAAGGACTCTCTTACGCCAGAATGCTGGAGGGAGCATTTGGTATATGTGTTTTTCTAAGAGAAGTTCGGTTGCAACAGAGCTGGCGGGGGGAGTGTTCAAAGGACAGCTCATGTGGCAAAGCCTGCCTGGGTCTTGACCACACTGGTACGGTCTTGGTGACCACACTGGTACAGTTTATTCTCTTGATCCCGTTAGAAAATTCGTTAAGAAAATCAAAAAGGTGGAATCATCCCCGTTTTTCGGGCAAGGAAAATTTTCTCGGTTTTGGTTTTGGAATGACCACCAGATTAGTCTCTTGCTCGGACATTAGTCTCGTGCTCGGACATTTGAGGACGAGGCTCTGAGTGGGAAATCCTGCCCCGTGTAAGAGGAAGCTACTTTCGCTGCTACCAACCAGGAATCCGCCGGTGCGTGGAGGGGACAGAGAGTCTCACAACGAGCTCTTTACATTTTACTAAATATTAAAACTCATTCATTAGATAGGTTAAGAACTATTATAACACAAGTTGTCAAACACGCTCCAAATGTGGAGCCGGCACCTGTAAATTTGGTAAAGTGTCTAAATGGGCAATTGTCACCTGTGTACCAAATGCCGTAATGCCCAAAAAATTGGGAGAAATGCCCCAATGCCAAGTAAATGTGCCTGTAACACCCGAAATGTCGGCAAATGTCTATAATAGACTTGCAAATAGTGTCAATTTTTACAAAATCCCCAAATTTCTAGTGCAATTATGCACCAAATCTGCTGAAATCAATGCCAATGTGTGCCAATTTTGCAATTGCATGCTCAATGGTGAAAAGCCCCAAAATTAATGCAACTAATTTGCTAAATTTTTTAGTAATTTCAAGTCAAAATCTGCAAATCCTACAAACTGTAAGGGCTGAAATTTTTGAAGGTTGTCAAATGCCCCAAATTTTGCAGACATGTACTCAATTGGGCGCGGTGTAGAGCATGGCACATGGCAGTATGGCAAGCAGTGCTGTGCATAAGGTGGCAGGGCGGCGCCCAACAGGCGTTGGCAGGGCGGCGCATTACAGATTCTGAGGAAGGTGGTGGCTTCGAAGGTACAGTCAGGGTGGTCAACGGGCGGCAGCAACTGAAGGTGAAGGCGGTGACTTTTTTAAGGTTTTTAAAACCTTAAGAAAGCGCTATTAAAAGGATTTGTAATAAGCCTTTTACACTCGACTTGCGCGAAGAGAGAGAAAGAGAGATTATGAAGAGAGAGAAAATCTATGCACAAGAAAAAAAAACGAGGAGAGATTGAGTTTCTGTAGAGAGAGTGTAATACTGTGAGCAATGTGAAGCAATAGGGACTGAACCCTAAAACAGAGCTCTGATACCAGTGTTGGAGAGGGTGAGAGGAGCTCTTGCACACACACACACACATAGACACACAGTGTTGGAAAGGGTGAGGGAAGCTCTTGCACACACACACACCTTACAAAGAATTCATGCTGAAGCTCGCATTCTAAGCAAGCATCGTGACTAGATCTAAGACCGCAAGGGTTGATCAAACTCACACTAGAAAACAATCGAGGACAACACGTCTAACTGTAACTCACCCCTTGTCTTTTTTCTATAAATTGCCCCTTTCAATGTAAGGCTTTTCTCTCCTATTCCTATTGAGAAATTTGTTTAGAGTTATTAAAATAACAAATTGAAGCTTACACTCTTAAATATATAATAGTGATTACTAGATTTTTCTTCTTCTATAGAATAATCAAATTCACCACACCAATTTTACTAGAATGTCGTGTAGTTGCCTTTTTTTAATCTTTTAGATCCAAGTAGTAAGCTCAAGGTTTCCATTCCTCCCCAGCACCTCAAGATGTCCAGTTTCTTCCCCTGTAATCAATCCCCTTTTCATAATAATAAAAGATCTTGTTTCTACCTGTTTTGGACTAGAGAGAGAAAATATTCTAGAGAGAGATAATTCAGTTTTTAGATATCTTTGGATGGAAAAATATCCTTTCTTATTGAAATAAATTTTCCCAAAACAGAAGCTTAAAAAGAAATTCCTAAGGTGCATTAGAAATAAATTATAATCTGCTCAAAAGACCTTAGCCTAAGAGTCCTAATTTTCTGAAAAATTTGGGATTAAGGTTTTGAGGGACCAAAAAATATCCAAATGAAGGCAGAAGATAAATTGAAGAATAAAAGAAAAACCCCCCAAAAATGAGTAAATGCTCACATAAGATGAAGAGTGGACTAAGAAGGACCAAGAAAAACATTTAAAAATTGAATTTTGACACCTCAGAGTGGGGATTCCCCCTCATGAAGGAGGTGGCTTTTTTCTCATCATTATCCCTAATTTTAAATCAATTAAATGAGATATTTCATCTCTCCTCTCTCCTAGACCAAACTGATCTAGAAAATTCTAGAATCAGTTTGCTCGGTTTGAGGCTCACTTATTCCTATAAATAGAAGCCTCCCCCTTTGTAAAAGCTTAATGGTGTTTATGCACTGTTACTCTACTCATACCCAGAGCCATTTACAATGAATTTTGTTGATAATTGAATTATTTTTGGCTTAATCCTCTCCAAAGTAATTGGTGGCCACTCTTGCTTCAAACAAGAGTAGAACCCTCAATCCCTCAAGCCAAAGGAAAGCTTACAAGCTCCATGTAAGCTTATTTTTCTAACTTTTCAATTTTAAATCTATGGTTTTCTTGATTTTCTTGTTTTATATGTTGATTGAAGTAAATTCTAATGCTGTGCCTTGATGAAAAGGCCACCTCCTTCTCTTCTTTACAATTCAGCCTTTCTTTATCCTAGAATGTTCAACAAAAAGATTAATTAAACTTTTCTTATTGTTTACTCTCTTGGAAATTGAAAATTGTGTAGATTAGAGTCCTTTACATCTAATTGGGGTTAATTTAAATTAAAAATAGAATCTTAAAAATGAGAAATGGTCAGCCATACAAAGGAGGTTATGGCAAAATTTTCTAGAATTTTGTGGAAAAGAAAGTTTGTTTCTGTGTTATTCCAAAAGAGTAATTCCCACCGTTTGTGCATTCTAAAAGAAATATTCTAATTTACTCCATGTACATATTCACATATGAATATGCATGGATATCATTGATATTAATTATTGAATTTAATTTCTATGCATAGAAAGGTGCATAATGGAAACTTTTTTATAAAAGTGTTATTTTCATTGAATTTAATTTCTATGCATAGAAAGATGCATAATGGAATTTTTTTAATTATAAAAGTGTTATTTTCATTGAATTTAATTTCTATGCATAGAAAGATGCATAATGGAAAATTTTTATTATAAAGGTGTTGTTTTCATTGAATTTAATTTCTATGCATAGAAAGATGCATAATGGAAATTTTTTATTATAAAAGTGTTATTTTTATCGAATTTAATTTCTATGCATAGAAAGATGCATAATGGAATTTTTTTAAATATAAAAGTGTTGTTTTCATTGAATTTAATTTCTATGCATAATGGAAAGATGCATAGAAAAGTGTTGTTTTCATTGAATTTAATTTCCATTATGCATAGAAAGATGCATAATGGAAATTTTTATTATAAAAGTGTTATTTTCATTAAATTTAAATTTTATGCATAGAAAGATGCATAAAGGAAATTTTATTATAAAAGCGTTATTCTTGTTAAAATTGATATTATGCATAAGTAGATGCATAAAAGGATTTTCTTTTATATAAAAGTGTTATTCCCATTGACGTTGATTTTTATGCATAAATAGATGCATAAAGAATTTTTATATCAAAATTAGAATTCTCTTTAATTCTGTTTAATTTCTATGGGTATTTGATAAATGAATAAGTAAATACTCTGAGAGAGAAATTTCTATCGTTTTATATTCACTCGGATTGTAAAGAAAAAATTTAAAAAATCTATTGAAGTCGAAATATTCATCATGTGATAGAATTGACCCCTGAAGCTCAGCCACCAGTAGCCCAACGCACGTACAAAATGCCAGTCCCTGAAGCCATTGAACTCAAGGAACAACTTAGGCAGCTATTAGAACAAGGGTTTGTAAGACCTAGTGTTTCACCTTGGGGAGCACCAGTTCTCTTTCAGAAAAAGAAGGATGGAACGTTAAGACTCTATGTGGATTACAGAGGTCTCAATCAGCTGACAGTTAAGAATAAGTATCCTATCCCCAGAATTGATGAGCTTCTGGACAGGCTAAGTGTAAGGTCTTTATCCCCACCGCGCAACGAAATTCAGGCGTTCTAGCAACGGAAGTAGGCACTTCTTGCACAGGGCAGGGTCTCACACTTGGGGCCTTGCCCACAGATATCTGGACAAGAGACTAATCCATCGGTTCTTCCAAAACCGATCCCGGAAAAACTTCCCTTGCCCGGAAAGCACGAGCGATTCCTCCAAGATAACTTTTCTCTAATGTAGTCAAAAGTCTTAACTAATTGAACTGATCAATCCCTATCACATCACATCATTCCCACATCCAATCGCATCATCCACACATCAATCCACATCATCCATACATCCATCCACATCATCCACACCAATCCACATCATCCATACATCCATCCGCATCACCCACACCAATCCTAATCATCCATACATCCATCCCCATCAATCCACATTATCCACACATCCATCCACATCTTCCATACATCCATCCACATCAATCCACATGTCAATCCCCATCATCCATACATCCATCCACATTAATCCACATTATCCACACATCAATCCACATCATCCATACATCCATTCACGTTGTGTGGCTAAAAATAGAGGCTGATAGTGTGTACATACGTGTGCATGGCGTGTGTGAAGTTTTGCTTTTGGGAGCATTGCCAGGTGTACACAGTAGATGGTATTGATGTGAGCATGTATAAGCCTGTTCGGTGCGAGGTCCACCGGGGATGATATCAGCTGCTCGGCCACTTGAATTGTGTGGGCGTCCGAATGGAGTGGGCACTGAAGGTTGTGTTTGAGAATGCGTGAAAGCAAGGGCAATAAAAGATAAAGGGGCCATGTGCCATGGGCATTGGTATGAAAGGGAATATGGTGGCCATTTTTCAAAATAAATAAAATAAAATAAGGATAAATGTGGCCAACTGCGTGGAGCTTTGAATGGCTGCCAACGCATCTTCTGGAAGCTGGCAAGCACGTGAAGGTGACGGCTTGGAGAAAGACTGCCGCGCTGGTGATTCTACTGGGTGCACCGAATACAAGAGGGGGAGGCGGTCTTGTTTGAGGGGGGTCCGTGTGTGTTTTTTGTGTGGCGAGCTGTAGCCACAGGCGCAGGATAGTGTGCAGATCACCGTGTGGAGAGCTGTGGGGCCTTTGAAGGCGCAGAGTGTGGCTGTTGGAGGAGGGCGCCAGCTGTGAGAGCCGACGGGGAGAGGGACCGCCTCGTGCAGAAGGTCGCTCAGGTGCTGCAGAAGAGGGAGGCTCTGGTGTGTGTGCAGACGGGAGCGTGTGAAGTGGAGAGGCTCTCGGGCATGTGCAGCCACAGAGGATAGCAGGGAAGAAGAGGGGCTGGGCCACCTCTGTGTGCGCAAGATAACTGACGGGCTGGCGGGCTCTGGACTCGGCAGTGGACGAAAACGAGAGAGTCATCGCCTTGTTTGTCGAGGGGTTCTTGGGCGCAACAGCGCAGGTGACTGGAGGTGACTGGAGCAGCGAGGTTCATTACCGTGAAGAGGGTGATGACGTGTGGAGTCAGCCAGACGGCTGCTGGTGTCAAAGGCAATGGGCTGGGGGTGGATAGCGTGAGTGGAGGATCGCCCTTGTGAAGTGTAAGGGTTTGAAGTGGTTAGCTGTGGGGCTGAAGCGCAGGTGTGAGCTGAAGGAGGGAAGTGTGGACGAGAGCATCCTTGGTGACTGAGTGGTGGCTGCAGAGGTGATGTGGCCTTGGTGGTAAAAGGCGCTGACAGGTTGGTGATAGTGAAGAGCAAAGGCTACCTTTGAGGAGTTGGCAGCACAGAGATAGGCTGCAAGTGAAGAGGACAGTGTTGAGTGGTGTGTTTACTGGATGCCCAGGAGGACAGTGTTGAGTGGTGTGTTTACTGGATGCCCAGGAGGGCTCGCAAATAGTGGAGGATCGCCATGAAGAAAGGAGAAGACTGGCTAGTGAGGACAAAGAGGTTGCTTTGGGTTTTGCTTTGGGAATTGGTAATGTGCTGGTGGTGGTATAAAAGAGAAACCTTCAGCTGAGGTGCAGAGCAGAGAGTGAAGAGGTCTGCTGCAGAGAAGCAAGGAGAGCGAAGGGATTTGGAGCGACCAGGAGCTGGAGAGGGCTGATTGCGAGCGGGTGCTTGATGAAGCTGGTGTAAGGATATCTTGGATATCCAATTCTGTAAAGATGAAGGTCTTTTCTAAAATATAAGTCTTGTTCATGCTCTTTGGTCTGGTGTTCTGGTGTGTTTGCATGCATGTGTGGAAGTGTGGCATTCTATAAAGGCGTAGACAGCTTTACCGCTTCCGTGCCATCACTTTTTGGTGCCTCCACAGAGGAGCAGATTTCCTCTGGTTTGTGAAAGAGAACAGGGGCTGTGTGAAGCAAGATTTGGAAAGATGGCTCAAGATTTTTCGGAGTATTGGGGATTGCCACAGGAGAGTGCAGTCAGGTTTCTGGAGAAGATGGAATTTACAGCCTTGATGAAAGATAGGGCAACCCCGGAGATCCTTTCTCAGATTTTGGCTTATTGCTTGCAGGGTGATACAAAAACATGGTTACAGATGTTTGTGACTACACACAGGAACGTTCATCAACAGGATCCTGAGTACCATATCCTAAGTAGCGTGTAGTCAGAGCTGCATTTTTGGCACAGTTTGCCCGTGTGAGGAGTCCGAATGAAGTGTGGAAGGAGTTGTGTAACATTCAGCAGAAGGATAGTTAGGATGTGGATCAGTATCTGATAGAGTTTGGTAGACTGTGGAGTTTATGGTGTGAGGCTTTGATTCTTGAAGTACCCCCGCAGATGATTAAGAGGGAGCGGTTTGTGGCTGGTCTGGAGCCAACCCTCCGTTTGAAGGTGGAGCTGAAGAACCTGGATAGCTTTGAGGAGGCTGTCAGAGTTGCTCGTGAGAAAGAGTGGAAGATGAAGCGTCTGAGGCAGATGGGAATGCAGGAAGAGCCAAGGAGGTTTGTGAAGGTGCCAGAGATTGAGAGTATCCATCCTGGAAGAAAAGCTGCTGTTGTTCCTAAACAGGAGGATTCTTTGAAGAGGGAAGTTCATGATGCAGTGGAGCTCATGAAGTCTTTAAGTGTGAACTGGATAGAGTCCACAGGAAGAGGACAAGGCATAAGTGTTATGGGAAGGAAGACTAATGCATCATCTGGTTTTGAAAGAAATTCAGCAGATATTGGAAGAGGGAGAGGGTATCCGAGTGATGTGCAATGCCGGAATTGTGGTGAGTGGGGTCATATCAGTCCGCAATGTGAGAGACCAGCCAAAGCTAATGGTGGCATATATCAATTGTCTTTGGGAATGAGTGATAAGGTGATGGGCCCTAATATGCAGGTGAAGGAAGCAATTCAGCCCAATGTTTGTGAAGCCCATAAGGTCACATTTGCAGAGCAGGATATGGGACAGATTAGCCTGTTGTTTGGAAATGAAGAAGGATGAGGTTTCTGGAATCAGCCCTGAAGAGCTTTCAAAAGGTGAGGAGAAGGAGGATGGAAGTATTGATGGTGCTGTGGATTGTGAAAGTGATGCTAATGCTGAGGAGCCTGATGTGTTTGAGTATGGATATGACTTGGATGATCTCTTTGATTCAGAAAAGAGTAATGATTTGCAGGTGCCAGTACTTCAGCCAGTCAAGGTAGAGAGTGATGATCAAGGTGTTACTAATGAAGATACTATGGATGGAGTATGTATGGATGGTCCGGGTGATGAGTTGGATATTGCAGCCTGTGAGAGTGTGGATGATGACCTGGACTGTGTTCTTGATAATGCGCTGGATGATCTGTTGAAGTTGGCTACCTTGGAGAAGGTAACAGATACTTGCATACCAGTTGTGCAGGAAGGGAGTGATGGTGTGACTAATGATGAGTTGGATGCTATTACGGATGATGGTGTGATAGATTTTGGATGTGTGGTTGCTGATCATAAGGTGTGTGTTCCTTGTCATGCCCAAGAGAATGAGTTGGTGGTTGTCAGTGGTGAGGATGCATGTGAGGCTATTGTTGTTGGTCAGGAGGACCAAGATGCTTTTCCTGGCAGTTTGGGGAGCTTAGACTTGGTAGGGATGCCTGCGCAAGATGTGGAGAATCTTGAAGGATCGCCAATGGTCTTGAAGCTAGAGAAACTGCAGGAAAGTGACAATGATAAGTCTACAGTGCATGAAGTTGATGTGTGTGATGTTGATGGGCTGAAAGGAAATGGGTTTATGGTGGACACACCACATGTTGATGCTCAGCATATGGATGAGTGGTTTGGTTATAGTCTTTGTTTGGCAGTTTGCCCAAAGGAAGGGTTGGAAGCCAATGATGTGGGCTGTAGATTGGATGACCGTGAGATGGGAGTTGATGACCAGATGTTTGTTATTTCGGCATATGATTATGAGTGGGACTCAGATGTGTCGGAAGGGGAGTAGAGGTGAGGAGTGGTTGTCTCCGTCACAAAACTGTGTGAGCTGGTATGGAGGAGGAAGTGCAGTAGAATATATTGAGGATGCTATATGTGAAGAGCCTAGGGGGTTGCTGAAAGTGGAAGGCCATGACAGGGTGTATCATTGGTTGTTTGACAGAGGAAAATGCTTGAAGGATTGGAAGGTAGATGCACCGAGATTTCTGTTTGATCCAGGGGGATAAATGGTTTCTGTTTGTGGAGCTGCTGGACATAAATGTCTCAGCAGAAGTAAGGGGGTTGCTAAATATGTGTGGCTAAAAATAGAGGCTGATAGTGTGTACATACGTGTGCATGGCGTGTGTGAAGTTTTGCTTTTGGGAGCATTGCCAGGTGTACAGAGTAGATGGTATTGATGTGAGCATGTATAAGCCTGTCCGGTGCGAGGTCCACCAGGGATGATATCAGTTGCTCGGCCACTTGAATTGTGTGCGTGTCCAAATGGAGTGGGCACTGAAGGTTGTGTTTGAGAATGCATGAAAGCAAGGGCAATAAAAGATAAAGGGGCCATGTGCCATGGGCATTGGTATGAAAGGGAATATGGTGGCCATTTTTCAAAATAAATAAAATAAAATAAGGATAAATGTGGTCAACTGCGTGGAGCTTTGAATGGCTGCCAACACATCTTCTGGAAGCTGGCAAGCACGTGAAGGTGACGGCTTGGAGAAAGACTGCCGTGCTGGTGATTCTACTGGGTGCGCCGAATACAAGAGGGGGAGGCGGTCTTGTTTGAGGGGGGTCCGTGTGTGTTTTTTGTGTGGCGAGCTGTAGCCACAGGCACAGGATAGTGTGCAGATCGCCGTGTGGAGAGCTGTGGGGCCTCTGAAGGCGCAGAGTGTGGCTGCTGGAGGGCGCCAGCTGTGAGAGCCGACAGGAGAGGGACCGCCTCGTGCAGAAGGTCGCTCAGGTGCTGCAAAAGAGGGAGGCTCTGGTGTGTGTGCAAACGGGAGCGTGTGCAGTGGAGAGGCTCTCGGGCATGTGCAGCCACAGAGGATAGCAGGGAAGAAGAGGGGCTGGGCCACCTCTGTGTGCGCAAGATAACTGATGGGCTGGCGGGCTCTGGACTCGGCAGTGGACAAAAACGAGAGAGTCATCGCCTTGTTTGTCGAGGGGCTCTTGGGCGCAACAGCGCAGGTGACTAGAGGTGACTGGAGCAGCGAGGTTCATCACCGTGAAGAGGGTGATGACGTGTGGAGTCAGCCAGACGGCTGCTGGCGTCAAAGGCAATGGGTGGTGGACAGCGTGAGTGGAGGATCGAAGTGTAAGGGTTTGAAGTGGTTAGTCGTGGCTGAAGTGCAGGTGTGAGCTGAAGGAGGGAAGTGTGGACGAGAGCATCCTTGGTGACTGAGTGGCGGCTGCAGAGGTGATGTGGCCTTGGTGGTAAAAGGCGCTGGTTGGTGATAGTGAAGAGCAAAGGCTACCTTTGAGGAGTTGGCAGCACAGAGACAGGCTGCAAGTGAAGAGGACAGTGTTGAGTGGTGTGTTTACTGGATGCCCAGGAGGGCTCGCAAATAGTGGAGGATCGCCATGAAGAAAGGAGAAGACTGGCTAGTGAGGACAAAGAGGTTGCTTTGGGTTTTGCTTTGGGAACTGGTAATGTGCTGGTGGTATAGCAGAGAAACCTTCAGCTGAGGTGCAGAGCAAAGAGTGAAGAGGTCTGCTCTGCTGCAAAGAAGCAAGGAGAGCGAAGGGATTTTAAGCGACCAGGAGCTAGAGAGGGCTGATTGCGAGCGGGTGCTTGATGAAGCTGGTGTCTGGGATATCTTGGATATCCAATTCTGTAAAGATGAAGGTCTTTTCTGAAATATAAGTCTTGTTCATGCTCTTTGGTCTGGTGTTCTGGTGTGTTTGCATGCGTGTGTGGAAGTGTGGCATTCTATAAAGGCGTAGACAGCTTCACCACTTCCGTGCCATCAACATCAATCCACATTACTCACACATCAATCCATATCATCCATACATCCATCCACATCATCCACATCAATCCACATTATCCACTCATCCATCCACATCAATCCACATTATCCACACATCCATCCACATCTTTCATACATCCATCCTCATCAATCCATACGTCAATCCACATTACCCACACATCAATCCACATCATCCATACATCATTCCACATCATCCACATCAATCCACATTATCCACTCATCCATCCACATCAATCCACATTACCCACACATCAATCCACATTCATTTCATAAGTATTCCCATTCTCATCTAATCACATCTTTTTCTATCTCATCACTTATTTCCTCATTTATCCTCATCCGATCACATCTACTTGCATCTACCCATACATCTTATCACTTCACATACAGTTTACATCGTATCTTATCACATCCATTTTACATCACATCTCATTCATTCACATCCCGATTCACATGCTAACACATTCATTCACGTCCCTTATTGTTCATTCACATCTCGATTCACATGCTAACACATTCATTCATGTCCCTTATTGTTCATTCACATCCCGATTCACATGTTATCACATTCATTCACATCCTATATCATTCATTTACATCCTAATTCACATGACATCACATCTCATCTATTCATTCACATTTATCTGATTCGCATCACATATCATCACATCTATTTACCTTTTATTCTCATCACTTCTATTCTCATCACATCCATCCATCCATTCTTTCCCATCTATCTGATTCGCATTACATCTCATCATGTCTATTCACCTCACATTCTCGTCACTCCTATTCTCATCGCATCCATCCATTCATTCCCATCTATCTGATTCGCATCACTGATTCGCATCACATATCATCCATTCATTCCCATCTATCTGATTCGCATCCATCCATTCATTCCCATCTATCTCATTCTCATCACTTTTATTCTCATCACATCTATTTACCTCTCATTCTCATCACTTTTATTCTCATCACATCTATCCATCCATTCTTTCCCATCGATCTGATTCGCACCTCATCTCATCACATCTATTTACCTCTCATTCTCATCACTTCTATTCTCATCACATCCATCCATCCATTCATTCCCATCTATCTGATTCGCATCCCCATAGAAGAAGGAAAATCTAGTAAATCACTATTATATATTTAAGAGTGCAAGCTTCAATTTGTTATTTTAATAACTCTAAACAAATTTCTCAATAGGAATAGGAGAGAAAAGCCTTACATTGAAAGGGGCAATTCATAGAAAAAAGACAAGGAGTGAGTTACACTTAGACGTGTTGTCCTCAATTATTTATTAGTGTGAGTTTGATCAACACTTGTGGTCTTAGATCTTGTCACAATGCTTGCTTAGAATGCGAGCTTCAGCATGAATTCTTTGTAAGAGAATAAGTTAACAACTTTCCCTTGTTTTCTAGAATAGCTATGTGGGTCCCAAGGGGATCTTCATATGCTTAATAGGACCATGCAGACAAGAGATGTTCTAAAAGAAGATAAAACGCATTGGGATGATAGCTAGAGGCAACTAGACTGCATTGGGATGGCAAATACAGGCATATAAATAAAGCCTTCAAGAACACGATTAAGGTGACCAAATTGGATTTTTTGAGTGGGAAAATGTTCTATACATATGGGATGGAAACCTTGACCTTACTCCGTGGATCGAAAAGATTAAAAAAGCAACTACTCACATATTAATTCATTTGATTAGATATGATTGTCAATTCATTTGATTAGATATGATTATCAAGGTGATTTTTGATCATAATAAGCTACATAGATAGAGGCTACATAGTTTACATGTCAATGTCTGATTGTGACATTTTCTCATAACCTGATTTGACACCTACATGTTGAAGCTTCCCCGCTAGAGGTCATGCAAAAAAAAAAAGACAAGGGCGAGGTTGTCATCATAGCCCACATGAACAAGTTCTTACAAACCTTTCTAAAATATCGCATATGTTTGGTTCTACCTAATTCAATGAAGTAGTCACATTATTCATCAAAAGGAAATTTACTTAATAGTTTGTTCAAAAAAGTACCCTTGATAAGTGATAATAAAAGATAGCATAGCTTTTGTGAAGATCTTAAGAAAAAACAAGTCTTTTTCATTAGATGTTTGCAATTTCATTACAAGAAAAACAAGTTAAGAACTTAAGAATCTTCCCCTTTGTTGCAAGGAGGTTGGAGAAGAAGAAGAAGAAGATTAAGTTAAATGTCTTGGGATAGGTATAGCATATCAAATAGGTTTCGAACTCAGGTAAGTCTGAAATGTATAAAGAAAGAGAGAGCAAATATGCTCCATGATTGTCCACCACATTTGGAGCGTGTTTGGCAACCTGTATTATAATAGTTCTTAACCTACCGAATGAATGAGTTTTAATATTTAGTAAAATGTAAAGAGCTCGTTTTTTATAGTAAGGTTAGTAGAGTACTCCAATATGAGGGGCAATAAACACACATGGCAATGGGCACACCTTGAGCCCAAACTACTCTAGAGTACTCCAATATGAGATGCGATGAACACACGTATGGAGATTTTGTAAGGTATACAGATTGTCACATTGGATATGGAGGGGCCATGCAAACATCTACAACATAAATACTCCTCAAGTGCATATGGGTGTTATGGTATTAGAATGCTCGGCACACGACATTCTAGTAAAATTGGAGCAGTGAATTTGATTATTCCATGAAAAATGTAAAATCTAGTAATCACTATTATATATTTAAGAGTCCAAGCTTCAATTTGTTATTTTAATAACTCTAAACAAATTTCTCAATAGGAATAGGAGAGAAAAGTTTAACATTAAAAGGGGCAATTCATAGAAAAAACATGGGGAGTGAGCTACACTTAGACATGTTGTCAATAATATTTTTAGTGTAAGTTTGATCAACACTTGTGGTCTTAGATCTAGTCACAACGCTTGTTTAGAATGCAAGTTTCAGCATGAATCTTTTGGTACTAAGTGAATAAGGCAACACCCTCCCCTTGTTTTCAAGAATAGCTATGTGGGTCACAAGGGGAAATTCATATGCTTAATTAGGACCATAGAGACAAGAGATGTTCTAGAAGAAGATAGAACACATTGGGATGATAATAAGAGGCAAGTAGAGTGCATTGGGATGGCAAATAGAGGCATATAAAGAAAGCCTTCAAGAACAAGATTAAGGCGACCACAATGAATTTCTTGGGTGGGAAAATATTCTACAAATGGGACGGAAAGCTTGAGCATACTGCTTGGATCGAAAAAATAAAAAAGGCAACTACACGACATTCTAGTAAAATTGATGTCCAGAAAATTTCATTATTCCATAGAAGAAGAAAAATCTAGTAATCACTATTATATATTTAAGAGTGCAAGCTTCAATTTGTTGTTTTAATAACTCTAAACAAATTTCTCAATAAGAATAGGAGAGAAAAGCCTTACATTGAAAGGGGCGATTCATAGAAAAAAGATAAGGAGTGAGTTACACTTAGACATGTTGTCCTCAATTGTTTTTTAGTGTGAGTTTGATCAACCCTTGCGGTCTTAGATCTAGTCACAACGCTTGCTTAGAATGTGAGCTTCAGCATGAATTCTTTGTAAGAGAATAAGGCAACAACTTCGCCTTGTTTTGAAGAATAGCTATGAGGGTCCCAAGGGGATCTTCATATGCTTAATAGGACCATGCAGATAAGGGATGTTCTAAAAGAAGATAAAACGCATCCGGATGACAACTAGAGGCAACTAGAGTGCATTTAGATGGCAAATATAGGCATATAAACAAATTGGATTTTTTGAGTGGGAAAGTTTTATACATATGGGATGGAAACCTTGACCTTACTACCAGGATCGAAAAAATTAAAAAAGGCAACAACTCACATATTAATTCATTTGATTAGATATGATTGTCAATTCATTTGATTAGATATGATTATCAATAAGATTTCTGATAATAATAAGCTACATAGATAGAGGCTACATAGTTTACATGTCAATGTCTGATTGGGACATTTTCTCATAACGTTATTTGACACCTACATGTTGAAGCTTCCCCGCTAGAGGTCATGCAAAACAAGAAGACGATGGCGAGGTTGTCATCATATCCCCCCACATGAACAAGTTCTTACAAACCTTTCCAAAATATCGCATATGTTTGGTTCTACTACCCAATTCAATGAAGCAGTCACATGTTTCATCAAAAGGAAATTTACTCAAATAGTTTGTTCAAAAAAGTACCCTTGATAAGTGGTAATAAAAAATAGCATAGCTTTTGTGAGAAGATCTAAAAAAAAACAAGTCTTTTTCATTACTTGTTTGCAATTTCATTATTACAAGAAAAACAAGTTAAGAACTTAAGAATCTTCCCCTTTGCAAGGAGGTTGGAGAAGAAGAAGAAGAAGATTAAGTTAAATGTCTTGGGATAGGTATAGCATATGAGACAGGTTTCGAACTCAGGCAAGTCTGAAATGTATAAAGAAAGAGAGAGCAAATATGCTCCATGATTGTCCACCTTATTTGGAGCATGTTTGGCAACCTGTGTTATAATAGTTCTTAACCTACCTACTGAATGAGTTTTAATATTAGTAAAATGCAAAGAGCTCATTTTTTACAGTAAGGTTAGCAGAGTACTCCAATATGAGGGGCAATAAACACATGGCAATGGGCACACCTTGAGCCCAAACTACTCTAGAGTACTCCAATATATGAGGTGCGATGAACACACGTATGGAGATTTTGTAAGGTATACAGATTATCAAATTGGATATGGAGGGGCCATGCAAACATCTACAACATAAATACTCCTCAAGTGCATATGGGTGTTATGGTATTAGAATGCTCGGCACACGACATTCTAGTAAAATTGGAGCAGTGAATTTGATTATTCCATGGAAAATGCAAAATCTAGTAATCACTATTATATATTTAAGAGTCCAAGCTTCAATTTGTTATTTTAATAACTCTAAACAAATTTCTCAATAGCAATAGGAGAGAAAAAATTAACATTAAGAGGGGCAATTCATAGAAAAAACACGGGGAGTGAGCTACACTTAGACGTGTTGTCCTCAATAATTTTAGTGTAAGTTTGATCAACACTTGTGGTCTTAGATCTAGTCACAACGCTTGTTTAGAATGCGAGTTTCAGCATGAATTTTTTGGTAAGTGAATAAGGCAACACCCTCCCCTTGTTTTCAAGAATAGCTATGTGGGTCACAAGGAAAAATTCATATGCTTAATTAGGACCATAGAGACAAGAGATGTTCTAGAAGAAGATAGAACACATTGGGATGATAATAAGAGGCAAGTAGAGTGCATTGGGATGGCAAATAGAGGCATATAAATAAACCCTTAAGAACAAGATTAAGGCGACCACAATGGATTTCTTGGGTGGGAAAATATTCTACAAATGGGATGGAAACCTTGAGCTCACTGCTTGGATCGAAAAATTAAAAAAGGCAACTATACGACGTTCTAGTAAAATTGATGTCTAGAAAATTTCATTATTCCATAGAAGAAGGAAAATCTAGTAATCACTATTATATATTTAAGAGTGCAAGCTTCAATTTGTTATTTTAATAACTCTAAACAAATTTCTCAATAAGAATAGGAGAGAAAAGCCTTACATTGAAAGGGGCGATTCATAGAAAAAAGACAAGGAGTGAGTTACACTTAGACGTGTTGTCCTCAATTGTTTTTTAGTGTGAGTTTGATCAACCCTTGTGGTCTTAGATCTAGTCACAACACTTGCTTAGAATGTGAGCTTCAGCATGAATTCTTTGTAAGAGAATAAGGCAACAACTTCCCCTTGTTTTCAAGAATAGCTATGTGGGTCCCAAGGGGATCTTCATATGCTTAATAGGACCATGTAGACAAGAGATGTTCTAAAAGAAGATAAAATGCATTGGGATGACAACTAAAGGCAACTAGAGTGCATTTATATGGCAAATACAGGCATATAAATAAAGCCTTATGGAACACGATTAAGTTGACCAAATTGGATTTTTTGAGTGGGAAAATTTTATACATATGGGATGGAAACCTTGACCTTACTACCATGATCGAAAAGATTAAAAAAAGCAACTACTCACATATTAATTCATTTGATTAGATATGATTGTCAATTCATTTGATTAGATATGATTATCAATAAGATTTCTGATAATAATAAGCTACATAGATAGAGGCTACATAGTTTACATGTCAATGTCTGATTGGGACATTTTCTCATAATGTGATTTGACACCTACATGTTGAAGCTTCCCAACCAGAGGTCATGCAAAAAAAGAAGACGATGGCGAGGTTGTCATCATATCCCCCCACATGAACAAGTTCTTACAAACCTTTCCAAAATATCGCATATGTTTGGTTCTACCTAATTCAATGAAGCAGTCACATGCTTCATCAAAAGGAAATTTACTCAAATAGTTTGTTCAAAAAAGTACCCTTGATAAGTGATAATAAAAAATAGCATAGCTTTTGTGAAGATCTCAAAAAAAAACAAGTCTTTTTCATTAGATGTTTGCAATTTCATTACAAGAAAAACAAGTTAAGAACTTAAGAATCTTCCCCTTTGCAAGGAGGTTGGAGAAGAAGAAGAAGAAGATTAAGTTAAATGTCTTGGGATAGGTATAGCATATGAGACAGGTTTCGAACTCAGGCAAGTCTGAAATGTATAAAGAAAGAGAGAGCAAATATGCTCCATGATTGTCCACCTTATTTGGAGCATGTTTGGCAACCTGTGTTATAATAGTTCTTAACCTACCTAATGAATGAGTTTTAATATTAGTAAAATGCAAAGAGCTCATTTTTTACAGTAAGGTTAGCAGAGTACTCCAATATGAGGGGCAATAAACACATGGCAGGTGCGATGAACACACGTATGGAGATTTTGTAAGGTATACAGATTATCAAATTGGATATGGAGGGGCCATGCAAACATCTACAACATAAATACTCCTCAAGTGCATATGGGTGTTATGGTATTAGAATGCTCGGCACACGACATTCTAGTAAAATTGGAGCAGTGAATTTGATTATTCCATGGAAAATGCAAAATCTAGTAATCACTATTATATATTTAAGAGTCCAAGCTTCAATTTGTTATTTTAATAACTCTAAACAAATTTCTCAATAGCAATAGGAGAGAAAAAATTAACATTAAGAGGGGCAATTCATAGAAAAAACACGGGGAGTGAGCTACACTTAGACGTGTTGTCCTCAATAATTTTAGTGTAAGTTTGATCAACACTTGTGGTCTTAGATCTAGTCACAACGCTTGTTTAGAATGCGAGTTTCAGCATGAATATTTTGGTAAGTGAATAAGGCAACACCCTCCCCTTGTTTTCAAGAATAGCTATGTGGGTCACAAGGAAAAATTCATATGCTTAATTAGGACCATAGAGACAAGAGATGTTCTAGAAGAAGATAGAACACATTGGGATGATAATAAGAGGCAAGTAGAGTGCATTGGGATGGCAAATAGAGGCATATAAATAAACCCTTAAGAACAAGATTAAGGCGACCACAATGGATTTCTTGGGTGGGAAAATATTCTACAAATGGGATGGAAACCTTGAGCTTACTGCTTGGATCGAAAAATTAAAAAAGGCAACTACACTACGTTCTAGTAAAATTGATGTCTAGAAAATTTCATTATTCCATAGAAGAAGGAAAATCTAGTAATCACTATTATATAGTTAAGAGTGCAAGCTTCAATTTGTTATTTTAATAACTCTAAACAAATTTCTCAATAAGAATAGGAGAGAAAAGCCTTACAATGAAAGGGGCGATTCATAGAAAAAAGACAAGGAGTGAGTTACACTTAGACGTGTTGTCCTCAATTGTTTTTTAGTGTGAGTTTGATCAACCCTTGTGGTCTTAGATCTAGTCACAACACTTGCTTAGAATGTGAGCTTCAGCATGAATTCTTTGTAAGAGAATAAGGCAACAACTTCCCCTTGTTTTCAAGAATAGCTATGTGGGTCCCAAGGGGATCTTCATATGCTTAATAGGACCATGTAGACAAGAGATGTTCTAAAAGAAGATAAAATGCATTGGGATGACAACTAAAGGCAACTAGAGTGCATTTATATGGCAAATACAGGCATATAAATAAAGCCTTATGGAACACGATTAAGTTGACCAAATTGGATTTTTTGAGTGGGAAAATTTTATACATATGGGATGGAAACCTTGACCTTACTACCATGATCGAAAAGATTAAAAAAAGCAACTACTCACATATTAATTCATTTGATTAGATATGATTGTCAATTCATTTGATTAGATATGATTATCAATAAGATTTCTGATAATAATAAGCTACATAGATAGAGGCTACATAGTTTACATGTCAATGTCTGATTGGGACATTTTCTCATAATGTGATTTGACACCTGTCAGGCATTTTTTTGAGAGGTCTTTTTGGTCAGTGTACATATGGATGCGTGGCGTGTGTGAAGGTTTTGCCTGTGAATGCATTGGCAGAGTAATTTTGTGGATGGTTTTGTTTTGAGGCCGGTCTGGAACATGGTCAGCTTGAGTTGATATCAGCTCTTTGATGGCCAGATATGTGTACGCGTCCCCACGGATAAGTGGATTGTGTTGAAGGTATGGAAGCATGGGCACTGGAAGGCTGGGTTTGAATGTGTGGAAACCGGCAAGCAATTGATGATGTGGCCAATGTGCCTTGACATGGTATGAAAAGAAGTATAATTGGATGGCCATCTCCCAGGCATTAAATAAAATAAATAATAGTAAATATGGCCATTAATAAAAAGCTACGTGGAGGTTAATGATGCTGCCAACGCCTGTTCTAGAAAGGTGGCGAAGCTGGTGAGTTGGAAGGCTGGTGTAGAGGCCGCCTATGGAAAAAAACAGGACAGCCGGCTCTCGTGAGTGGATAGAGCCAAGGGAAACAGCTGCAGTGCAGACCAGAAGCATGGTGAGGTAACCTTGCTGGGAGGCCGTTTTTTTGAGGTGGAGCGCAGACGCATAAGGCGACAGAGAGGACCAACGTGCAGCTCTGCTGATGGCCAGTGGTGCCACAAGAAAGACATGGAGGTTGCTGATGGGCTGACGACTTGCAGAGGGGGTCGCCGTTTATGCCTCGAAGGAGCAAGGTCACCAGCTGGGTTCGGCAGGCAAAAAGGAAGAGCCCGAAGCTTGGAGAGCGGGTGAGAGGGCGCAGCCACACATGAAGAAGAGGGCCGCCTTTGAAATGGAATGCGCAGCAGAGGAGCAGGCTGGGGAAGTCGCCTCTAGCTACTAGCGAGAAGGTTGGACGGGTAGGTGTTTGGTGTGACGGCTGACAATGATGAGGAGGCTGCTGTGCAGTCGCCGTGTTGTTCAAGAGAGGGGCTCTCCGGTGGTTCTACTGTGGAGAGGCTGGTGGGCGTAGCTGCAGACGTGAAAGAGAGCGTGGAGAGCCTTGGGTGTGCGCAGCTGCTGCAGGTGCCTGGGTGATGGAGGCTGCGGAGACAGTAGGCGCAACGGTGATTGTAAAGCGGGCTGGCGTGAGACTGAGAGAGAAACGCCTGGAGAGCTGGCCATCGTGCAGATGCAGGGTGCCGAGTGAAGCTGCTGCTGGTGGGCAGAGGGCGTGAAGACAGGAGACGGCAACTTGGAGAGGACAGCCAGAAGGCAGAGGCTGGTGGGGCGCTGCCTGTGGGAAAGAAATGGGTGCTGGCATCGAAGAGAGCTGCTAGCGAGGACAAAAGGGAGCAGATAAGCTGCAGGTGACAGGCTGGCTGGTGTGGGCCGCCTAGGAGACAGGGCTGTGGACAGAGCAGGGTGCCGATTGAGAGAGATATAAGTGTTGCTGCTTGGTGGTGGGCCGGTAGCAAGGCAGATAAGCTGCCTGGGTTTGTGTGAAGCTGGCAGAGGATCAGCACAGAGACAGAGAGACTGAGAGAGAGATGATGGTTGAGCTGCTGCTGACGACACATGCAGAAGTGATGGGTCGCAGAGGACTCGAGGGTTAGCTGGTGTGGGCGCCTTCTGAAGTGAGAGTGGCCGGGTTCTTTGTGGTGTGTATTGGTACAGCAGGCAGGCGAGTGGATCATGTGGTGATTGGGGATGTGGTGTATCCTCGGCTGACAGACCTGAGTGTTTTGTTTATGGTTGTGTGAGTAAGGCTTCTGTGTCGGGAGAAGCTTGTATGAAGTGTTGATTTGGAAATATATTGCTGGGTGTTTATCTTGGTCTATGGTGCCCCTGTTTTTTGCTGTCTGTCTGGCGTGGGTTGGGTGGTGAAGTGTGAGAGGAGTTCCAGCCGGTGGCTGGTGGTGCCCCCATTCGTGTGTGTATTCCAAGTTTGCGAGGTGGAAGGGCTATAGAGGCAGGTATTTCTTTCTTTTTTTCACCTCACATCCTTCTGGTGCCCCCACTGAGGAGTGGCTCTTTCTGGTATAGTTTCACTGAGGATTTCTCAAGGATTGTTCCACTGAGGATAGCTCTGGCGTTGTTCTGTGCCTAGAAGGGCGTGTGTTCCACTGAGGAGAGCTCAGGGATTGGTACAGGTTGTCATGATGTGGTCCTATCCGAAGTTTCATGGCAGGAAGGGTGAAGATGTAGTTGACTTTTTGGAGCAGATGGAGTTGGCATGCATTAGTAACCATGTGATAGATGAAGAGCAGGTTTTGAGGTTGATAAGAATTTTCTTGAAGGGAGATGCCCGAAGCTGGCTGAAGGATTTTGAAGCACAGGATGCTGGTGTTTTGACCTTAGACAGGTTGAAGGAAGGCCTTTTGGAGCGTTTTCAGCAAGTGGAGGATTCTAGTGTGCTTTGGCAGGAGCTGAGCATCTTGAAGCAGGTACATGGGCAACCACTGGACGATTTTGTGCAGGTATTTACATGTTTGTGGGGTAAGTGGTGTGTGACATTGAAGCAGGAAGTTCCTCCAATATTTCTGAAGAAGAGCTTGTTTATGGATGGTTTGCTACCCCATTTGAAGATCAGGGTTGAGTTGAAGAATCCCAGGTCATTTGATGATGCTGTTAGGATGGCTAGGGAAAAGGAAGGCAAGATTTTAAAGCAGATGGAGATGGGTATATATCCGTATGAAGGGGTTGTGTCTGCAAGAGATATACAGGTTAATTTGGTTGAGGTGGATAAGAGTTCTATGCAAAGCTTGATTAGACAGGAGCCTCAAAGGCCGATACAGGTGCAAAGGGGTATGTTTTGTATGCCTTCTGATTTTTTTCCAAAGTTTGAAAAGCATGTGCAGGTGGATGAAGAGCAGGTGAAGGAGCAAAGTGAAGATGAGGAATTGCCAGTGGATTCTTCTTTAGATTTGGAGGTCATGGCTGTACATGACAGTGATCTGGATGATATGAATGCACAGGGAAGCAAAGAGGATGATGCCTTGGGATTGGCTGATGATAAGAAGGAAGAGGAGCTGGATACAGGATGCTTTGAGGATGGTTCTTTTCCAGGTTCTGTAAGGGAGGAGGATGGGGTAGAGAATTCTGATGAAGTGAAGACGGATGCGGATGTGGAAAGTGTGGAGGAAGACTCCATCATTATGGATTTTCTTGGACAGCTTGATGATGGTATGGTACCTGCAATGAAAGGTATGGATGTTGTTCCATTTGATGCATTAGATGCTGAGAAGTCTTTGGACGATGATACCAGGGGGGTTGGCAACACTGAAGAAGGTATGCATGTGGATTTGGTTGATGAAGAGCGTTGTGAGGAGAGCATTGTGCCTGAGGATGATATATGGGAAATTGCTAGCCTTGATGAACAGGAACCAGAAGTGGAGATGGATGTAGATATGGTTGAAAGTGTAGCTAAGGCTTCTTTGCGGATTGCTGATATGCTGAGGGCAAAGTCCATGGATGACAAGGGGTTTGAACCAGTTGAGCTGAAATGTTGTGAAGAGATGCCTGTTTTACAAAAACTGGAAGTGTTGGTGGACATTGCTGATGGAGAGGATGTGGATTTTGGTGTGCAGAAAGGTCAAGATGCTGGAAACTGGCCTTCACAGGTGTTGATGAATGGGATGCTAAATGCTGCAATGCCACAGGTTTTGAAAACGAGGAGGTTTGCTGTGGGTGAAGTGGACAGAAATGATTTTGTGATGCGCGTGGTTGATGTTTGGTGTGCAGTGATGCAGCCATGGTGTTTGAGGGATGCTGGGGAATGGGATGGTGAGTTACTGTTTCCTTTTGATCCTGGTGGATAGCTATCGGACTATGCTAAATGCTGCTGAGCATGAATGCTCTAGCAAATGGGGGGGTTGGCAAAGTATGTCAGGCGTTTTTTTGAGAGGTCTTTTTGGTCAGTGTACATATGGATGCGTGGCGTGTGTGAAGGTTTTGCCTGTGAATGCATTGGCAGAGTAATTTTGTGGATGGTTTTGTTTTGAGGCCGGTTTGGAACATGGTCAGCTTGAGTTGATATCAGCTCTTTGATGGCCAGATATGTGTACGCGTCCCCACGGATAAGTGGATTGTGTTGAAGGTATGGAAGCATGGGCACTGGAAGGCTGGGTTTGAATGTGTGGAAACCGGCAAGCAATTGATGATGTGGCCAATGTGCCTTGACATGGTATGAAAAGAAGTATAATTGGATGGCCATCTCCCAGGCATTAAATAAAATAAATAATAGTAAATATGGCCATTAATAAAAAGCTGCGTGGAGGTTAATGATGCAGCCAGCGCCTGTTCTAGAAAGGTGGCGAAGCTGGTGAGTTGGAAGGCTGGTGTAGAGGCCGCCTATGGAAAAAAACAGGACAGCCGGCTCTCGTGAGTGGATAGAGCCAAGGGAAACAGCTGCAATGCAGACCAGAAGCATGGTGAGGTAACCTTGCTGGGAGGCCGTTTTTTTGAGGTGGAGCGCAGACGCATAAGGCGACAGAGAGGACCAGCGTGCAGCTCTGCTGATGGCCAGTGGTGCCACAAGAAAGACATGGAGGTTGCTGATGGGCTGACGACTTGCAGAGGGGGTCGCCGTTTATGCCTCGAAGGAGCAAGGTCACCAGCTGGGTTCGGCAGGCAAAAAGGAAGAGCCCGAAGCTTGGAGAGCGGGTGAGAGGGCGCAGCCACACACGAAGAAGAGGGCCGCCTTTGAAATGGAATGCGCAGCAGAGGAGCAGGCTGGGGAAGTCGCCTCTAGCTACTAGCGAGAAGGTTGGACGGGTAGGTGTTTGGTGTGACGGCTGACAATGATGAGGAGGCTGCTGTGCAGTCGCCGTTGTGCGATGTTTTGTGGGAACCTCAAAATCAACTTGTACATGTGTACATGAGTGTTGTTCGTGTTGTGGTGAAGTCGTGGGAACACCCATTGACTCAGCATGGGCGTCGTGGATGCGGCAGTCAAGCTTTTGTTTTGATGGGAGTGTATGTGTAGGGACAATGTTAAGATTCTGAAAGCACAGGCTCGCCCGGATCGTAGCTGGAGATGGTCTCAACTGTTCGGCCACTTGAGTTGTATGCGTGTCCAAATGAGTGGGCACTCAAGGTTGTGTTGAAGCATGAGGGCAATAATGGAAAAGGGAGCCATGAGCCTTAGTATTGGTATGAAAGCAATATAGTGGCCATTTTTATAATGAATAAAAAGAATAAATGTGGCCTTATTTTTGGAAGGTGGCGTGGAAGATCAAGTTGCTGCCAGCCTGGAGTTTCTGGAACGAGGTCGGCGCAGCTGGACGAAGAGAGGAGAAGCCCGGTGTGTTTGAGCGAGCTGCAGCTGCAGGCGCAGCTTGGGTTTGATAGAAAGACGGCTGGGAGCCGACGGGCAGGTGAGGAGCTCGGTGTGTTCGTGGGTAGTTGCTGAGCAGGGGGCAGTCGGGACTGTGGAGACAGCAAGGAGCTGACGGGGAAGAGGAGAGCAGCAGTGGGGGCTCTCTAGCGTTACTGAGGGGTGCTGTGCGGCAGCTGCAGGTACGAAGAGGGGGGAGCCGGGAGAAAGGAGGTCACCGCTGAGTATTGAGTGTGTGGGCTGCAGCAGCAGTCAGCGCAGCTGGGCGCAGAGAAGGACTGAGAAGGAGCCCGGTGTGGTTCGTGGATAGTGGCTGAGCAGGGGGTCGTGTAGCTGTGTGTGGAGACGGCGGGGAGCTAACGGGGGAAGAGGAGAAGCCCCGTGTGTGCAAGGGGTGGCAGCTGGGGAGCGCCGCCTGGGGGACAGCAAGGAGCCGACGGGGAGCAGTCGGCGTAGCTGCAAGGAGGGAGACGGCTGGAAGCCGTGTTGCAGAGTGGAGGGCTGCAGAGGAGCAGCGGGGAGAGAAGTGGACACAGAGACGGGGGGCAGGAGGCCACCGCTGTGTGAGGTGGAGACGGCTGGGAGCCGACGGGCAGGAGGAGCCCGGTGTGTTTGTGGGGGAACCTGCAGGCGCAGCTGGACGAAGAGAGGAGGCGACCTTGTTGTTTTTGAAGGGGCAGCTGCAAGAGGATAGCAGCGTGGGGGCCTCTCTCTTTTGTGAGCTGCGTGTGGAGACGGCTGGGAGCCGGCAGATAGAGAGAGCCCCGTGTGTCTTCTGGCGTGTGGGCTGCAAGCGTTGAGGAGCGCAACTGGAGGCGGAGATACGAAACTCTCTGGGAGAGTGCGAGGACAGAGGCCCGGGAGTGGTTGCTATGTGGAGGCTGCAGACGAAGTGCAGCTAGGCGTAACTGAGGTTGGCTGAAGAGAACTGACGTGTGGAGCTAGGCGTAGGAAGGTGCAGCTGCAAGATAAAGCGAGGAGCTGGGGAGCGCATAGAAGTGGCAGGCCGACTGTGTGAGGTTGGCTAAAGGAGCTGGTACAGCCACGAGTGTGGTGGAGTGAAGAGCTGGGGGCGTAGCTGCAAGTCAGTACAAAAGAAGCGCTGAAGCCAAAGGTAGGATGCAGCAGAGAGGAACCGCCTAGGAGCCATTTTGGGTGCAGTTGGACAGGCTGTGTGTGGTGCTGATTGTAGCAGAGAGGGATCTGAAGAGAGTGTTGGCCGCCAAAGGTGCGAAGGGACAGTAGAGGTCTGCTGCAGAGAAGCAGGAGCGAAGGGATTTGGAGCGACCAGGAGCTGGAGAGGGCTGATTGCGAGCGAGTGCTTGGTGTAGCTGGTGTCTGGGATATCTTGGGATATCCGACTCTGTAAAGGTCAAGGTCTTTTCTGAAATATGAGTCTTGTTCATGCTCTTTGGTCTGGTGTTCTGGTGTGTTTGCATGCGTGTGTGGAAGTGTGGCATGCTATAAGGGCGTAGACAGCTCTACCGCTTCCGTGCCATCACTTTTTGGTGCCTCCACAGAGGAACAGATTTCCTCTGGTTTGTGAAAGAGAAAAGGGCTGTGTGAAGAAAGATTTGAAGATGGCTCAAGATTTTCCAGAGTATTGGGGATTGCCACAGGAAAGTGCAGTCAGGTTTCTGGAGAAGATGGAATTTACAGCCTTGATGAAAGACAGGGCAACCCCGGAGATCCTTTCTCGGATTTTGGCTTATTGCTTGCAGGGTGATGCAAAAGTATGGCTGCAGATGTTTGTGACTACACACAGGAATGTTCATCGACAGGATCCTGAGTACCGTGTAGTCAGAGCTGCATTTTTGGCAAAGTTTGTCCATGTGAAGAGTCCAAATGAAGTGTGGAAGGAGTTGTGTAACATTCAGCAGAAGGATGGTCAGGATGTGGATCAGTATCTGATAGAGTTTGGTAGACTGTGGAGTCTATGGTGTGAGGCTCTGATTCCTGAAGTACCCCCGCAGATGATAAAGAGGGAGCGGTTTGTGGCAGGTCTGGAGCCAACGATCCGTCTGAAGGTGGAGCTGAAGAACCTGGATAGCTTTGAGGAGGCTGTCAGAGTTGCTCGTGAGAAGGAGTGGAAGGTGAAGCGTTTGAGGCAGATGGGAATGCGGGAAGAGCCGAAGAGGTTTGTGAAGGTGCCACAGATTGAGAGTATGCATCTTGGAAGAAGAGCTGCTGATGTTCCTAGGCAGGAGGACTCATTGAAGAGGGAGGTTCATGATGCAGTGGAGCTCATGAAGTCTTTAAGCATGAACTGGATAGAGTCTGCAGGGAAAGAACGAGGCATAGGTGTCATGGGAAGAAAGATTGATGCATCATCTGGTTTTGAAAGAAATTCAACAGATATTGGAAGAGGGAAAGGGTATCTGTGTGATGTGCAATGCCGGAATTGTGGTGAGTGGGGTCATATGAGTCCGCAATGTGAGAGACCAGCCAAAGCTAATGGTGGAATATATCAATTGTCTCTGGGAATGAGTGATAAGGTGATGGGCCCTAATTTGCAGATGAAGGATGCAATTCAGCCCAGTGTTTGTGAAGCCCATGAGGTCACATTTGCAGAGCAGGATATGGGACAGGTTAGCCTGTTGTTGGGAATGGAGAAGGATGAGGTTTCTGGAATCAGCCCTGAAGAGCTTTCAGGAGGTGAGGAGGAGGAGGATGGGAGTATTGATGATGTTGTGGATTGTGAGCAGGTACCAGTACTTCAGCCAGTCAAGGTGGAGAGTGATGATCAAGGTGTTACTAATGAAGATGCTGTGGATGGAGTATGTGTTGATGATCCGGGTGATGAGTTGGATATTGCAGCCTGTTGTGAGAGTGTGGATGATGAGTTGGACAGTGTACTTGACAGTGCACTGGATGATCTGTTGGAGTTGGCTTCCTTGGAGAAGATTGTTTGCATGCCAGTTGTGCAGCAGGAAGGGAGTGATGGTGTGACTGATGGTGAGCTGGATGCTCCTTTGGTTGATGGTGCGATAGACTTCGCAGGTGCGGATGCTGAACATAAGGTGTGTGTTCCTTGTCATGCCCAAGAGAATGAGGTGGTTGTGAGTGGTGAGGATGCATGTGAGACTATTGTTGTTGGTCAGGGGGACCAAGATGCTTTGCCTGGGAGTTTGGGGAGCTTGGACTTGGTAGAGATGCCTGTGCAAGATGTGGAGAATCTTGCAGGATCGCCAATGGTCTTGAAGCCGGAGAAACTGCAGGAAAGCGACAATGATGAGTCTACAGTGCACGAAGTTGCTGTGTGTGATGTTGATGGGCTGAAGGGAAGTGAGTGTATGGTGAACACACCACATGTGGATGCTCAGCATATGGATGAATGGTTTGGTTGTCTGGCAGTTTGCCCAGAGGAAGGGTTGGAAGCCAGTGATGTGGGTGGCAAATTGGGTGACCATGAGATGGGGGTTGATGATGAGATGAGTGTTATCTTGGTATCTGATTATGAGTGGAAGTCAGATGTGTTAGAGGGGAGTAGAGGTGAGGAATGGTTATTTCCCTCACAAGGTTATGCGAGCTGGTATGGAGGAGGAAGTGTGACAGTGGATGGTGATGAGGCCATGTATAAAGAGCCTAGGGGGTTGCTGAAAATGGAAGGCGATGACAGGGTGTGTCAATGGTTGTCTGATGGAGGGGAATGCGTGAAGGATTGGAGGGAAGATGCACCGAGGTTTTTGTTTGATCCAGGGGGATAAGTGGTTTCTGATTGTGCAGCTGCTGGACATAAATGTCTCAGCAGAAAAAGGGGGTTGCTAAATATGTGCGATGTTTTGTGGGAACCTCAAAATCAACTTGTACATGTGTACATGAGTGTTGTTCGTGTTGTGGTGAAGTCGTGGGAACACCCATTGACTCAGCATGGGCGTCGTGGATGCGGCAGTCAAGCTTTTGTTTTGATGGGAGTGTATGTGTAGGGACAATGTTAAGATTCTGAAAGCACAGGCTCGCCCGGATCGTAGCTGGAGATGGTCTCAACTGTTCGGCCACTTGAGTTGTATGCGTGTCCAAATGAGTGGGCACTCAAGGTTGTGTTGAAGCATGAGGGCAATAATGGAAAAGGGAGCCATGAGCCTTAGTATTGGTATGAAAGCAATATAGTGGCCATTTTTATAATGAATAAAAAGAATAAATGTGGCCTTATTTTTGGAAGGTGGCGTGGAAGATCAAGTTGCTGCCAGCCTGGAGTTTCTGGAACGAGGTCGGCGCAGCTGGACGAAGAGAGGAGAAGCCCGGTGTGTTTGAGCGAGCTGCAGCTGCAGGCGCAGCTTGGGTTTGATAGAAAGACGGCTGGGAGCCGACGGGCAGGTGAGGAGCCCGGTGTGTTCGTGGGTAGTTGCTGAGCAGGGGGCAGTCGGGACTGTGGAGACAGCGAGGAGCTGAAGGGGAAGAGGAGAGCAGCAGTGGGGGCTCTCTAGCGTTACTGAGGGGTGCTGTGCGGCAGCTGCAGGTACGAAGAGGGGGGAGCCGGGAGAAAGGAGGTCACCGCTGAGTATTGAGTGTGTGGGCTGCAGCAGTCAGCGCAGCTGGGCGCAGAGAAGGACTGAGAAGGAGCCCGGTGTGGTTCGTGGATAGTGGCTGAGCAGGGGGTCGTGTAGCTGTGTGTGGAGACGGCGGGGAGCTAACGGGGGAAGAGGAGAAGCCCCGTGTGTGCAAGGGGTGGCAGCTGGGGAGCGCCGCCTGGGGGACAGCAAGGAGCCGACGGGGAGCAGTCGGCGTAGCTGCAAGGAGGGAGACGGCTGGAAGCCGTGTTGCAGAGTGGAGGGCTGCAGAGGAGCAGCGGGGAGAGAAGTGGACACAGAGACGGGGGGCAGGAGGCCACCGCTGTGTGAGGTGGAGACGGCTGGGAGCCGACGGGCAGGAGGAGCCCGGTGTGTTTGTGGGGGAACCTGCAGGCGCAGCTGGACGAAGAGAGGAGGCGACCTTGTTGTTTTTGAAGGGGCAGCTGCAAGAGGATAGCAGCGTGGGGGCCTCTCTCTTTTGTGAGCTGCGTGTGGAGACGGCTGGGAGCCGGCAGATAGAGAGAGCCCCGTGTGTCTTCTGGCCTGTGGGCTGCAAGCGTTGAGGAGCGCAACTGGAGGCGGAGATACGAAACTCTCTGGGAGAGTGCGAGGACAGAGCCCCGGGAGTGGTTGCTATGTGGAGGCTGCAGACGAAGTGCAGCTAGGCGTAACTGAGGTTGGCTGAAGAGAACTGACGTGTGGAGCTAGGCGTAGGAAGGTGCAGCTGCAAGATAAAGCGAGGAGCTGGGGAGCGCATAGAAGTGGCAGGCCGACTGTGTGAGGTTGGCTAAAGGAGCTGGTACAGCCACGAGTGTGGTGGAGTGAAGAGCTGGGGGCGTAGCTGCAAGTCAGTACAAAAGAAGCGCTGAAGCCAAAGGTAGGATGCAGCAGAGAGGAACCGCCTAGGAGCCATTTTGGGTGCAGTTGGACAGGCTGTGTGTGGTGCTGATTGTAGCAGAGAGGGAATCTGAAGAGAGTGTTGGCCGCCAAAGGTGCGAAGGGACAGCAGAGGTCTGCTGCAGAGAAGCAGGAGCGAAGGGATTTGGAGCGACCAGGAGCTGGAGAGGGCTGATTGCGAGCGAGTGCTTGGTGTAGCTGGTGTCTGGGATATCTTGGGATATCCGACTCTGTAAAGGTCAAGGTCTTTTCTGAAATATGAGTCTTGTTCATGCTCTTTGGTCTGGTGTTCTGGTGTGTTTGCATGCGTGTGTGGAAGTGTGGCATGCTATAAGGGCGTAGACAGCTCTACCGCTTCCGTGCCATCACCGTGTTGTTCAAGAGAGGGGCTCTCCGGTGGTTCTACTGCGGAGAGGCTGGTGGACGTAGCTACAGACGTGAAAGAGAGCGTGGAGAGCCTTGGGTGTGCGCAGCTGCTGCAGGTGCCTGGGTGATGGAGGCTGCGGAGACAGCAGGCGCAACGGTGATTGTAAAGCGGGCTGGCGTGAGACTGAGAGAGAAACGCCTGGAGAGCTGGCCATCGTGCAGATGCAGGGTGCCGAGTGAAGCTGCTGCTGGTGGGCAGAGGGCGTGAAGACAGGAGACGGCAACTTGGAGAGGACAGCCAGAAGGCAGAGGCTGGTGGGGCGCTGCCTGTGGGAAAGAAACGGGTGCTGGCATCGAAGAGAGCTGCTAGCGAGGACAAAAGGGAGCAGATAAGCTGCAGGTGACAGGCTGGCTGGTGTGGGCCGCCTAGGAGACAGGGCTGTGGACAGAGCAGGGTGCCGATTGAGAGAGATATAAGTGTTGCTGCTTGGTGGTGGGCCGGTAGCAAGGCAGATAAGCTGCCTGGGTTTGTGTGAAGCTGGCAGAGGATCAGCACAGAGACAGAGAGACTGAGAGAGAGATGATGGTTGAGCTGCTGCTGACGACACATGCAGAAGTGATGGGTCGCAGAGGACTCGAGGGTTAGCTGGTGTGGGCGCCTTCTGAAGTGAGAGTGGCCGGGTTCTTTGTGGTGTGTATTGGTACAGCAGGCAGGCGAGTGGATCATGTGGTGATTGGGGATGTGGTGTATCCTCGGCTGACAGACCTGAGTGTTTTGTTTATGGTTGTGTGAGTAAGGCTTCTGTGTCGGGAGAAGCTTGTATGAAGTGTTGATTTGGAAATATATTGCTGGGTGTTTATCTTGGTCTATGGTGCCCCTGTTTTTTGCTGTCTGTCTGGCGTGGGTTGGGTGGTGAAGTGTGAGAGGAGTTCCAGCCGGTGGCTGGTGGTGCCCCCATTCGTGTGTGTATTCCAAGTTTGCGAGGTGGAAGGGCTATAGAGGCAGGTATTTCTTTCTTTTTTTCACCTCACATCCTTCTGGTGCCCCCACTGAGGAGTGGCTCTTTCTGGTATAGTTTCACTGAGGATTTCTCAAGGATTGTTCCATTGAGGATAGCTCTGGCGTTGTTCTGTGCCTAGAAGGGCGTGTGTTCCACTGAGGAGAGCTCAGGGATTGGTACAGGTTGTCATGATGTGGTCCTATCCGAAGTTTCATGGCAGGAAGGGTGAAGATGTAGTTGACTTTTTGGAGCAGATGGAGTTGGCATGCATTAGTAACCATGTGATAGATGAAGAGCAGGTTTTGAGGTTGATAAGAATTTTCTTGAAGGGAGATGCCCGAAGCTGGCTGAAGGATTTTGAAGCACAGGATGCTGGTGTTTTGAACTTAGACAGGTTGAAGGAAGGCCTTTTGGAGCGTTTTCAGCAAGTGGAGGATTCTAGTGTGCTTTGGCAGGAGCTGAGCATCTTGAAGCAGGTACATGGGCAACCACTGGACGATTTTGTGCAGGTATTTACATGTTTGTGGGGTAAGTGGTGTGTGACATTGAAGCAGGAAGTTCCTCCAATATTTCTGAAGAAGAGCTTGTTTATGGATGGTTTGCTACCCCATTTGAAGATCAGGGTTGAGTTGAAGAATCCCAGGTCATTTGATGATGCTGTTAGGATGGCTAGGGAAAAGGAAGGCAAGATTTTAAAGCAGATGGAGATGGGTATATATCCGTATGAAGCGGTTGTGTCTGCAAGAGATATACAGGTTAATTTGGTTGAGGTGGATAAGAGTTCTATGCAAAGCTTGATTAGACAGGAGCCTCAAAGGCCGATACAGGTGCAAAGGGGTATGTTTTGTATGCCTTCTGATTTTTTTCCAAAGTTTGAAAAGCATGTGCAGGTGGATGAAGAGCAGGTGAAGGAGCAAAGTGAAGATGAGGAATTGCCAGTGGATTCTTCTTTAGATTTGGAGGTCATGGCTGTACATGACAGTGATCTGGATGATATGAATGCACAGGGAAGCAAAGAGGATGATGCCTTGGGATTGGCTGATGATAAGAAGGAAGAGGAGCTGGATACAGGATGCTTTGAGGATGGTTCTTTGCCAGGTTCTGTAAGGGAGGAGGATGGGGTAGAGAATTCTGATGAAGTGAAGACGGATGCGGATGTGGAAAGTGTGGAGGAAGACTCCATCATTATGGATTTTCTTGGACAGCTTGATGATGGTATGGTACCTGCAATGAAAGGTATGGATGTTGTTCCATTTGATGCATTAGATGCTGAGAAGTCTTTGGACGATGATACCAGGGGGGTTGGCAACACTGAAGAAGGTATGCATGTGGATTTGGTTGATGAAGAGCGTTGTGAGGAGAGCATTGTGCCTGAGGATGATATATGGGAAATTGCTAGCCTTGATGAACAGGAACCAGAAGTGGAGATGGATGTAGATATGGTTGAAAGTGTAGCTAAGGCTTCTTTGCGGATTGCTGATATGCTGAGGGCAAAGTCCATGGATGACAAGGGGTTTGAACCAGTTGAGCTGAAATGTTGTGAAGAGATGCCTGTTTTACAAAAACTGGAAGTGTTGGTGGACATTGCTGATGGAGAGGATGTGGATTTTGGTGTGCAGAAAGGTCAAGATGCTGGAAACTGGCCTTCACAGGTGTTGATGAATGGGATGCTAAATGCTGCAATGCCACAGGTTTTGAAAACGAGGAGGTTTGCTGTGGGTGAAGTGGACAGAAATGATTTTGTGATGCGCGTGGTTGATGTTTGGTGTGCAGTGATGCAGCCATGGTGTTTGAGGGATGCTGGGGAATGGGATGGTGAGTTACTGTTTCCTTTTGATCCTGGTGGATAGCTATCGGACTATGCTAAATGCTGCTGAGCATGAATGCTCTAGCAAATGGGGGGGTTGGCAAAGTATGTCAGGCGTTTTTTTGAGAGGTCTTTTTGGTCAGTGTACATATGGATGCGTGGCGTGTGTGAAGGTTTTGCATGTGAATGCATTGGCAGAGTAATTTTGTGGATGGTTTTGTTTTGAGGCCGGTTTGGAACATGGTCAGCTTGAGTTGATATCAGCTCTTTGATGGCCAGATATGTGTACGCGTCCCCACGGATAAGTGGATTGTGTTGAAGGTATGGAAGCATGGGCACTGGAAGGCTGGGTTTGAATGTGTGGAAACCGGCAAGCAATTGATGATGTGGCCAATGTGCCTTGACATGGTATGAAAAGAAGTATAATTGGATGGCCATCTCCCAGGCATTAAATAAAATAAATAATAGTAAATATGGCCATTAATAAAAAGCTGCGTGGAGGTTAATGATGCTGCCAGCGCCTGTTCTAGAAAGGTGGCGAAGCTGGTGAGTTGGAAGGCTGGTGTAGAGGCCGCCTATGGAAAAAAACAGGACAGCCGGCTCTCGTGAGTGGATAGAGCCAAGGGAAACAGCTGCAATGCAGACCAGAAGCATGGTGAGGTAACCTTGCTGGGAGGCCGTTTTTTTGAGGTGGAGCGCAGACGCATAAGGCGACAGAGAGGACCAGCGTGCAGCTCTGCTGATGGCCAGTGGTGCCACAAGAAAGACATGGAGGTTGCTGATGGGCTGACGACTTGCAGAGGGGGTCGCCGTTTATGCCTCGAAGGAGCAAGGTCACCAGCTGGGTTCGGCAGGCAAAAAGGAAGAGCCCGAAGCTTGGAGAGCGGGTGAGAGGGCGCAGCCACACACGAAGAAGAGGGCCGCCTTTGAAATGGAATGCGCAGCAGAGGAGCAGGCTGGGGAAGTCGCCTCTAGCTACTAGCGAGAAGGTTGGACGGGTAGGTGTTTGGTGTGACGGCTGACAATGATGAGGAGGCTGCTGTGCAGTCGCCGTTGTGCGATGTTTTGTGGGAACCTCAAAATCAACTTGTACATGTGTACATGAGTGTTGTTCGTGTTGTGGTGAAGTCGTGGGAACACCCATTGACTCAGCATGGGCGTCGTGGATGCGGCAGTCAAGCTTTTGTTTTGATGGGAGTGTATGTGTAGGGACAATGTTAAGATTCTGAAAGCACAGGCTCGCCCGGATCGTAGCTGGAGATGGTCTCAACTGTTCGGCCACTTGAGTTGTATGCGTGTCCAAATGAGTGGGCACTCAAGGTTGTGTTGAAGCATGAGGGCAATAATGGAAAAGGGAGCCATGAGCCTTAGTATTGGTATGAAAGCAATATAGTGGCCATTTTTATAATGAATAAAAAGAATAAATGTGGCCTTATTTTTGGAAGGTGGCGTGGAAGATCAAGTTGCTGCCAGCCTGGAGTTTCTGGAACGAGGTCGGCGCAGCTGGACGAAGAGAGGAGAAGCCCGGTGTGTTTGAGCGAGCTGCAGCTGCAGGCGCAGCTTGGGTTTGATAGAAAGACGGCTGGGAGCCGACGGGCAGGTGAGGAGCCCGGTGTGTTCGTGGGTAGTTGCTGAGCAGGGGGCAGTCGGGACTGTGGAGACAGCGAGGAGCTGACGGGGAAGAGGAGAGCAGCAGTGGGGGCTCTCTAGCGTTACTGAGGGGTGCTGTGCGGCAGCTGCAGGTACGAAGAGGGGGGAGCCGGGAGAAAGGAGGTCACCGCTGAGTATTGAGTGTGTGGGCTGCAGCAGTCAGCGCAGCTGGGCGCAGAGAAGGACTGAGAAGGAGCCCGGTGTGGTTCGTGGATAGTGGCTGAGCAGGGGGTCGTGTAGCTGTGTGTGGAGACGGCGGGGAGCTAACGGGGGAAGAGGAGAAGCCCCGTGTGTGCAAGGGGTGGCAGCTGGGGAGCGCCGCCTGGGGGACAGCAAGGAGCCGACGGGGAGCAGTCGGCGTAGCTGCAAGGAGGGAGACGGCTGGAAGCCGTGTTGCAGAGTGGAGGGCTGCAGAGGAGCAGCGGGGAGAGAAGTGGACACAGAGACGGGGGGCAGGAGGCCACCGCTGTGTGAGGTGGAGACGGCTGGGAGCCGACGGGCAGGAGGAGCCCGGTGTGTTTGTGGGGGAACCTGCAGGCGCAGCTGGACGAAGAGAGGAGGCGACCTTGTTGTTTTTGAAGGGGCAGCTGCAAGAGGATAGCAGCGTGGGGGCCTCTCTTTTTTGTGAGCTGCGTGTGGAGACGGCTGGGAGCCGGCAGATAGAGAGAGCCCCGTGTGTCTTCTGGCGTGTGGGCTGCAAGCGTTGAGGAGCGCAACTGGAGGCGGAGATACGAAACTCTCTGGGAGAGTGCGAGGACAGAGCCCCGGGAGTGGTTGCTATGTGGAGGCTGCAGACGAAGTGCAGCTAGGCGTAACTGAGGTTGGCTAAAGAGAACTGACGTGTGGAGCTAGGCGTAGGAAGGTGCAGCTGCAAGATAAAGCGAGGAGCTGGGGAGTGCATAGAAGTGGCAGGCCGACTGTGTGAGGTTGGCTAAAGGAGCTGGTACAGCCACGAGTGTGGTGGAGTGAAGAGCTGGGGGCGTAGCTGCAAGTCAGTACAAAAGAAGCGCTGAAGCCAAAGGTAGGATGCAGCAGAGAGGAACCGCCTAGGAGCCATTTTGGGTGCAGTTGGACAGGCTGTGTGTGGTGCTGATTGTAGCAGAGAGGGAATCTGAAGAGAGTGTTGGCCGCCAAAGGTGCGAAGGGACAGTAGAGGTCTGCTACAGAGAAGCAGGAGCGAAGGGATTTGGAGCGACCAGGAGCTGGAGAGGGCTGATTGCGAGCGAGTGCTTGGTGTAGCTGGTGTCTGGGATATCTTGGGATATCCGACTCTGTAAAGGTCAAGGTCTTTTTTGAAATATGAGTCTTGTTCATGCTCTTTGGTCTGGTGTTCTGGTGTGTTTGCATGCGTGTGTGGAAGTGTGGCATGCTATAAGGGCGTAGACAGCTCTACCGCTTCCGTGCCATCACTTTTTGGTGCCTCCACAGAGGAACAGATTTCCTCTGGTTTGTGAAAGAGAAAAGGGCTGTGTGAAGAAAGATTTGAAGATGGCTCAAGATTTTCCAGAGTATTGGGGATTGCCACAGGAAAGTGCAGTCAGGTTTCTGGAGAAGATGGAATTTACAGCCTTGATGAAAGACAGGGCAACCCCGGAGATCCTTTCTCGGATTTTGGCTTATTGCTTGCAGGGTGATGCAAAAGTATGGCTGCAGATGTTTGTGACTACACACAGGAATGTTCATCGACAGGATCCTGAGTACCGTGTAGTCAGAGCTGCATTTTTGGCAAAGTTTGTCCATGTGAAGAGTCCAAATGAAGTGTGGAAGGAGTTGTGTAACATTCAGCAGAAGGATGGTCAGGATGTGGATCAGTATCTGATAGAGTTTGGTAGACTGTGGAGTCTATGGTGTGAGGCTCTGATTCCTGAAGTACCCCCGCAGATGATAAAGAGGGAGCGGTTTGTGGCAGGTCTGGAGCCAACGATCCGTCTGAAGGTGGAGCTGAAGAACCTGGATAGCTTTGAGGAGGCTGTCAGAGTTGCTCGTGAGAAGGAGTGGAAGGTGAAGCGTTTGAGGCAGATGGGAATGCGGGAAGAGCCGAAGAGGTTTGTGAAGGTGCCACAGATTGAGAGTATGCATCTTGGAAGAAGAGCTGCTGATGTTCCTAGGCAGGAGGACTCATTGAAGAGGGAGGTTCATGATGCAGTGGAGCTCATGAAGTCTTTAAGCATGAACTGGATAGAGTCTGCAGGGAAAGAACGAGGCATAGGTGTCATGGGAAGAAAGATTGATGCATCATCTGGTTTTGAAAGAAATTCAGCAGATATTGGAAGAGGGAAAGGGTATCTGTGTGATGTGCAATGCCGGAATTGTGGTGAGTGGGGTCATATGAGTCCGCAATGTGAGAGACCAGCCAAAGCTAATGGTGGAATATATCAATTGTCTCTGGGAATGAGTGATAAGGTGATGGGCCCTAATTTGCAGATGAAGGATGCAATTCAGCCCAGTGTTTGTGAAGCCCATGAGGTCACATTTGCAGAGCAGGATATGGGACAGGTTAGCCTGTTGTTGGGAATGGAGAAGGATGAGGTTTCTGGAATCAGCCCTGAAGAGCTTTCAGGAGGTGAGGAGGAGGAGGATGGGAGTATTGATGATGTTGTGGATTGTGAGCAGGTACCAGTACTTCAGCCAGTCAAGGTGGAGAGTGATGATCAAGGTGTTACTAATGAAGATGCTGTGGATGGAGTATGTGTTGATGATCCGGGTGATGAGTTGGATATTGCAGCCTGTTGTGAGAGTGTGGATGATGAGTTGGACAGTGTACTTGACAGTGCACTGGATGATCTGTTGGAGTTGGCTTCCTTGGAGAAGATTGTTTGCATGCCAGTTGTGCAGCAGGAAGGGAGTGATGGTGTGACTGATGGTGAGCTGGATGCTCCTTTGGTTGATGGTGCGATAGACTTCGCAGGTGCGGATGCTGAACATAAGGTGTGTGTTCCTTGTCATGCCCAAGAGAATGAGGTGGTTGTGAGTGGTGAGGATGCATGTGAGACTATTGTTGTTGGTCAGGGGGACCAAGATGCTTTGCCTGGGAGTTTGGGGAGCTTGGACTTGGTAGAGATGCCTGTGCAAGATGTGGAGAATCTTGCAGGATCGCCAATGGTCTTGAAGCCGGAGAAACTGCAGGAAAGCGACAATGATGAGTCTACAGTGCACGAAGTTGCTGTGTGTGATGTTGATGGGCTGAAGGGAAGTGAGTGTATGGTGAACACACCACATGTGGATGCTCAGCATATGGATGAATGGTTTGGTTGTCTGGCAGTTTGCCCAGAGGAAGGGTTGGAAGCCAGTGATGTGGGTGGCAAATTGGGTGACCATGAGATGGGGGTTGATGATGAGATGAGTGTTATCTCGGTATCTGATTATGAGTGGAAGTCAGATGTGTTAGAGGGGAGTAGAGGTGAGGAATGGTTATTTCCCTCACAAGGTTATGCGAGCTGGTATGGAGGAGGAAGTGTGACAGTGGATGGTGATGAGGCCATGTATAAAGAGCCTAGGGGGTTGCTGAAAATGGAAGGCGATGACAGGGTGTGTCAATGGTTGTCTGATGGAGGGGAATGCGTGAAGGATTGGAGGGAAGATGCACCGAGGTTTTTGTTTGATCCAGGGGGATAAGTGGTTTCTGATTGTGCAGCTGCTGGACATAAATGTCTCAGCAGAAAAAGGGGGTTGCTAAATATGTGCGATGTTTTGTGGGAACCTCAAAATCAACTTGTACATGTGTACATGAGTGTTGTTCGTGTTGTGGTGAAGTCGTGGGAACACCCATTGACTCAGCATGGGCGTCGTGGATGCGGCAGTCAAGCTTTTGTTTTGATGGGAGTGTATGTGTAGGGACAATGTTAAGATTCTGAAAGCACAGGCTCGCCCGGATCGTAGCTGGAGATGGTCTCAACTGTTCGGCCACTTGAGTTGTATGCGTGTCCAAATGAGTGGGCACTCAAGGTTGTGTTGAAGCATGAGGGCAATAATGGAAAAGGGAGCCATGAGCCTTAGTATTGGTATGAAAGCAATATAGTGGCCATTTTTATAATGAATAAAAAGAATAAATGTGGCCTTATTTTTGGAAGGTGGCGTGGAAGATCAAGTTGCTACCAGCCTGGAGTTTCTGGAACGAGGTCGGCGCAGCTGGACGAAGAGAGGAGAAGCCCGGTGTGTTTGAGCGAGCTGCAGCTGCAGGCGCAGCTTGGGTTTGATAGAAAGACGGCTGGGAGCCGACGGGCAGGTGAGGAGCCCGGTGTGTTCGTGGGTAGTTGCTGAGCAGGGGGCAGTCGGGACTGTGGAGACAGCGAGGAGCTGAAGGGGAAGAGGAGAGCAGCAGTGGGGGCTCTCTAGCGTTACTGAGGGGTGCTGTGCGGCAGCTGCAGGTACGAAGAGGGGGGAGCCGGGAGAAAGGAGGTCACCGCTGAGTATTGAGTGTGTGGGCTGCAGCAGTCAGCGCAGCTGGGCGCAGAGAAGGACTGAGAAGGAGCCCGGTGTGGTTCGTGGATAGTGGCTGAGCAGGGGGTCGTGTAGCTGTGTGTGGAGACGGCGGGGAGCTAACGGGGGAAGAGGAGAAGCCCCGTGTGTGCAAGGGGTGGCAGCTGGGGAGCGCCGCCTGGGGGACAGCAAGGAGCCGACGGGGAGCAGTCGGCGTAGCTGCAAGGAGGGAGACGACTGGAAGCCGTGTTGCAGAGTGGAGGGCTGCAGAGGAGCAGCGGGGAGAGAAGTGGACACAGAGACGGGGGGCAGGAGGCCACCGCTGTGTGAGGTGGAGACGGCTGGGAGCCGATGGGCAGGAGGAGCCCGGTGTGTTTGTGGGGGAACCTGCAGGCGCAGCTGGACGAAGAGAGGAGGCGACCTTGTTGTTTTTGAAGGGGCAGCTGCAAGAGGATAGCAGCGTGGGGGCCTCTCTTTTTTGTGAGCTGCGTGTGGAGACGGCTGGGAGCCGGCAGATAGAGAGAGCCCCGTGTGTCTTCTGGCGTGTGGGCTGCAAGCGTTGAGGAGCGCAACTGGAGGCGGAGATACGAAACTCTCTGGGAGAGTGCGAGGACAGAGCCCCGGGAGTGGTTGCTATGTGGAGGCTGCAGACGAAGTGCAGCTAGGCGTAACTGAGGTTGGCTGAAGAGAACTGACGTGTGGAGCTAGGCGTAGGAAGGTGCAGCTGCAAGATAAAGCGAGGAGCTGGGGAGCGCATAGAAGTGGCAGGCCGACTGTGTGAGGTTGGCTAAAGGAGCTGGTACAGCCACGAGTGTGGTGGAGTGAAGAGCTGGGGGCGTAGCTGCAAGTCAGTACAAAAGAAGCGCTGAAGCCAAAGGTAGGATGCAGCAGAGAGGAACCGCCTAGGAGCCATTTTGGGTGCAGTTGGACAGGCTGTGTGTGGTGCTGATTGTAGCAGAGAGGGAATCTGAAGAGAGTGTTGGCCGCCAAAGGTGCGAAGGGACAGCAGAGGTCTGCTGCAGAGAAGCAGGAGCGAAGGGATTTGGAGCGACCAGGAGCTGGAGAGGGCTGATTGCGAGCGAGTGCTTGGTGTAGCTGGTGTCTGGGATATCTTGGGATATCCGACTCTGTAAAGGTCAAGGTCTTTTCTGAAATATGAGTCTTGTTCATGCTCTTTGGTCTGGTGTTCTGGTGTGTTTGCATGCGTGTGTGGAAGTGTGGCATGCTATAAGGGCGTAGACAGCTCTACCGCTTCCGTGCCATCACCGTGTTGTTCAAGAGAGGGGCTCTCCGGTGGTTCTACTGCGGAGAGGCTGGTGGACGTAGCTACAGACGTGAAAGAGAGCGTGGAGAGCCTTGGGTGTGCGCAGCTGCTGCAGGTGCCTGGGTGATGGAGGCTGCGGAGACAGCAGGCGCAACGGTGATTGTAAAGCGGGCTGGCGTGAGACTGAGAGAGAAACGCCTGGAGAGCTGGCCATCGTGCAGATGCAGGGTGCCGAGTGAAGCTGCTGCTGGTGGGCAGAGGGCGTGAAGACAGGAGACGGCAACTTGGAGAGGACAGCCAGAAGGCAGAGGCTGGTGGAGCGCTGCCTGTGGGAAAGAAACGGGTGCTGGCATCGAAGAGAGCTGCTAGCGAGGACAAAAGGGAGCAGATAAGCTGCAGGTGACAGGCTGGCTGGTGTGGGCCGCCTAGGAGACAGGGCTGTGGACAGAGCAGGGTGCCGATTGAGAGAGATATAAGTGTTGCTGCTTGGTGGTGGGCCGGTAGCAAGGCAGATAAGCTGCCTGGGTTTGTGTGAAGCTGGCAGAGGATCAGCACAGAGACAGAGAGACTGAGAGAGAGATGATGGTTGAGCTGCTGCTGACGACACATGCAAAAGTGATGGGTCGCAGAGGACTCGAGGGTTAGCTGGTGTGGGCGCCTTCTGAAGTGAGAGTGGCCGGGTTCTTTGTGGTGTGTATTGGTACAGCAGGCAGGCGAGTGGATCATGTGGTGATTGGGGATGTGGTGTATCCTCGGCTGACAGACCTGAGTGTTTTGTTTATGGTTGTGTGAGTAAGGCTTCTGTGTCGGGAGAAGCTTGTATGAAGTGTTGATTTGGAAATATATTGCTGGGTGTTTATCTTGGTCTATGGTGCCCCTGTTTTTTGCTGTCTGTCTGGCGTGGAATGGGTGGTGAAGTGTGAGAGGAGTTCCAGCCGGTGGCTGGTGGTGCCCCCATTCGTGTGTGTATTCCAAGTTTGCGAGGTGGAAGGGCTATAGAGGCAGGTATTTCTTTCTTTTTTTCACCTCACAACACCTACATGTTGAAGCTTCCCAACCAGAGGTCATGCAAAAAAAGAAGACGATGGCGAGGTTGTCATCATATCCCCCCACATGAACAAGTTCTTACAAACCTTTCCAAAATATCGCATATGTTTGGTTCTACCTAATTCAATGAAGCAGTCACATGCTTCATCAAAAGGAAATTTACTCAAATAGTTTGTTCAAAAAAGTACCCTTGATAAGTGATAATAAAAAATAGCATAGCTTTTGTGAAGATCTCAAAAAAAAAACAAGTCTTTTTCATTAGATGTTTGCAATTTCATTACAAGAAAAACAAGTTAAGAACTTAAGAATCTTCCCCTTTGCAAGGAGGTTGGAGAAGAAGAAGAAGAAGATTAAGTTAAATGTCTTGGGATAGGTATAGCATATGAGACAGGTTTCGAACTCAGGCAAGTCTGAAATGTATAAAGAAAGAGAGAGCAAATATGGTCCATGATTGTCCACCTTATTTGGAGCATGTTTGGCAACCTGTGTTATAATAGTTCTTAACCTACCTAATGAATGAGTTTTAATATTAGTAAAATGCAAAGAGCTCATTTTTTACAGTAAGGTTAGCAGAGTACTCCAATGTGAGGGGCAATAAACACATGGCAATGGGCACACCTTGAGCCCAAACTACTCTAGAGTACTCCAATATATGAGGTGCAATGAACACACGTATGGAGATTTTGTAAGGTATACAGATTATCAAATTGGATATGGAGGGGCCATGCAAACATCTACAACATAAATACTCCTCAAGTGCATATGGGTGTTATGGTATTAGAATGCTCGGCACACGACATTCTAGTAAAATTGGAGCAGTGAATTTGATTATTCCATGGAAAATGCAAAATCTAGTAATCACTATTATATATTTAAGAGTCCAAGCTTCAATTTGTTATTTTAATAACTCTAAACAAATTTCTCAATAGCAATAGGAGAGAAAAAATTAACATTAAGAGGGGCAATTCATAGAAAAAACACGGGGAGTGAGCTACACTTAGACGTGTTGTCCTCAATAATTTTAGTGTAAGATTGATCAACAATTGTGGTCTTAGATCTAGTCACAACGCTTGTTTAGAATGCGAGTTTCAGCATGAATTTTTTGGTAAGTGAATAAGGCAACACCCTCCCCTTGTTTTCAAGAATAGCTATGTGGGTGTCACAAGGAAAAATTCATATGCTTAATTAGGACCATAGAGACAAGAGATGTTCTAGAAGAAGATAGAACACATTGGGATGATAATAAGAGACAAGTAGAGTGCATTGGGATGGCAAATAGAGGCATATAAATAAACCCTTAAGAACAAGATTAAGGCGACCACAATGGATTTCTTGGGTGGGAAAATATTCTACAAATGGGATGGAAACCTTGAGCTTACTGCTTGGATCGAAAAATTAAAAAAGGCAACTACACGACGTTCTAGTAAAATTGATGTCTAGAAAATTTCATTATTCCATAGAAGAAGGAAAATCTAGTAATCACTATTATATATTTAAGAGTGCAAGCTTCAATTTGTTATTTTAATAACTCTAAACAAATTTCTCAATAAGAATAGGAGAGAAAAGCCTTACATTGAAAGGGGCAATTCATAGAAAAAAGACAAGGAGTGAGTTACACTTAGACGTGTTGTCCTCAATTGTTTTTTAGTGTGAGTTTGATCAACCCTTGTGGTCTTAGATCTAGTCACAACACTTGCTTAGAATGTGAGCTTCAGCATGAATTCTTTGTAAGAGAATAAGGCAACAACTTCCCCTTGTTTTCAAGAATAGCTATGTGGGTCCCAAGGGGATCTTCATATGCTTAATAGGACCATGTAGACAAGAGATGCTCTAAAAGAAGATAAAATGCATTGGGATGACAACTAAAGGCAACTAGAGTGCATTTATATGGCAAATACAGGCATATAAATAAAGCCTTATGGAACACGATTAAGTTGACCAAATTGGATTTTTTGAGTGGGAAAATTTTATACATATGGGATGGAAACCTTGACCTTACTACCATGATCGAAAAGATTAAAAAAAGCAACTACTCACATATTAATTCATTTGATTAGATATGATTGTCAATTCATTTGATTAGATATGAAAATCAATAAGATTTCTGATAATAATAAGCTACATAGATAGAGGCTACATAGTTTACATGTCAATGTCTGATTGGGACATTTTCTCATAATGTGATTTGACACCTACATGTTGAAGCTTCCCAACCAGAGGTCATGCAAAAAAAGAAGACGATGGTGAGGTTGTCATCATATCCCCCCACATGAACAAGTTCTTACAAACCTTTCCAAAATATCGCATATGTTTGGTTCTACCTAATTCAATGAAGCAGTCACATGTTTCATCAAAAGGAAATTTACTCAAATAGTTTGTTCAAAAAAGTACCCTTGATAAGTGGTAATAAAAAATAGCATAGCTTTTGTGAGAAGATCTCAAAAAAAAAAGTCTTTTTCATTACTTGTTTGCAATTTCATTATTACAAGAAAAACAAGTTAAGAACTTAAGAATCTTCCCCTTTGCAAGGAGGTTGGAGAAGAAGAAGAAGAAGATTAAGTTAAATGTCTTGGGATAGGTATAGCATATGAGACAGGTATTGAACTCAGGCAAGTCTGAAATGTATAAAGAAAGAGAGAGCAAATATCTTCCCCTTTGCAAGGAGGTTGGAGAAGAAGAAGAAGAAGATTAAGTTAAATGTCTTGGGATAGGTATAGCATATGAGACAGGTTTTGAACTCAGGCAAGTCTGAAATGTATAAAGAAAGAGAGAGCAAATATGCTCCATGATTGTCCACCTTATTTGGAGCATGTTTGGCAACCTGTGTTATAATAGTTCTTAACCTACCTACTGAATGAGTTTTAATATTAGTAAAATGCAAAGAGCTCTTTTTTTACAGTAAGGTTAGCAAAGTACTCCAATATGAGGGGCAATAAACACATGGCAATGGGCACACCTTGAGCCCAAACTACTCTAGAGTACTCCAATATATGAGGTGCGATGAACACACGTATGGAGATTTTGTAAGGTATACAGATTATCAAATTGGATATGGAGGGGCCATGCAAACATCTACAACATAAATACTCCTCAAGTGCATATGGGTGTTATGGTATTAGAATGCTCGGCACACGACATTCTAGTAAAATTGGAGCAGTGAATTTGATTATTCCATGGAAAATGCAAAATCTAGTAATCACTATTATATATTTAAGAGTCCAAGCTTCAATTTGTTATTTTAATAACTCTAAACAAATTTCTCAATAGCAATAGGAGAGAAAAAATTAACATTAAGAGGGGCAATTCATAGAAAAAACACGGGGAGTGAGCTACACTTAGACGTGTTGTCCTCAATAATTTTAGTGTAAGTTTGATCAACACTTGTGGTCTTAGATCTAGTCACAACGCTTGTTTAGAATGCGAGTTTCAGCATGAATTTTTTGGTAAGTGAATAAGGCAACACCCTCCCCTTGTTTTCAAGAATAGCTATGTGGGTCACAAGGAAAAATTCATATGCTTAATTAGGACCATAGAGACAAGAGATGTTCTAGAAGAAGATAGAACACATTGGGATGATAATAAGAGGCAAGTAGAGTGCATTGGGATGGCAAATAGAGGCATATAAATAAACCCTTAAGAACAAGATTAAGGCGACCACAATGGATTTCTTGGGTGGGAAAATATTCTACAAATGGGATGGAAACCTTGAGCTTACTGCTTGGATCGAAAAATTAAAAAAGGCAACTACACGACGTTCTAGTAAAATTGATGTCTAGAAAATTTCATTATTCCATAGAAGAAGGAAAATCTAGTAATCACTATTATATATTTAAGAGTGCAAGCTTCAATTTGTTATTTTAATAACTCTAAACAAATTTCTCAATAAGAATAGGAGAGAAAAGCCTTACATTGAAAGGGGCAATTCATAGAAAAAAGACAAGGAGTGAGTTACACTTAGACGTGTTGTCCTCAATTGTTTTTTAGTGTGAGTTTGATCAACCCTTGTGGTCTTAGATCTAGTCACAACACTTGCTTAGAATGTGAGCTTCAGCATGAATTCTTTGTAAGAGAATAAGGCAACAACTTCCCCTTGTTTTCAAGAATAGCTATGTGGGTCCCAAGGGGATCTTCATATGCTTAATAGGACCATGTAGACAAGAGATGTTCTAAAAGAAGATAAAATGCATTGGGATGACAACTAAAGGCAACTAGAGTGCATTTATATGGCAAATACAGGCATATAAATAAAGCCTTATGGAACACGATTAAGTTGACCAAATTGGATTTTTTGAGTGGGAAAATTTTATACATATGGGATGGAAACCTTGACCTTACTACCATGATCGAAAAGATTAAAAAAAGCAACTACTCACATATTAATTCATTTGATTAGATATGATTGTCAATTCATTTGATTAGATATGATTATCAATAAGATTTCTGATAATAATAAGCTACATAGATAGAGGCTACATAGTTTACATGTCAATGTCTGATTGGGACATTTTCTCATAATGTGATTTGACACCTACATGTTGAAGCTTCCCAACCAGAGGTCATGCAAAAAAAGAAGACGATGGCGAGGTTGTCATCATATCCCCCCACATGAACAAGTTCTTACAAACCTTTCCAAAATATCGCATATGTTTGGTTCTACCTAATTCAATGAAGCAGTCACATGTTTCATCAAAAGGAAATTTACTCAAATAGTTTGTTCAAAAAAGTACCCTTGATAAGTGGTAATAAAAAATAGCATAGCTTTTGTGAGAAGATCTCAAAAAAAAAAGTCTTTTTCATTACTTGTTTGCAATTTCATTATTACAAGAAAAACAAGTTAAGAACTTAAGAATCTTCCCCTTTGCAAGGAGGTTGGAGAAGAAGAAGAAGAAGATTAAGTTAAATGTCTTGGGATAGGTATAGCATATGAGACAGGTTTCGAACTCAGGCAAGTCTGAAATGTATAAAGAAAGAGAGAGCAAATATGCTCCATGATTGTCCACCTTATTTGGAGCATGTTTGGCAACCTGTGTTATAATAGTTCTTAACCTACCTACTGAATGAGTTTTAATATTAGTAAAATGCAAAGAGCTCATTTTTTACAGTAAGGTTAGCAGAGTACTCCAATGTGAGGGGCAATAAACACATGGCAATGGGCACACCTTGAGCCCAAACTACTCTAGAGTACTCCAATATATGAGGTGCGATGAACACACGTATGGAGATTTTGTAAGGTATACAGATTATCAAATTGGATATGGAGGGGCCATGCAAACATCTACAACATAAATACTCCTCAAGTGCATATGGGTGTTATGGTATTAGAATGCTCGGCACACGACATTCTAGTAAAATTGGAGCAGTGAATTTGATTATTCCATGGAAAATGCAAAATCTAGTAATCACTATTATATATTTAAGAGTCCAAGCTTCAATTTGTTATTTTAATAACTCTAAACAAATTTCTCAATAGCAATATGAGAGAAAAAATTAACATTAAGAGGGGCAATTCATAGAAAAAACACGGGGAGTGAGCTCCACTTAGACGTGTTGTCCTCAATAATTTTAGTGTAAGTTTGATCAACACTTGTGGTCTTAGATCTAGTCACAACGCTTGTTTAGAATGCGAGTTTCAGCATGAATATTTTGGTAAGTGAATAAGGCAACACCCTCCCCTTGTTTTCAAGAATAGCTATGTGTGTCACAAGGAAAAATTCATATGCTTAATTAGGACCATAGAGACAAGAGATGTTCTAGAAGAAGATAGAACACATTGGGATGATAATAAGAGGCAAGTAGAGTGCATTGGGATGGCAAATAGAGGCATATAAATAAACCCCTAAGAACAAGATTAAGGCGACCACAATGGATTTCTTGGGTGGGAAAATATTCTACAAATGGGTGGAAACCTTGAGCTTACTGCTTGGATCGAAAAATTAAAAAAGGCAACTACACGACGTTCTAGTAAAATTGATGTCTAGAAAATTTCATTATTCCATAGAAGAAGGAAAATCTAGTAATCACTATTATATATTTAAGAGTGCAAGCTTCAATTTGTTATTTTAATAACTCTAAACAAATTTCTCAATAAGAATAGGAGAGAAAAGCCTTACATTGAAAGGGGCAATTCATAGAAAAAAGACAAGGAGTGAGTTACACTTAGACGTGTTGTCCTCAATTGTTTTTTAGTGTGAGTTTGATCAACCCTTGTGGTCTTAGATCTAGTCACAACACTTGCTTAGAATGTGAGCTTCAGCATGAATTCTTTGTAAGAGAATAAGGCAACAACTTCCCCTTGTTTTCAAGAATAGCTATGTGGGTCCCAAGGGGATCTTCATATGCTTAATAGGACCATGTAGACAAGAGATGTTCTAAAAGAAGATAAAATGCATTGGGATGACAACTAAAGGCAACTAGAGTGCATTTATATGGCAAATACAGGCATATAAATAAAGCCTTATGGAACACGATTAAGTTGACCAAATTGGATTTTTTGAGTGGGAAAATTTTATACATATGGGATGGAAACCTTGACCTTACTACCATGATCGAAAAGATTAAAAAAAGCAACTACTCACATATTAATTCATTTGATTAGATATGATTGTCAATTCATTTGATTAGATATGATTATCAATAAGATTTCTGATAATAATAAGCTACATAGATAGAGGCTACATAGTTTACATGTCAATGTCTGATTGGGACATTTTCTCATAATGTGATTTGACACCTACATGTTGAAGCTTCCCAACCAGAGGTCATGCAAAAAAAGAAGACGATGGCGAGGTTGTCATCATATCCCCCCACATGAACAAGTTCTTACAAACCTTTCCAAAATATCGCATATGTTTGGTTCTACCTAATTCAATGAAGCAGTCACATGTTTCATCAAAAGGAAATTTACTCAAATAGTTTGTTCAAAAAAGTACCCTTGATAAGTGGTAATAAAAAATAGCATAGCTTTTGTGAGAAGATCTCAAAAAAAAACAAGTCTTTTTCATTACTTGTTTGCAATTTCATTATTACAAGAAAAACAAGTTAAGAACTTAAGAATCTTCCCCTTTGCAAGGAGGTTGGAGAAGAAGAAGAAGAAGATTAAGTTAAATGTCTTGGGATAGGTATAGCATATGAGACAGGTTTCGAACTCAGGCAAGTCTGAAATGTATAAAGAAAGAGAGAGCAAATATGCTCCATGATTGTCCACCTTATTTGGAGCATGTTTGGCAACCTGTGTTATAATAGTTCTTAACCTACCTACTGAATGAGTTTTAATATTAGTAAAATGCAAAGAGCTCATTTTTTACAGTAAGGTTAGCAGAGTACTCCAATATGAGGGGCAATAAACACATGGCAATGGGCACACCTTGAGCCCAAACTACTCTAGAGTACTCCAATATATGAGGTGCGATGAACACACGTATGGAGATTTTGTAAGGTATACAGATTATCAAATTGGATATGGAGGGGCCATGCAAACATCTACAACATAAATACTCCTCAAGTGCATATGGGTGTTATGGTATTAGAATGCTCGGCACACGACATTCTAGTAAAATTGGAGCAGTGAATTTGATTATTCCATGGAAAATGCAAAATCTAGTAATCACTATTATATATTTAAGAGTCCAAGCTTCAATTTGTTATTTTAATAACTCTAAACAAATTTCTCAATAGCAATAGGAGAGAAAAAATTAACATTAAGAGGGGCAATTCATAGAAAAAACACGGGGAGTGAGCTACACTTAGACGTGTTGTCCTCAATAATTTTAGTGTAAGTTTGATCAACACTTGTGGTCTTAGATCTAGTCACAACGCTTGTTTAGAATGCGAGTTTCAGCATGAATTTTTTGGTAAGTGAATAAGGCAACACCCTCCCCTTGTTTTCAAGAATAGCTATGTGGGTGTCACAAGGAAAAATTCATATGCTTAATTAGGACCATAGAGACAAGAGATGTTCTAGAAGAAGATAGAACACATTGGGATGATAATAAGAGGCAAGTAGAGTGCATTGGGATGGCAAATAGAGGCATATAAATAAACCCTTAAGAACAAGATTAAGGCGACCACAATGGATTTCTTGGGTGGGAAAATATTCTACAAATGGGATGGAAACCTTGAGCTTACTGCTTGGATCGAAAAATTAAAAAAGGCAACTACACGACGTTCTAGTAAAATTGATGTCTAGAAAATTTCATTATTCCATAGAAGAAGGAAAATCTAGTAATCACTATTATATATTTAAGAGTGCAAGCTTCAATTTGTTATTTTAATAACTCTAAACAAATTTCTCAATAAGAATAGGAGAGAAAAGCCTTACATTGAAAGGGGCAATTCATAGAAAAAAGACAAGGAGTGAGTTACACTTAGACGTGTTGTCCTCAATTGTTTTTTAGTGTGAGTTTGATCAACCCTTGTGGTCTTAGATCTAGTCACAACACTTGCTTAGAATGTGAGCTTCAGCATGAATTCTTTGTAAGAGAATAAGGCAACAACTTCCCCTTGTTTTCAAGAATAGCTATGTGGGTCCCAAGGGGATCTTCATATGCTTAATAGGACCACGTAGACAAGAGATGTTCTAAAAGAAGATAAAATGCATCTAAAGGCAACTAGAGTGCATTTATATGGCAAATACAGGCATATAAATAAAGCCTTATGGAACACGATTAAGTTGACCAAATTGGATTTTTTGAGTGGGAAAATTTTATACATATGGGATGGAAACCTTGACCTTACTACCATGATCGAAAAGATTAAAAAAAGCAACTACTCACATATTAATTCATTTGATTAGATATGATTGTCAATTCATTTGATTAGATATGATTATCAATAAGATTTCTGATAATAATAAGCTACATAGATAGAGGCTACATAGTTTACATGTCAATGTCTGATTGGGACATTTTCTCATAATGTGATTTGACACCTACATGTTGAAGCTTCCCAACCAGAGGTCATGCAAAAAAAGAAGACGATGGCGAGGTTGTCATCATATCCCCCCACATGAACAAGTTCTTACAAACCTTTCCAAAATATCGCATATGTTTGGTTCTACCTAATTCAATGAAGCAGTCACATGTTTCATCAAAAGGAAATTTACTCAAATAGTTTGTTCAAAAAAGTACCCTTGATAAGTGGTAATAAAAAATAGCATAGCTTTTGTGAGAAGATCTTTAAAAAAAAAGTCTTTTTCATTACTTGTTTGCAATTTCATTATTACAAGAAAAACAAGTTAAGAACTTAAGAATCTTCCCCTTTGCAAGGAGGTTGGAGAAGAAGAAGAAGAAGATTAAGTTAAATGTCTTGGGATAGGTATAGCATATGAGACAGGTTTCGAACTCAGGCAAGTCTGAAATGTATAAAGAAAGAGAGAGCAAATATGCTCCATGATTGTCCACCTTATTTGGAGCATGTTTGGCAACCTGTGTTATAATAGTTCTTAACCTACCTACTGAATGAGTTTTAATATTAGTAAAATGCAAAGAGCTCATTTTTTACAGTAAGGTTAGCAGAGTACTCCAATATGAGGGGCAATAAACACATGGCAATGGGCACACCTTGAGCCCAAACTACTCTAGAGTACTCCAATATATGAGGTGCGATGAACACACGTATGGAGATTTTGTAAGGTATACAGATTATCAAATTGGATATGGAGGGGCCATGCAAACATCTACAACATAAATACTCCTCAAGTGCATATGGGTGTTATGGTATTAGAATGCTCGGCACACGACATTCTAGTAAAATTGGAGCAGTGAATTTGATTATTCCATGGAAAATGCAAAATCTAGTAATCACTATTATATATTTAAGAGTCCAAGCTTCAATTTGTTATTTTAATAACTCTAAACAAATTTCTCAATAGCAATAGGAGAGAAAAAATTAACATTAAGAGGGGCAATTCATAGAAAAAACACGGGGAGTGAGCTACACTTAGACGTGTTGTCCTCAATAATTTTAGTGTAAGTTTGATCAACACTTGTGGTCTTAGATCTAGTCACAACGCTTGTTTAGAATGCGAGTTTCAGCATGAATTTTTTGGTAAGTGAATAAGGCAACACCCTCCCCTTGTTTTCAAGAATAGCTATGTGGGTGTCACAAGGAAAAATTCATATGCTTAATTAGGACCATAGAGACAAGAGATGTTCTAGAAGAAGATAGAACACATTGGGATGATAATAAGAGGCAAGTAGAGTGCATTGGGATGGCAAATAGAGGCATATAAATAAACCCTTAAGAACAAGATTAAGGCGACCACAATGGATTTCTTGGGTGGGAAAATATTCTACAAATGGGATGGAAACCTTGAGCTTACTGCTTGGATCGAAAAATTAAAAAAGGCAACTACACGACGTTCTAGTAAAATTGATGTCTAGAAAATTTCATTATTCCATAGAAGAAGGAAAATCTAGTAATCACTAGTATATATTTAAGAGTGCAAGCTTCAATTTGTTATTTTAATAACTCTAAACAAATTTCTCAATAAGAATAGGAGAGAAAAGCCTTACATTGAAAGGGGCAATTCATAGAAAAAAGACAAGGAGTGAGTTACACTTAGACGTGTTGTCCTCAATTGTTTTTTAGTGTGAGTTTGATCAACCCTTGTGGTCTTAGATCTAGTCACAACACTTGCTTAGAATGTGAGCTTCAGCATGAATTCTTTGTAAGAGAATAAGGCAACAACTTCCCCTTGTTTTCAAGAATAGCTATGTGGGTCCCAAGGGGATCTTCATATGCTTAATAGGACCACGTAGACAAGAGATGTTCTAAAAGAAGATAAAATGCATCTAAAGGCAACTAGAGTGCATTTATATGGCAAATACAGGCATATAAATAAAGCCTTATGGAACACGATTAAGTTGACCAAATTGGATTTTTTGAGTGGGAAAATTTTATACATATGGGATGGAAACCTTGACCTTACTACCATGATCGAAAAGATTAAAAAAAGCAACTACTCACATATTAATTCATTTGATTAGATATGATTGTCAATTCATTTGATTAGATATGATTATCAATAAGATTTCTGATAATAATAAGCTACATAGATAGAGGCTACATAGTTTACATGTCAATGTCTGATTGGGACATTTTCTCATAATGTGATTTGACACCTACATGTTGAAGCTTCCCAACCAGAGGTCATGCAAAAAAAGAAGACGATGGCGAGGTTGTCATCATATCCCCCCACATGAACAAGTTCTTACAAACCTTTCCAAAATATCGCATATGTTTGGTTCTACCTAATTCAATGAAGCAGTCACATGTTTCATCAAAAGGAAATTTACTCAAATAGTTTGTTCAAAAAAGTACCCTTGATAAGTGGTAATAAAAAATAGCATAGCTTTTGTGAGAAGATCTCTAAAAAAAAACAAGTCTTTTTCATTACTTGTTTGCAATTTCATTATTACAAGAAAAACAAGTTAAGAACTTAAGAATCTTCCCCTTTGCAAGGAGGTTGGAGAAGAAGAAGAAGAAGATTAAGTTAAATGTCTTGGGATAGGTATAGCATATGAGACAGGTTTCGAACTCAGGCAAGTCTGAAATGTATAAAGAAAGAGAGAGCAAATATGCTCCATGATTGTCCACCTTATTTGGAGCATGTTTGGCAACCTGTGTTATAATAGTTCTTAACCTACCTACTGAATGAGTTTTAATATTAGTAAAATGCAAAGAGCTCTTTTTTTACAGTAAGGTTAGCAGAGTACTCCAATATGAGGGGCAATAAACACATGGCAATGGGCACACCTTGAGCCCAAACTACTCTAGAGTACTCCAATATATGAGGTGCGATGAACACACATATGGAGATTTTGTAAGGTATACAGATTATCAAATTGGATATGGAGGGGCCATGCAAACATCTACAACATAAATACTCCTCAAGTGCATATGGGTGTTATGGTATTAGAATGCTCGGCACACGACATTCTAGTAAAATTGGAGCAGTGAATTTGATTATTCCATGGAAAATGCAAAATCTAGTAATCACTATTATATATTTAAGAGTCCAAGCTTCAATTTGTTATTTTAATAACTCTACACAAATTTCTCAATAGCAATAGGAGAGAAAAAATTAACATTAAGAGGGGCAATTCATAGAAAAAACACGGGGAGTGAGCTACACTTAGACGTGTTGTCCTCAATAATTTTAGTGTAAGTTTGATCAACACTTGTGGTCTTAGATCTAGTCACAACGCTTGTTTAGAATGCGAGTTTCAGCATGAATTTTTTGGTAAGTGAATAAGGCAACACCCTCCCCTTGTTTTCAAGAATAGCTATGTGGGTGTCACAAGGAAAAATTCATATGCTTAATTAGGACCATAGAGACAAGAGATGTTCTAGAAGAAGATAGAACACATTGGGATGATAATAAGAGGCAAGTAGAGTGCATTGGGATGGCAAATAGAGGCATATAAATAAACCCTTAAGAACAAGATTAAGGCGACCACAATGGATTTCTTGGGTGGGAAAATATTCTACAAATGGGATGGAAACCTTGAGCTTACTGCTTGGATCGAAAAATTAAAAAAGGCAACTACATGACGTTCTAGTAAAATTGATGTCTAGAAAATTTCATTATTCCATAGAAGAAGGAAAATCTAGTAATCACTATTATATATTTAAGAGTGCAAGCTTCAATTTGTTATTTTAATAACTCTAAACAAATTTCTCAATAAGAATAGGAGAGAAAAGCCTTACATTGAAAGGGGCAATTCATAGAAAAAAGACAAGGAGTGAGTTACACTTAGACGTGTTGTCCTCAATTGTTTTTTAGTGTGAGTTTGATCAACCCTTGTGGTCTTAGATCTAGTCACAACACTTGCTTAGAATGTGAGCTTCAGCATGAATTCTTTGTAAGAGAATAAGGCAACAACTTCCCCTTGTTTTCAAGAATAGCTATGTGGGTCCCAAGGGGATCTTCATATGCTTAATAGGACCATGTAGACAAGAGATGCTCTAAAAGAAGATAAAATGCATTGGGATGACAACTAAAGGCAACTAGAGTGCATTTATATGGCAAATACAGGCATATAAATAAAGCCTTATGGAACACGATTAAGTTGACCAAATTGGATTTTTTGAGTGGGAAAATTTTATACATATGGGATGGAAACCTTGACCTTACTACCATGATCGAAAAGATTAAAAAAAGCAACTACTCACATATTAATTCATTTGATTAGATATGATTGTCAATTCATTTGATTAGATATGATAATCAATAAGATTTCTGATAATAATAAGCTACATAGATAGAGGCTACATAGTTTACATGTCAATGTCTGATTGGGACATTTTCTCATAATGTGATTTGACACCTACATGTTGAAGCTTCCCAACCAGAGGTCATGCAAAAAAAGAAGACGATGGCGAGGTTGTCATCATATCCCCCCACATGAACAAGTTCTTACAAACCTTTCCAAAATATCGCATATGTTTGGTTCTACCTAATTCAATGAAGCAGTCACATGTTTCATCAAAAGGAAATTTACTCAAATAGTTTGTTCAAAAAAGTACCCTTGATAAGTGGTAATAAAAAATAGCATAGCTTTTGTGAGAAGATCTCTAAAAAAAAACAAGTCTTTTTCATTACTTGTTTGCAATTTCATTATTACAAGAAAAACAAGTTAAGAACTTAAGAATCTTCCCCTTTGCAAGGAGGTTGGAGAAGAAGAAGAAGAAGATTAAGTTAAATGTCTTGGGATAGGTATAGCATATGAGACAGGTTTCGAACTCAGGCAAGTCTGAAATGTATAAAGAAAGAGAGAGCAAATATGCTCCATGATTGTCCACCTTATTTGGAGCATGTTTGGCAACCTGTGTTATAGTAGTTCTTAACCTACCTACTGAATGAGTTTTAATATTAGTAAAATGCAAAGAGCTCATTTTTTACAGTAAGGTTAGCAGAGTACTCCAATATGAGGGGCAATAAACACATGGCAATGGGCACACCTTGAGCCCAAACTACTCTAGAGTACTCCAATATATGAGGTGCGATGAACACACGTATGGAGATTTTGTAAGGTATACAGATTATCAAATTGGATATGGAGGGGCCATGCAAACATCTACAACATAAATACTCCTCAAGTGCATATGGGTGTTATGGTATTAGAATGCTCGGCACACGACATTCTAGTAAAATTGGAGCAGTGAATTTGATTATTCCATGGAAAATGCAAAATCTAGTAATCACTATTATATATTTAAGAGTCCAAGCTTCAATTTGTTATTTTAATAACTCTACACAAATTTCTCAATAGCAATAGGAGAGAAAAAATTAACATTAAGAGGGGCAATTCATAGAAAAAACACGGGGAGTGAGCTACACTTAGACGTGTTGTCCTCAATAATTTTAGTGTAAGTTTGATCAACACTTGTGGTCTTAGATCTAGTCACAACGCTTGTTTAGAATGCGAGTTTCAGCATGAATATTTTGGTAAGTGAATAAGGCAACACCCTCCCCTTGTTTTCAAGAATAGCTATGTGGGTGTCACAAGGAAAAATTTATATGCTTAATTAGGACCATAGAGACAAGAGATGTTCTAGAAGAAGATAGAACACATTGGGATGATAATAAGAGGCAAGTAGAGTGCATTGGGATGGCAAATAGAGGCATATAAATAAACCCTTAAGAACAAGATTAAGGCGACCACAATGGATTTCTTGGGTGGGAAAATATTCTACAAATGGGATGGAAACCTTGAGCTTACTGCTTGGATCGAAAAATTAAAAAAGGCAACTACACGACGTTCTAGTAAAATTGATGTCTAGAAAATTTCATTATTCCATAGAAGAAGGAAAATCTAGTAATCACTATTATATATTTAAGAGTGCAAGCTTCAATTTGTTATTTTAATAACTCTAAACAAATTTCTCAATAAGAATAGGAGAGAAAAGCCTTACATTGAAAGGGGCAATTCATAGAAAAAAGACAAGGAGTGAGTTACACTTAGACGTGTTGTCCTCAATTGTTTTTTAGTGTGAGTTTGATCAACCCTTGTGGTCTTAGATCTAGTCACAACACTTGCTTAGAATGTGAGCTTCAGCATGAATTCTTTGTAAGAGAATAAGGCAACAACTTCCCCTTGTTTTCAAGAATAGCTATGTGGGTCCCAAGGGGATCTTCATATGCTTAATAGGACCACGTAGACAAGAGATGTTCTAAAAGAAGATAAAATGCATTGGGATGACAACTAAAGGCAACTAGAGTGCATTTATATGGCAAATACAGGCATATAAATAAAGCCTTATGGAACACGATTAAGTTGACCAAATTGGATTTTTTGAGTGGGAAAATTTTATACATATGGGATGGAAACCTTGACCTTACTACCATGATCGAAAAGATTAAAAAAAGCAACTACTCACATATTAATTCATTTGATTAGATATGATTGTCAATTCATTTGATTAGATATGATTATCAATAAGATTTCTGATAATAATAAGCTACATAGATAGAGGCTACATAGTTTACATGTCAATGTCTGATTGGGACATTTTCTCATAATGTGATTTGACACCTACATGTTGAAGCTTCCCAACCAGAGGTCATGCAAAAAAAGAAGACGATGGCGAGGTTGTCATCATATCCCCCCACATGAACAAGTTCTTACAAACCTTTCCAAAATATCGCATATGTTTGGTTCTACCTAATTCAATGAAGCAGTCACATGTTTCATCAAAAGGAAATTTACTCAAATAGTTTGTTCAAAAAAGTACCCTTGATAAGTGGTAATAAAAAATAGCATAGCTTTTGTGAGAAGATCTCAAAAAAAAACAAGTCTTTTTCATTACTTGTTTGCAATTTCATTATTACAAGAAAAACAAGTTAAGAACTTAAGAATCTTCCCCTTTGCAAGGAGGTTGGAGAAGAAGAAGAAGAAGATTAAGTTAAATGTCTTGGGATAGGTATAGCATATGAGACAGGTTTCGAACTCAGGCAAGTCTGAAATGTATAAAGAAAGAGAGAGCAAATATGCTCCATGATTGTCCACCTTATTTGGAGCATGTTTGGCAACCTGTGTTATAATAGTTCTTAACCTACCTACTGAATGAGTTTTAATATTAGTAAAATGCAAAGAGCTCATTTTTTACAGTAAGGTTAGCAGAGTACTCCAATATGAGGGGCAATAAACACATGGCAATGGGCACACCTTGAGCCCAAACTACTCTAGAGTACTCCAATATATGAGGTGCGATGAACACACGTATGGAGATTTTGTAAGGTATACAGATTATCAAATTGGATATGGAGGGGCCATGCAAACATCTACAACATAAATACTCCTCAAGTGCATATGGGTGTTATGGTATTAGAATGCTCGGCACACGACATTCTAGTAAAATTGGAGCAGTGAATTTGATTATTCCATGTAAAATGCAAAATCTAGTAATCACTATTATATATTTAAGAGTCCAAGCTTCAATTTGTTATTTTAATAACTCTAAACAAATTTCTCAATAGCAATAGGAGAGAAAAAATTAACATTAAGAGGGGCAATTCATAGAAAAAACACGGGGAGTGAGCTACACTTAGACGTGTTGTCCTCAATAATTTTAGTGTAAGTTTGATCAACACTTGTGGTCTTAGATCTAGTCACAACGCTTGTTTAGAATGCGAGTTTCAGCATGAATATTTTGGTAAGTGAATAAGGCAACACCCTCCCCTTGTTTTCAAGAATAGCTATGTGGGTCACAAGGAAAAATTCATATGCTTAATTAGGACCATAGAGACAAGAGATGTTCTAGAAGAAGATAGAACACATTGGGATGATAATAAGAGGCAAGTAGAGTGCATTGGGATGGCAAATAGAGGCATATAAATAAACCCTTAAGAACAAGATTAAGGCGACCACAATGGATTTCTTGGGTGGGAAAATATTCTACAAATGGGATGGAAACCTTGAGCTTACTGCTTGGATCGAAAAATTAAAAAAGGCAACTACACGACGTTCTAGTAAAATTGATGTCTAGAAAATTTCATTATTCCATAGAAGAAGGAAAATCTAGTAATCACTATTATATATTTAAGAGTGCAAGCTTCAATTTGTTATTTTAATAACTCTAAACAAATTTCTCAATAAGAATAGGAGAGAAAAGCCTTACATTGAAAGGGGCAATTCATAGAAAAAAGACAAGGAGTGAGTTACACTTAGACGTGTTGTCCTCAATTGTTTTTTAGTGTGAGTTTGATCAACCCTTGTGGTCTTAGATCTAGTCACAACACTTGCTTAGAATGTGAGCTTCAGCATGAATTCTTTGTAAGAGAATAAGGCAACAACTTCCCCTTGTTTTCAAGAATAGCTATGTGGGTCCCAAGGGGATCTTCATATGCTTAATAGGACCACGTAGACAAGAGATGTTCTAAAAGAAGATAAAATGCATTGGGATGACAACTAAAGGCAACTAGAGTGCATTTATATGGCAAATACAGGCATATAAATAAAGCCTTATGGAACACGATTAAGTTGACCAAATTGGATTTTTTGAGTGGGAAAATTTTATACATATGGGATGGAAACCTTGACCTTACTACCATGATCGAAAAGATTAAAAAAAGCAACTACTCACATATTAATTCATTTGATTAGATATGATTATCAATAAGATTTCTGATAATAATAAGCTACATAGATAGAGGCTACATAGTTTACATGTCAATGTCTGATTGGGACATTTTCTCATAATGTGATTTGACACCTACATGTTGACGCTTCCCAACCAGAGGTCATGCAAAAAAAGAAGACGATGGCGAGGTTGTCATCATATCCCCCCACATGAACAAGTTCTTACAAACCTCTCCAAAATATCGCATATGTTTGGTTCTACCTAATTCAATGAAGCAGTCACATGTTTCATCAAAAGGAAATTTACTCAAATAGTTTGTTCAAAAAAGTACCCTTGATAAGTGGTAATAAAAAATAGCATAGCTTTTGTGAGAAGATCTCAAAAAAAAACAAGTCTTTTTCATTACTTGTTTGCAATTTCATTATTACAAGAAAAACAAGTTAAGAACTTAAGAATCTTCCCCTTTGCAAGGAGGTTGGAGAAGAAGAAGAAGAAGATTAAGTTAAATGTCTTGGGATAGGTATAGCATATGAGACAGGTTTCGAACTCAGGCAAGTCTGAAATGTATAAAGAAAGAGAGAGCAAATATGCTCCATGATTGTCCACCTTATTTGGAGCATGTTTGGCAACCTGTGTTATAATAGTTCTTAACCTACCTACTGAATGAGTTTTAATATTAGTAAAATGCAAAGAGCTCATTTTTTACAGTAAGGTTAGCAGAGTACTCCAATATGAGGGGCAATAAACACATGGCAATGGGCACACCTTGAGCCCAAACTACTCTAGAGTACTCCAATATATGAGGTGCGATGAACACACGTATGGAGATTTTGTAAGGTATACAGATTATCAAATTGGATATGGAGGGGCCATGCAAACATCTACAACATAAATACTCCTCAAGTGCATATGGGTGTTATGGTATTAGAATGCTCGGCACACGACATTCTAGTAAAATTGGAGCAGTGAATTTGATTATTCCATGGAAAATGCAAAATCTAGTAATCACTATTATATATTTAAGAGTCCAAGCTTCAATTTGTTATTTTAATAACTCTAAACAAATTTCTCAATAGCAATAGGAGAGAAAAAATTAACATTAAGAGGGGCAATTCATAGAAAAAACACGGGGAGTGAGCTACACTTAGACGTGTTGTCCTCAATAATTTTAGTGTAAGTTTGATCAACACTTGTGGTCTTAGATCTAGTCACAACGCTTGTTTAGAATGCGAGTTTCAGCATGAATATTTTGGTAAGTGAATAAGGCAACACCCTCCCCTTGTTTTCAAGAATAGCTATGTGGGTCACAAGGAAAAATTCATATGCTTAATTAGGACCATAGAGACAAGAGATGTTCTAGAAGAAGATAGAACACATTGGGATGATAATAAGAGGCAAGTAGAGTGCATTGGGATGGCAAATAGAGGCATATAAATAAACCCTTAAGAACAAGATTAAGGCGACCACAATGGATTTCTTGGGTGGGAAAATATTCTACAAATGGGATGGAAACCTTGAGCTTATTGCTTGGATCGAAAAATTAAAAAAGGCAACTACACGACGTTCTAGTAAAATTGATGTCTAGAAAATTTCATTATTCCATAGAAGAAGGAAAATCTAGTAATCACTATTATATATTTAAGAGTGCAAGCTTCAATTTGTTATTTTAATAACTCTAAACAAATTTCTCAATAAGAATAGGAGAGAAAAGCCTTACATTGAAAGGGGCAATTCATAGAAAAAAGACAAGGAGTGAGTTACACTTAGACGTGTTGTCCTCAATTGTTTTTTAGTGTGAGTTTGATCAACCCTTGTGGTCTTAGATCTAGTCACAACACTTGCTTAGAATGTGAGCTTCAGCATGAATTCTTTGTAAGAGAATAAGGCAACAACTTCCCCTTGTTTTCAAGAATAGCTATGTGGGTCCCAAGGGGATCTTCATATGCTTAATAGGACCACGTAGACAAGAGATGTTCTAAAAGAAGATAAAATGCATTGGGATGACAACTAAAGGCAACTAGAGTGCATTTATATGGCAAATACAGGCATATAAATAAAGCCTTATGGAACACGATTAAGTTGACCAAATTGGATTTTTTGAGTGGGAAAATTTTATACATATGGGATGGAAACCTTGACCTTACTACCATGATCGAAAAGATTAAAAAAAGCAACTACTCACATATTAATTCATTTGATTAGATATGATTGTCAATTCATTTGATTAGATATGATTATCAATAAGATTTCTGATAATAATAAGCTACATAGATAGAGGCTACATAGTTTACATGTCAATGTCTGATTGGGACATTTTCTCATAATGTGATTTGACACCTACATGTTGAAGCTTCCCAACCAGAGGTCATGCAAAAAAAGAAGACGATGGCGAGGTTGTCATCATATCCCCCCACATGAACAAGTTCTTACAAACCTCTCCAAAATATCGCATATGTTTGGTTCTACCTAATTCAATGAAGCAGTCACATGTTTCATCAAAAGGAAATTTACTCAAATAGTTTGTTCAAAAAAGTACCCTTGATAAGTGGTAATAAAAAATAGCATAGCTTTTGTGAGAAGATCTCAAAAAAAAACAAGTCTTTTTCATTACTTGTTTGCAATTTCATTATTACAAGAAAAACAAGTTAAGAACTTAAGAATCTTCCCCTTTGCAAGGAGGTTGGAGAAGAAGAAGAAGAAGATTAAGTTAAATGTCTTGGGATAGGTATAGCATATGAGACAGGTTTCGAACTCAGGCAAGTCTGAAATGTATAAAGAAAGAGAGAGCAAATATGCTCCATGATTGTCCACCTTATTTGGAGCATGTTTGGCAACCTGTGTTATAATAGTTCTTAACCTACCTACTGAATGAGTTTTAATATTAGTAAAATGCAAAGAGCTCATTTTTTACAGTAAGGTTAGCAGAGTACTCCAATATGAGGGGCAATAAACACATGGCAATGGGCACACCTTGAGCCCAAACTACTCTAGAGTACTCCAATATATGAGGTGCGATGAACACACGTATGGAGATTTTGTAAGGTATACAGATTATCAAATTGGATATGGAGGGGCCATGCAAACATCTACAACATAAATACTCCTCAAGTGCATATGGGTGTTATGGTATTAGAATGCTCGGCACACGACATTCTAGTAAAATTGGAGCAGTGAATTTGATTATTCCATGGAAAATGCAAAATCTAGTAATCACTATTATATATTTAAGAGTCCAAGCTTCAATTTGTTATTTTAATAACTCTAAACAAATTTCTCAATAGCAATAGGAGAGAAAAAATTAACATTAAGAGGGGCAATTCATAGAAAAAACACGGGGAGTGAGCTACACTTAGACGTGTTGTCCTCAATAATTTTAGTGTAAGTTTGATCAACACTTGTGGTCTTAGATCTAGTCACAACGCTTGTTTAGAATGCGAGTTTCAGCATGAATATTTTGGTAAGTGAATAAGGCAACACCCTCCCCTTGTTTTCAAGAATAGCTATGTGGGTGTCACAAGGAAAAATTCATATGCTTAATTAGGACCATAGAGACAAGAGATGTTCTAGAAGAAGATAGAACACATTGGGATGATAATAAGAGGCAAGTAGAGTGCATTGGGATGGCAAATAGAGGCATATAAATAAACCCTTAAGAACAAGATTAAGGCGACCACAATGGATTTCTTCGGTGGGAAAATATTCTACAAATGGGATGGAAACCTTGAGCTTACTGCTTGGATCGAAAAATTAAAAAAGGCAACTACACGACGTTCTAGTAAAATTGATGTCTAGAAAATTTCATTATTCCATAGAAGAAGGAAAATCTAGTAATCACTATTATATATTTAAGAGTGCAAGCTTCAATTTGTTATTTTAATAACTCTAAACAAATTTCTCAATAAGAATAGGAGAGAAAAGCCTTACATTGAAAGGGGCAATTCATAGAAAAAAGACAAGGAGTGAGTTACACTTAGACGTGTTGTCCTCAATTGTTTTTTAGTGTGAGTTTGATCAACCCTTGTGGTCTTAGATCTAGTCACAACACTTGCTTAGAATGTGAGCTTCAGCATGAATTCTTTGTAAGAGAATAAGGCAACAACTTCCCCTTGTTTTCAAGAATAGCTATGTGGGTCCCAAGGGGATCTTCATATGCTTAATAGGACCACGTAGACAAGAGATGTTCTAAAAGAAGATAAAATGCATTGGGATGACAACTAAAGGCAACTAGAGTGCATTTATATGGCAAATACAGGCATATAAATAAAGCCTTATGGAACACGATTAAGTTGACCAAATTGGATTTTTTGAGTGGGAAAATTTTATACATATGGGATGGAAACCTTGACCTTACTACCATGATCGAAAAGATTAAAAAAAGCAACTACTCACATATTAATTCATTTGATTAGATATGATTGTCAATTCATTTGATTAGATATGATTATCAATAAGATTTCTGATAATAATAAGCTACATAGATAGAGGCTACATAGTTTACATGTCAATGTCTGATTGGGACATTTTCTCATAATGTGATTTGACACCTACATGTTGAAGCTTCCCAACCAGAGGTCATGCAAAAAAAGAAGACGATGGCGAGGTTGTCATCATATCCCCCCACATGAACAAGTTCTTACAAACCTTTCCAAAATATCGCATATGTTTGGTTCTACCTAATTCAATGAAGCAGTCACATGTTTCATCAAAAGGAAATTTACTCAAATAGTTTGTTCAAAAAAGTACCCTTGATAAGTGGTAATAAAAAATAGCATAGCTTTTGTGAGAAGATCTCAAAAAAAAACAAGTCTTTTTCATTACTTGTTTGCAATTTCATTATTACAAGAAAAACAAGTTAAGAACTTAAGAATCTTCCCCTTTGCAAGGAGGTTGGAGAAGAAGAAGAAGAAGATTAAGTTAAATGTCTTGGGATAGGTATAGCATATGAGACAGGTTTCGAACTCAGGCAAGTCTGAAATGTATAAAGAAAGAGAGAGCAAATATGCTCCATGATTGTCCACCTTATTTGGAGCATGTTTGGCAACCTGTGTTATAATAGTTCTTAACCTACCTACTGAATGAGTTTTAATATTAGTAAAATGCAAAGAGCTCATTTTTTACAGTAAGGTTAGCAGAGTACTCCAATATGAGGGGCAATAAACACATGGCAATGGGCACACCTTGAGCCCAAACTACTCTAGAGTACTCCAATATATGAGGTGCGATGAACACACGTATGGAGATTTTGTAAGGTATACAGATTATCAAATTGGATATGGAGGGGCCATGCAAACATCTACAACATAAATACTCCTCAAGTGCATATGGGTGTTATGGTATTAGAATGCTCGGCACACGACATTCTAGTAAAATTGGAGCAGTGAACTTGATTATTCCATGGAAAATGCAAAATCTAGTAATCAGTATTATATATTTAAGAGTCCAAGCTTTAATTTGTTATTTTAATAACTCTAAACAAATTTCTCAATAGCAATAGGAGAGAAAAGTTTAACATTAAAAGGGGCAATTCATAGAAAAAACACGGGCAGTGAGCTACACTTAGACGTGTTGTCCTCAATATTTTTAGTGTAAGTTTGATCAACACTTGTGGTCTTAGATCTAGTCACAACGCTTGTTTAGAATGCGAGATTCAGCATGAATTTTTTGGTAAGTGAATAAGGCAACACCCTCCCCTTGTTTTCAAGAATAGCTATGTGGGTCACAAGGGAAAATTCATATGCTTAATTAGGACCATAGAGACAAGAGATGTTCTAGAAGAAGATATAACACATTGGGATGATAATAAGAGGCAAGTAGAGTGCATTGGAATGGCAAATAGAGGCATATAAATAAACCCTTAAGAACAAGATTAAGGCGACCACAATGGATTTCTTGGGTGGGAAAATATTCTACAAATGGGATGGAAACCTTGAGCTTACTTCTTGGATCGAAAAATTAAAAAAGGCAACTACACGACATTCTAGTAAAATTGATGTCCAGAAAATTTCATTATTCCATAGAAGAAGGAAAATCTAGTAATCACTATTATATATTTAAGAGTGCAAGCTTCAATTTGTTATTTTAATAACTCTAAACAAATTTCTCAATAAGAATAGGAGAGAAAAGCCTTACATTGAAAGGGGCAATTCATAGAAAAAAGACAAGGAGTGAGTTACACTTAGACGTGTTGTCCTCAATTGTTTTTTAGTGTGAGTTTGATCAACCCTTGTGGTCTTAGATCTAGTCACAACACTTGCTTAGAATGTGAGCTTCAGCATGAATTCTTTGTAAGAGAATAAGGCAACAACTTCCCCTTGTTTTCAAGAATAGCTATGTGGGTCCCAAGGGGATCTTCATATGCTTAATAGGACCATGTAGACAAGAGATGTTCTAAAAGAAGATAAAACGCATTGGGATGACAACTAAAGGCAACTTGAGTGCATTTATATGGCAAATACAGGCATATAAATAAAGCCTTATGGAACACGATTAAGTTGATCAAATTGGATTTTTTGAGTGGGAAAATTTTATACATATGGGATGGAAACCTTGACCTTACTACCATGATCGAAAAGATTAAAAAAAGCAACTACTCACATATTAATTCATTTGATTAGATATGATTGTCAATTCATTTGATTAGATATGATTATCAATAAGATTTCTGATAATAATAAGCTACATAGATAGAGGCTACATAGTTTACATGTCAATGTCTGATTGGGACATTTTCTCATAACGTGATTTGACACCAACATGTTGAAGCTTCCCAACTAGAGGTCATGCAAAAAAAGAAGACGATGGCGAGGTTGTCATCATATCCCCCCACATGAACAAGTTCTTACAAACCTTTCCAAAATATCGCATATGTTTGGTTCTACCTAATTCAATGAAGCAGTCACATGTTTCATCAAAAGGAAATTTACTCAAATAGTTTGTTCAAAAAAGTACCCTTGATAAGTGGTAATAAAAAATAGCATAGCTTTTGTGAGAAGATCTAAAAAAAAAACAAGTCTTTTTCATTACTTGTTTGCAATTTCATTATTACAAGAAAAACAAGTTAAGAACTTAAGAATCTTCCCGTTTGCAAGGAGGTTGGAGAAGAAGAAGAAGAAGATTAAGTTAAATGTCTTGGGATAGGTATAGCATATGAGATAGGTTTCGAACTCAGGCAAGTCTGAAATGTATAAAGAAAGAGAGAGCAAATATGCTCCATGATTGTCCACCTTATTTGGAGCATGTTTGGCAACCTGTGTTATAATAGTTCTTAACCTACCTAATGAATGAGTTTTAATATTAGTAAAATGTAAAGAGCTCATTTTTTACAGTAAGGTTAGCAGAGTACTCCAATATGAGGGGCAATAAACACATGGCAATGGGCACACCTTGAGCCCAAACTACTCTAGAGTACTCCAATATATGAGGTGCGATGAACACACGTATGGAGATTTTGTAAGGTATACAGATTATCAAATTGGATATGGAGGGGCCATGCAAACATCTACAACATAAATACTCCTCAAGTGCATATGGGTGTTATGGTATTAGAATGCTCGGCACACGATATTCTAGTAAAATTGGAGCAGTGAACTTGATTATTCCATGGAAAATGCAAAATCTAGTAATCACTATTATATACTTAAGAGTCCAAGCTTTAATTTGTTATTTTAATAACTCTAAACAAATTTCTCAATAGCAATAGGAGAGAAAAGTTTAACATTAAAAGGGGCAATTCATAGAAAAAACACGGGGAGTGAGCTACACTTAGACGTGTTGTCCTCAATATTTTTAGTGTAAGTTTGATCAACACTTGTGGTCTTAGATCTAGTCACAACGCTTGTTTAGAATGCGAGATTCAGCATGAATTTTTTGGTAAGTGAATAAGGCAACACCCTCCCCTTGTTTTCAAGAATAGCTATGTGGGTCACAAGGGAAAATTCATATGCTTAATTAGGACCATAGAGACAAGAGATGTTCTAGAAGAAGATATAACACATTGGGATGATAATAAGAGGCAAGTAGAGTGCATTGGAATGGCAAATAGAGGCATATAAATAAACCCTTAAGAACAAGATTAAGGCGACCACAATGGATTTCTTGGGTGGGAAAATATTCTACAAATGGGATGGAAACCTTGAGCTTACTTCTTGGATCGAAAAATTAAAAAAGGCAACTACACGACATTCTAGTAAAATTGATGTCCAGAAAATTTCATTATTCCATAGAAGAAGGAAAATCTAGTAATCACTATTATATATTTAAGAGTGCAAGCTTCAATTTGTTAGATCTAGTCACAATGCTTGTTTAGAATGTGTGTGTCAGCATGAATTTTTTGGTAAGTGAATAAGGCAACACCCTCCCCTTGTTTTCAAGAATAGCTATGTGGGTCGTAACAAGGGGAAATTCATATGCTTAATTAGGACCATACAGATAAGAGATGTTCTAGAAGAAGATAGAACACATTGGGATGATAATAAGAGGCAAGTAGAGTGCATTGGGATGGCAAATAGAGGCATATAAATAAACCCTTAAGAACAAGATTAAGGCGACCACAATGGATTTCTTGGGTGGGAAAATATTCTACAAATGGGATGGAAACCTTGAGCTTACTGCTTGGATCAAAAAATTAAAAAAGGCAACTACACGACGTTCTAGTGAAATTGATGTGCAAAAAATTTCATTATTCCATAGAAGTAGGAAAATCTAGTAATCACTATTATATATTTTAGAGTGCAAGCTTCAATTTGTTATTTTAATAACTCAACAAATTCCTCAATAAGAATAGGAGAGAAAAGCCTTACATTGAAAGGGGCAATTCATAGAAAAAAGACAAGGAGTGAGTTACACTTAGACGTGTTGTCCTCAATTATTTTTTAGTGTGAGTTTGATCAACCCTTGTGGTCTTAGATCTAGTAACAATGCTTGCTTAGAATGTGAGCTTCAGCATGAATTCTTTGTAAGAGAATAAGGCAACAACTTCCCCTTGTTTTCAAGAATAGCTATGTGGGTCCCAAGGGGATCTTCATATGCTTAATAGGACCATGCAGACAAGAGATGTTCTAAAAGAAGATAAAACGCATTGGGATGACAACTAGAGGCAACTAGAGTGCATTTAGATGGCAAATACAGACATATAAATAAAGCCTTATCGAACACGATTAAGTTGACCAAATTGGATTTTTTAAATGGGAAAATTTTATACATATGGGATGGAAACCTTGACCTTACTACCACGATCGAAAAGATTAAAAAAAGCAACTACTCACATATTAATTCATTTGATGAGATATAATTGTCCATTCATTTGATTAGATATGATTATCAATGTGATTTCTGATTATAATAAGCTACATAGATAGAGGCTACATAGTTTACATGTCAATGTCTGATTGGGACATTTTCTCATAACGTGATTTGACACCTACATGTTGAAGCTTCCCCGCTACTAGAGGTCATGCAAAAAAATAAGACGATGGTGAGGTTGTCATCATATCCCCCCACATGAACAAGTTCTTACAAACCTTTCCAAAATATCGCATATGTTTGGTTCTACCTAATACAATGAAGCAGTCACATGTTTCATCAAAAGGAAATTTACTAAAATAGTTTCTTCAAAAAAGTACCCTTGATAAGTGATAATAAAAAATAGCATAGCTTTTGTGAAGATCTCAAAAAAAAAACAAGTCTTTTTCATTACTTGTTTGCAATTTCATTATTACAAGAAAAACAAGTTAAGAACTTAAGAATCTTCCCCTTTGCAAGGAGGTTGGAGAAGAAGAAGAAGAAGATTAAGTTAAATGTCTTGGGATAGGTATAGCATATGAGACAAGTTTCAAACTCAGGCAAGTCTGAAATGTATAAAGAAAGAGAGAGCAAATATGCTCCATGATTGTCCACCTTATTTGGAGCATGTTTGGCAACCTGTGTTATAATAGTCCTTCACCTACCTAATGAATGAGTTTTAATATTAGTAAAATGTAAAGGGCTCGTTTTTTATAGTAAGGTTAGCAGAGTACTCCAATATGAGGGGCGATAAACACATGGCAATGGGCACACCTTGAGCCCAAACTACTCTAGAGTACTCCAATATATTGGACTACTCTAGAGTACTCCAATATATGAGGTGCCATGAACACACGTATGGAGATTTTGTAAGGTATATAGATTGTCAGATTGGATATGGAGGGGCCATGCAAACATCTACAACATAAATACTCCTCAAGTGCATATGGGTGTTATGGTATTAGAATGCTCGGCACACGACATTCTAGTAAAATTGGAGCAGTGAATTTGATTATTCCATCGAAAATGCAAAATCTAGTAATTACTATTATATATTTAAGAGTCCAAGCTTTAATTTGTTATTTTAATAACTTTAAACAAATTTCTCAATAGTAATAGGAGAGAAAAGTTTAACATTAAAAGGGGCAATTCATAGAAAAAACACGGGGAGTGAGCTACACTTAGACATGTTGTCCTCAATATTTTTAGTGTAAGTTTGATCAACACTTGTGGTCTTAGATCTAGTCACAACGCTTGTTTAGAATGCGAGATTCAGCATGAATTTTTTGGTAAGTGAATAAGGCAACACCCTCCCCTTGTTTTCAAGAATAGCTATGTGGGTCACAAGGGAAAATTCATATGCTTAATTAGGACCATAGAGACAAGAGATGTTCTAGAAGAAGATAGAACACATTGGGATGATAATAAGAGGCAAGTAGAGTGCATTGGGATGGCAAATAGAGGCATATAAATAAACCCTTAAGAACAAGATTAAGGCGACCACAATGGATTTCTTGGGTGGGAAAATATTCTACAAATGGGATGGAAACCTTGAGCTTACTGCTTGGATCGAAAAATTAAAAAAGGCAACTACACGACATTCTAGTAAAATTGATGTCCAGAAAATTTCATTATTCCATAGAAGAAGGAAAATCTAGTAATCACTATTATATATTTAAGAGTGCAAGCTTCAATTTGTTATTTTAATAACTCTAAACAAATTTCTCAATAAGAATAGGAGAGAAAAGCCTTACATTGAAAGGGGCAATTCATAGAAAAAAGACAAGGAGTGAGTTACACTTAGACGTGTTGTCCTCAATTGTCTTTTAGTGTGAGTTTGATCAACCCTTGTGGTCTTAGATCTAGTCACAACGCTTGCTTAGAATGCGAGCTTCAGAATGAATTCTTTGTAAGAGAATAAGGCAACAACTTCCCCTTGTTTTCAAGAATAGCTATGTGGGTCCCAAGGGGATCTTCATATGCTTAATAGGACCATGCAGTCAAGAGATGTTCTAAAAGAAGATAAAAAGCATTGGGATGACAACTAGAGGCAACTAGAGTGCATTTATATGGAAAATACAAGCATATAAATAAAGCCTTATGGAACACGATTAAGTTGACCAAATTGGATTTTTTGAGTGGGAAAATTTTATACATATGGGATGGAAACCTTGACCTTACTACCAGGATCGAAAAGATTAAAAAAAGCAACTACTCACATATTAATTCATTTGATTAGATATGATTGTCAATTCATTTGATTAGATATGATTGTCAATTCATTTGATTAGATATGATTATCAATATGATTTTTTATTATAATAAGATACATAGATAGAGGCTACATAGTTTACATGTCAATGTCTGATTGGGACATTTTCTCATAACGTGATTTGACACCTACATGTTGAAGCTTCCCCGCTAGAGGTCATGCAAAAAAAGAAGACAATGGCGAGGTTGTCATCATATCCCCCCCACATGAACAAGTTCTTACAAACCTTTCCAAAATATTGCATATGTTTGGTTCTACCTAATTCAATGAAGCAGTCACATGTTTCATCAAAAGGAAATTTACTCAAATAGTTTGTTCAAAAAAGTACCCTTGATAAGTGATAATAAAAAATAGCATAGCTTTTGTGAGAATCTCAAAAAAAAACAAGTCTTTTTCATTACTTGTTTGCAATATCATTATTACAAGAAAAACAAGTTAAGAACTTAAGAATCTTCCCCTTTGCAAGGAGGTTGGAGAAGAAGAAGAAGAAGATTAAGTTAAATGTCTTGGGATAGGTATAGCATATGAGACAGGTTTCAAACTCAGGCAAGTCTGAAATGTATAAAGAAAGAGAGAGCAAATATGCTCCATGATTGTCCACCTTATTTGGAGCATGTTTGGCAACCTGTGTTATAATAGTCCTTAACCTACCTAATGAATGAGTTTTAATATTAGTAAAATGTAAAGGGCTCGTTTTTTATAGTAAGGTTAGCAGAGTACTCCAATATGAGGGGCGATAAACACATGGCAATGGGCACACCTTGAGCCCAAACTACTCCAATATATGAGGTGCGATATACAAACGTATGGATATTTTGTAAGGTATACAGATTGTCACATTGGATATGGAGGGGCCATGCAAACATCTACAACATAAATACTCCTCAGGTGCACATAGGTGTTATGGTATTAGAATGCTTAGCACACGACATTCTAGTAAAATTGGAGCAGTGAATTTGATTAATCCATGGAAAATGCAAAATCTAGTAATCACTATTATATATTTAAGAGCAAATCTTCAATTTGTTATTTTAATAACTCTAAACAAATTTCTCAATAGCAATAGGAGAGAAAAGTTTAACATTAAAAGGGGCAATTCATAGAAAAAACACGGGGAGTGAGCTACACTTAGACGTGTTGTCCTCAATATTTTTAGTGTAAGTTTCATCAACACTTGTGGTCTTAGATCTAGTCACAACGCTTGTTTAGAATGTGAGTTTCAGCATGAATTTTTTGGTAAGTGAATAAGGCAACACCCTCCCCTTGTTTTCAAGAATAGCTATGTGGGTCGTCGCAAGGGGAAATTCATATGCTTAATTAGGACCATACAGACAAGAGATGTTCTAGAAGAAGATAGAACACATTGGGATGATAATAAGAGGCAAGTAGAGTGCATTAGGATGGCAAATAGAGGCATATAAATAAAGCCTTCAAGAACAAGATTAAGGCGACCACAATGGATTTCTTGGGTGGGAAAATATTCTACAAATGGGATGGAAACCTTGAGCTTACTGCTTGGATCGAAAAAATAAAGAAGGCAACTACACGACATTCTAGTAAAATTGATGTCCAGAAAATTTCATTATTCCATACAAGAAGGAAAATCTAGTAATCACTATTATATATTTAAGAGTGCAAGCTTCAATTTGTTATTTTAATAACTCTAAACAAATTTCTCAATAAGAATAGGAGAAAAAAGCCTTACATTGAAAGGGGCAATTCATAGAAAAAAGACAAGGAGTGAGTTACACTTAGACGTGTTGTCCTCAATTGTTTTTTAGTGTGAGTTTGATCAACCCTTGTGGTCTTAGATCTCGTCACAATGCTTGCTTAGAATGCGAGCTTCAGCATGAATTCTTTGTAAGAGAATAAGGCAACAACTTCCCTATATTTTCAAGAATAGCTATGTCGGTCCCAAGGGGATCTTCATATGCTTAATAGGACCATGCAAACAAGAGATGTTCTAAAAGAAGATAAAACGCATTAGGATGACAACTAGAGGTACCTAGAGTGCATTTAGATGGAAAATACAGGCATATAAATAAAGCCTTATGGAACACGATTAAGTTGACCAAATTAGATTTTTTGAGTGGGAAACTTTTATACATATGGGATGGAAACCTTGACCTTACTACCAGGATCGAAAATATTAAAAAAAGCAACTACTCACATATTAATTCATTTGATTAGATATGATTATCAATGTGATTTCTGATTACAATATTTTTAGTGTAAGTTTGATCAACACTTGTGGTCTTAGATCTAGTCACAACGCTTGTTTAGAATGCGAGTTTCAGCATGAATTTTTTGGTAAGTGAATAAGGCAACACCCTCCCCTTGTTTTCAAGAATAGCTATGTGGGTCGTAACAAGGGGAAATTCATATGCTTAATTAGGACCATACAGACAAGAGATGTTCTAGAAGAAGATAGAACACATTGGGATGATAATAAGAGGCAAGTAGAGTGCATTGGGATGATAATAAGAGGCTAGTAGAGTGCATTGGGATGGCAAATAGAGGCATATAAATAAACCCTTAATAACAAGATTAAGGCGACCACAATGGATTTCTTGGGTGGGAAAATATTCTACAAATGGGATGGAAACCTTGAGCTTACTGCTTGGATCGAAAAAATAAAAAAGGCAACTACACGACATTCTAGTAAAATTGATGTCCAAAAAATTTCATTATTCCATAGAAGAAGGAAAATCTAGTAATCACTATTATATATTTAAGAGTGCAAGCTTCAATTTGTTTTTTTAATAACTCTAAACAAATTCCTCAATAAGAATAGGAGAGAAAAGCCTTACATTGAAAGGGCCGATTCATAGAAAAAAGACAAGGAGTGAGTTACACTTAGACGTGTTGTCCTCAATTGTTTTTTAGTGTGAGTTTGATCAACCCTTGTGGTCTTAGATCTAGTCACAACACTTGCTTAGAATGTGAGCTTCAGCATGAATTCTTTGTAAGAGAATAAGGCAACAACTTCCCCTTGTTTTCAAGAATAGCTATGTGGGTCCCAAGGGGATCTTCATATGCTTAATAGGACCATGTAGACAAGAGATGTTCTAAAAGAAGATAAAATGCATTGGGATGACAACTAAAGGCAACTAGAGTGCATTTATATGGCAAATACAGGCATATAAATAAAGCCTTATGGAACACGATTAAGTTGACCAAATTGGATTTTTTGAGTGGGAAAATTTTATACATATGGGATGGAAACCTTGACCTTACTACCAGGATCAAAAAGATTAAAAAAAGCAACTACTCACATATTAATTCATTTGATTAGATATGATTGTCAATTCATTTGATTAGATATGATTATCAATGTGATTTCTGATTATAATAAGCTACATAGATAGAGGCTACATAGTTTACATGTCAATGTCTGATTGGGACATTTTCTCATAACGTGATTTGACACCTACATGTTGAAGCTTCCCCGCTAGAGGTCATGCAAAAAAAGAAGACGATGGCGAGGTTGTCATCATATCCCCCACATGAACAAGTTCTTACAAACCTTTCCAAAATATTGCATATGTTTGGTTCTACATAATACAATGAAGCAGTCACATGTTTCATCAAAAGGAAATTTACTCAAATAGTTTGTTCAAAAAAGTACCCTTGATAAGTGATAATAAAAAATAGCATAGCTTTTTTGAAGATCTCAAAAAAAACAAGTCTTTTTCATTAGATGTTTGCAATTTCATTGTTACAAGAAAAACAAATTAAGAAATTAAGAATCGTCCCCTTTGCAAGAAGGTTGGAGAAGAAGAAGAAGAAGATTAAGTTAAATGTCTTGGGATAGGTATAGCATGGAGACAGGTTTCGAACTCAGGCAAGTCTGAAATGTATAAAGAAAGAGAGACCAAATATGCTCCATGATTGTCCACCTTATTTGGAGCATGTTTGGCAACCTGTGTTATAATAGTTCTTAACCTACCTAATGAATGAGTTTTAATATTAGTAAAATGTAAAGGGCTCATTTGTTATAGTAAGGTTAGTAGAGTACTCCAATATGAGGGGCAATAAACACATGGCAATGGGCACACCTTGAGCCCAAACTACTCTAGAGTACTCCAATATATGAGGTGCGATGAACACACGTATGGAGATTTTGTAAGGTATATAGATTGTCACAGTGGATATGGAGGGGCCATGCAAACATCTACAACATAAATACTCCTCAAGTGCATATGGGTGTTATGGTATTAGAATGCTCGGCACACGACATTCTAGTAAAATTGGAGCAGTGAATTTGATTATTCCATGGAAAATGCAAAATCTAGTAATCACTATTATATATTTAAGAGTCCAAGCTTCAATTTGTTATTTTAATAACTCTAGACAAATTTCTCAATAGCAATAGGAGTGAAAAGTTTAACATTAAAAGGTGCAATTCATAGAAAGAACACTGGGAGTGAGCTACACTTAGACGTGTTGTCCTCAATATTTTTAGTGTAAGTTTCATCAACACTTGTGGTCTTAGATCTAGTCACAACGCTTGTTTAGAATGTGAGTTTCAGCATGAATTTTTTGGTAAGTGAATAAGGCAACACCCTCCCCTTGTTTTCAAGAATAGCTATGTGGGTCGTCGCAAGGGGAAATTCATATGCTTAATTAGGACCATACAGACGAGAGATGTTCTAGAAGAAGATAGAACACATTGGGATGATAATAAGAGGCAAGTAGAGTGCATTAGGATGGCAAATAGAGGCATATAAATAAAGCCTTCAAGAACAAGATTAAGGCGACCACAATGGATTTCTTGGGTGGGAAAATATTCTACAAATGGGATGGAAACCTTGAGCTTACTGCTTGGATCGAAAAAATAAAAAAGGCAACTACACGACATTCTAGTAAAATTGATGTCCAGAAAATTTCATTATTCCATAGAAGAAGGAAAATCTAGTAATCACTATTATATATTTAAGAGTGCAAGCTTCAATTTGTTATTTTAATAACTCTAAACAAATTTCTCAATAAGAATAGGAGAAAAAAGCCTTACATTGAAAGGGGCAATTCATAGAAAAAAGACAAGGAGTGAGTTACACTTAGACGTGTTGTCCTCAATTGTTTTTTAGTGTGAGTTTGATCAACCCTTGTGGTCTTAGATCTCGTCACAATGCTTGCTTAGAATGCGAGCTTCAGCATGAATTCTTTGTAAGAGAATAAGGCAACAACTTCCCTATATTTTCAAGAATAGCTATGTCGGTCCCAAGGGGATCTTCATATGCTTAATAGGACCATGCAAACAAGAGATGTTCTAAAAGAAGATAAAACGCATTAGGATGACAACTAGAGGTACCTAGAGTGCATTTAGATGGAAAATACAGGCATATAAATAAAGCCTTATGGAACACGATTAAGTTGACCAAATTAGATTTTTTGAGTGGGAAACTTTTATACATATGGGATGGAAACCTTGACCTTACTACCAGGATCGAAAATATTAAAAAAAGCAACTACTCACATATTAATTCATTTGATTAGATATGATTATCAATGTGATTTCTGATTATAATAAGCTACATAGATAGAGGCTACATAGTTTACATGTCAATGTCTGATTGGGACATTTTCTCATGACGTGATTTAACACCTACATGTTGAAGCTTCCCCGCTAGAGGTCATGCAAAAAAAGAAGACGATGGCGAGGTTGCCATCATATCCCCCCACATGAACAATTTCTTTACAAACCTTTCCAAAATATCACATATGTTTGGTTCTACCTAATTCAATGAAGCAGTCACATGTTTTATCGTCGAAAGGAAATTTACTCAAATAGTTTGTTCAAAAAAGTACCCTTGATAAGTGATAATAAAAAATAGCATAGCTTTTGTGAAGATCTCAAAAAAAAACCAAGTCTTTTTCATTAGATGTTTGCAATTTCATTATTACAAGAAAAACAAATTAAGAACTTAAGAATCTTCCCCTTTGCAAGGAGGTTGGAGAAGAAGAAGAAGAAGATTAAGTTAAATGTCTTGGGATAGGTGTAGCATATGAGATAGGTTTCAAACTCAGGCAAGTCTGAAATGTATAAAGAAAGAGAGAGCAAATATGCTCCATGATTGTCCACCTTATTTGGAGCATGTTTGGCAACATGTGTTATAATAGTTCTTAACCTACCTAATGATTGAGTTTTAATATTAGTAAAATGTAAAGAGCTCATTTTTTATAGTAAGGTTAGTAGAGTACTCCAATATGAGGGGCAATAAACACATGGCAATGGGCACACCTTGAGCCCAAACTACTCTAGAGTACTCCAATATATGAGGTGTGATGAACACACGTATGGAGATTTTGTAAGGTATACAGATTGTCACATTGGATATGGAGGGGCCATGCAAACATCTACAACATAAATACTCCTCAAGTTCATATAGGTGTTATGGTATTAGAATGCTCGGCACACGACATTCTAGTAAAATTGGAGCAGTGAATTTGATTATTCCAAGGAAAAAGCAAAATCTAGTAATCACGTGAATAAGGCAACACCCTCCCCTTGTTTTCAAGAATAGCTATGTGGATCACAAGGGAAAATTCATATGCTTAATTATGACCATGCAGACAAGAGATGTTCTAGAAGAAGATAGAACACATTGGGATGATAATAAGAGGCAAGTAGAGTGCATTGGGATGGCAAATAGAGGCATATAAATAAAGCGTTCAAGAACAAGATTAAGGCGACCACAATGGATTTCTTGGGTGGGAAAATATTCTACAAATGGAAACCTTGAGCTTACTGCTTGGATCGAAAAAATAAAAAAGGCAAATACACCACATTCTAGTAAAATTGATGTCCAGAAAATTTTATTATTCCATAGAAGAAGGAAAATCTAGTAATCACTATTATATATTTAAGAGTGCAAGCTTCAATTTGTTATTTTAATAACTCTAAATAAATTTCTCAATAAGAATAGGAGAGAAAAGCCTTACATTGAAAGGGGCAATTCATAATAGAAAAAAGACAAGGAGTGAGTTACACTTAGACGTGTTGTCCTCAATTGTTTTTTAGTGTGAGTTTGATCAACCCTTGTGGTCTTAGATCTAGTCACAATGCTTGCTTAGAATGTGAACTTCAGCATGAATTCTTTGTAAGAGAATAAGGCAACAACTTCCCCTTGTTTTCAAGAATAGCTATGTGGGTCCCAAGGGGATCTTCATATGCTTAATAGGACCATGCAGACAAGAGATGTTCTAAAAGAAGATAAAACGCATTGGGATGACAACTAGAGGCAAGTAGAGTGCATTTAGATGGCAAATACAGACATATAAATAAAGCCTTATAGAACACGATTAAGTTGACCAAATTGGATTTTTTGAGTGGGAAAATTTTATACATATGGGATGGAAACCTTGACCTTACTACCAGGATCGAAAAGACTAAAAAAAGCAACTACTAACATATTAATTCATTTGATTAGATATGATTGTCAATTCATTTGATTAGATATGATTATCAATGTGGTTTCTGATTATAATAAGCTACATAGATAGAGGCTACATAGTTTACATGATGTCAATGTTTGATTGGGACATTTTCTCATAATGTGATTTGACATCTACATGTTGAAGCTTCCCCGCTAGAGGTCATGCAAAAAAAGAAGACGATGGCGAGGTTGTCATCATATCCCCCCACATGAACAAGTTCTTACAAACCTTTCCAAAATATCGCATATGTTTGGTTCTACCTAATTCAATGAACAGTCACATGTTTCATCAAAAGGAAATTTACTCAAATAGTTTGTTCAAAAAAGTACCCTTGATAAGTGGTAATAAAAAATAGCATAGCTTTTGTGAGAAGATCTCAAAAAAAAACAAGTCTTTTTCATTACTTGTTTGCAATTTCATTATTACAAGAAAAACAAGTTAAGAACTTAAGAATCTTCCCCTTTGCGAGGAGGTTGGAGAAGAAGAAGAAGAAGATTAAGTTAAATGTCTTGGGATAGGTATAGCATATGAGACAGGTTTCGAACTCATGCAAGTCTGAAATGTATAAAGAAAGAGAGAGCAAATATGCTCCATGATTGTCCACCTTATTTGGAGCATGTTTGACAACCTGTGTTATAATAGTTCTTAACCTACCTAATGAATGAGTTTTAATATTAGTAAAATGTAAAGAGCTCATTTTTTATAGTAAGGTTAGTAGAGTACTCCAATATGAGGGGCAATAAACACATGGCAATGGGCACACCTTGAGCCCAAACTACTCTAGAGTACTCCAATATATGAGGTGCGATGAACACACGTATGGAGATTTTGTAAGGTATACAGATTGTCACATTGGATATGGAGGGGCCATGCAAACATCTACAACATAAATACTCCTCAAGTGCATATAGGTGTTATGGTATTAGAATGCTCGGCACACGACATTCTAGTAAAATTGGAGCAGTGAATTTGATTATTCCATGGAAAATGCAAAATCTAGTAATCACTATTATATATTTAAGAGTCCAAGCTTCAATTTGTTATTTTAATAACTCTAAACAAATTTCTCAATAGCAATAGGAGAGAAAAGTTTAACATTGAAAGGGGCAATTCATAGAGAAAACACGGGGAGTGAGCTACACTTAGACGTGTTGTCCTTAATATTTTTAGTGTAAGTTTGATCAACACTTGTGGTCTTACATCTAGTCACAACGCTTGTTTAGAATGCGAGTTTCAGCATGAATTTTTTGGTAAGTGAGAAGGCAACACCCTCCCCTTGTTTTCAAGAATAGCTATGTGGGTCGTCACAAGGGGAAATTCATATGCTTAATTAGGACCATACAGACGAGATGTTCTAGAAGAAGATAGAACACATTGGGATGATAATAAGAGGCAAGTAGAGTGCATTGGGATGGCAAATAGAGGCATATAAATAAAGCCTTCAAGAACAAGATTAAGGCGACCACAATGGATTTCTTGGGTGGGAAAATATTCTACAAATGGAATGGAAACCTTGAGCTTACTGCTTGGATCGAAAAAATAAAAAAGGCAACTACATGACATTCTAGTAAAATTGATGTCCAGAAAATTTCATTATTCCATAGAAGAAGGAAAATCTAGTAATCACTATTATATATTTAAGAGTGCAAGCTTCAATTTGTTATTTTAATAACTCTAAACAAATTTCTAAATAGAAATAGGAGAGAAAAGCCTTACATCGAAAGGGGCAATTCATAGAAAAAAGACGAGTGGTTACACTTAGACGTGTTGTCCTCAATTGCTTTTTAGTGTGAGTTTGATCAACCCTTTTGGTCTTAGATCTAGTCACAACGCTTGCTTAAAATGCAAGCTTCAGCATGAATTCTTTGTAAGAGCATAAGGCAACAACTTCCCCTTGTTTTCAAGAATAGCTATGTGGGTCGTCCCAAGGGGATCTTCATATGCTTAATAGGACCATGCAACAAAGAGATGTTCTAAAAGAAGATAAAACGTATTGGGATGACAACTAGAGGCAACTAGAGTGCATTGAGATGGCAAATACATGCATATAAATAAACCCTTAAGAATACGATTAAGGTGACCAAATTAGATTTTTTGACTGAAAAAATGTTCCACATACGGGATGGAAACCTTGACCTTACTGAGGGGATTGAAAAGATTAAGAAAAGCAACTACTGACATATTAATTCATTTGATTAGATATGATTGTCAATTAATTTGATTAGATATGATTATCAATGTAATTTCTGATTATAATAAGCTACATAGATAGAGGCTACATAGTTTACATGTCAATGTCTGATTGTGACATTTTCTCATAACCTGATTCGACAACTACATGTTGAAGCTTTTCCCGCTAGAGTTCATGCAAAAAAAGAAGACGAGGGCAAGATTGTCATCATAGCCCACATGCACAAGTTCTTACAAACCTTTTCAAAATATCGCATATGTTTGGTTCTGCCTAATTCAATGAAATAGTCACATGTTTCATCAAAAGGAAATTTACTCAATAGTTTGTTTAAAAAAGTACCCTTGATAAGTGATAATAAAAAGTAGCATAGCTTTTGTGAAGATCTTTTAAAAAAAACAAGTCTTTTTCATTAGATGTTTGCAATTTCATTACAAGAAAAACAAGTTTAGAACTTAAGAATCTTCCCCTTTGCAAAAGGAGGTTGGAGAAGAAGAAGAAGAAGATTAAGTTAAATGTCTTGGGATAGGTATAACATATGAGACATGTTTCGAACTCAGGCAAGTTTGAAATGTATAAAGAAAGAGAGAGCAAATATGCTCCATGATTGTCCACCACATTTAGAGCGTGTTTGGCAATCTATCTTATAATAGTTCTTAGCCTACCTAATGAATGAGTTTTAATATTTAGTAAAATGTAAGGAGTCCATTTTTTATAGTAAGGTTAGTAGAGTACTCCAATATGAGGGGCGATAAACACATGGCAATGGGCACACCTTGAGCCCAAACTACTCTGGAGTACTCCAATATGAGGTGCGATAAACACATGGCAATGGGCACACCTTGAGCCCAAACTACTCTGGAGTACTCCAATATGAGGTGCGATGAACACATGTATGGAGATTGTCATGTCGGACATGGATGGGCCATACAAACATCTACAACATACATACTCCTCAAGTGCATGGGGATGCTATGGTATTAGAATGCTTGACACATGACATTCTAGTAAAATTGGAGTGGTGAATTTGATTATTCCATAAACCAAAATTCAATAATCACTATTATATATTTAAGAGTGCAAGCTTCAATTTGTTATTTTAATACTTCTAAACAAATTTCTGAATAGAAGTAGGAGAAAAAAGCTTAACATTCGAAAGAGGCAATTCATAGAAAAAACATGAGCTACACTTGTTGTCCTCAATTGTTTTAGTGTAAGTTTGATCAACACTTGTGGTGTTGGATCTAGTCACGTGGTGTTGGATCTAGTCACAACGCTCATTTAGAATGAGTTTCAACCTAATTTTTTTGTAAGTGAATAAGGCAACACCCTCCCCTTGTTTTCAAGAATGGCTAGGTAGGTCCCAAGGGAAAATTCATATGCTTAATTACGACCATGCAAATAAGAGATGTTCTAGAAGAAGATAGAACGCATTGGAATGACAATTAGAGACAAGTAGAGTACATTGGCATGGCAAATAGAGGCATATAAATAAAGCCTTCAAGAACAAGATTAAGGTGACCAAAATGGATTTCTTAAATGGAAAATTGTTCTACATATGGAATGGTGACCTTGACCTTACTACGTGGATCGAAAAGATTAAAAAAAAGACTACTCACATATTAATTCATTTGATTAGATATGATTGTCAACATGATTTCTTGTTATAATAAGCTACATAGATAAAGGCTACATAGTTGACATGTCAATGTCTAATTGTGGCATTTTCTCATGACTTGATTTGACACCTGCATGTCGAAGCTTCCCCGCTAAAGGTCGTGCAAAAAAAGAAGACGAGGGCGAGGTGGTCATCATAGCCCATATGAACGAGTTCTTACACACCTTTCTAAAAGGTCGCATATGTTTAGATCTACCTAATTTAATGTGAAGTAGTCACATGTTTCATCAAAAGGGAATTTACTCAATAGTTTATTCAAAAAATTAACTTTGACAATAAAAAATAGCATAGCTCTTGTGAATATCTTTTTTAAAAAAACAAGTCTTTCATTAGATGCGTGTAATTTCATTACAAGAAAAACAAGTTAAGAACTTAAGAATCTTCCCCTCTGCAAGGAGGTTGGAGGAGAACAAGAAAAAGATTAAGTTAAATGTCTTGGGAATAACTCAAGCTAGGTACCATATGAGACAAGTTTCAAACTTAAGCAAGTCTAAAATGAATAAAGAAAGAGAGAAAATATGCTCCATGATTGTCCACCACATTTGGAGTGTGTTTGGAGGTACAATTTACAAGGGGTTGTAAAGCTAAAACATTTTTCCAATGCTAGTGGGCAAGGGGGAAGAGATGCATGAAATCATGAAATAATGCATGAAACCAACGAGCGAACAACAATGTCTTAGAATCCAAACTTTTTATGTTTATAACATTGACAAGGTTTATTTGACAAGATGAGATGCTCAACTTGTTCAAATAGAAAAATTGCCAAAATGGCCACTAGGGCTTTGTGTGCCTCTAGTAATGTCCTCTCCTTGCAGAGGGGAAGATTCTTGCAGGAGCTCAAGTAACTTTTTTGGTAATAAAACCAAATTGATTGTACATCTATGGTCCATATATTGGTGCTCTTCTTTAATCTACATTCTCCTCCAAGGTTTTTTTTTTCTAATCCACAATTTGAATAAATCACACCATCATGACAGCCCCACTCAAATGCACTGGTAAATCTTTACCAGCTTCCAATTCACATATATCCTTTCTTGGTTGCAAAATCAGCTTCTTTATAGTGAAGATCATCCACCAGTATGACTAAAGGACACATTTACATCACAAATGTTACAAGGCATCACTCCAGATCATTGCAAGCACTTCACCAGCTACTTCACTTAGAACCCAGATTTTTCCCAAGAAAATCAAGCACCCTATCCACTCTACAACAATACCTATTAATCCAAATTTAACTGTAAGTACAACAATCTCTCAATGCAATTTTATTTATCTGTTACTACTTCACTCTAATCATCCCCCTACAACATACCCCGACATTGCTTTTGTGGTTCTGTGCGTCCCCAACAGTGCACCTTCTGTAAGTGCCTGTTTATAAGTTTTAGCCGTTCTAGCTATGGTATTACAGAATTGTTCGATAGAGGCCTCCACCTTCATAACTCTCATGGGCCAGTAGGATAACAGCCCCCAATATTCCTGTAAACCCCCCCAGTTCAAGAACAATGGAAAGTGGGTATAGGAGAGGCTAAAGCCAGACAAAAAGTAGGCAAGCCCACATCAAGACCAAGCAGTCCAGCAATAAACACAATCTCAGTTTTCAGTTGTCATTAACAGCATTAGGGCTTCAAAAGGGTGTTACAACTGGGCTTGAATGTACCATCACTTCAAAGCTATGCATCAGATAATTGCTCCATAATCCCTAGCTACCTTTACCATGTCTTGTACACATATACCTACTTAAAAGACCTCGTCTACTTAAAGGCAATTAAGTTATATGAGGTGTGTAATAAAAAGACCTAGACTGAAGTCATGATTCCTTAATAAATCTGGCAAGAAACAGCTACAAAAACGGTGGTAGAATGACCCATCGGCGTGGATATTTTGGTCGGCCTTCCTTCCCATCAAACAACTGCAAAAAACATGTGCTTCACATTCAAATGATGATCTATAATAATAAGAAAACACATCTACACAAACAAGGTGGAGCCAATGAGAAGCAACACAGTGAACTGACCTTTCTCAACCTACGGTGCTTGCCAAGTGCCCAATCTGTCATTATAAGGGCAGCCACGACCATAAACGAATAGCCCGCAAGAGTCTGTGTGGCGATATTGTACCCCAACCATTGATAGATCTCTGTTGTGTAGTTAGCACAAGTAATGAAGTTGAAGAGAAAGCCTCTGGGTATCTGATAGCCACCCTTACCATCAGGGGACCTCAAGTTCTTCAGAATGATGTGGCAATAGAAGTTGGCCAGCTGACACATAATACCCAGCCCAAACCCAATGTACACCTGAGTTTCGCTAACAGGGGTATAATAAGGGTGATTGGCAAAGTAGGCAATGAATACAGCAAATGACCAATAGTAGCAGCAGTTCCGGAATACATTGCTGATCGGAGAGGTTGCATGGCTGAACCTGTGGACAAAAAAGGTTTCCAGGATCCTCTTGAAGTAATGGAAGCACCAATAGACAGTGGCATAAGTCTGGACAGAGTGCTTCACTCTCTCAGCTGGGAGCCCAACATACTTGTACACAGGTAGGAAGTAGAAGATGGGGTATATAAAGAGGGGTCCCACATACTCGAAGAAAAAGAGAGTGGAGTACTTCACTTGAGGACCCAGATCTTTGAAGAGTATCTTGATGTCAGAACCTTTGGAGAAGTACTCGCTTAGCTTCTTGTCTCCTGACAACACTGTAGGACGAGCCTGCCCTTGTGCCAATGGTAAGGTTAGTCGCTGCCTCTCCGGGTAAAATCTTTTAGCTGCAGAAAAATAGAGATGAATGTGTTCACCCATGATATATGTCCCAAATTAGGCTACATGAATGCCCGCTTGGGGGTAGACAAAGTAGCAAGTAAACCCTTACGCCATATGTATGTAAGTAAGTATGCGCACACACATACACATACATACATGCGAACATGCATACATATGAAGAGTCTCAACCCATTCAGAGAACATGAATAAACCAGAATACTTACTTTTCTTGTAGATGGCAGCTTGGAGATCCTGGACCGTAGCCTGATGATTTAAAAAGAAGAAAAGAAAAAAAAATATGTAGAAAGTTTGATCATTAAAAAACCAACCCAAACTGCCCATTATTCCTACATCATTCAACACTTGAGGACACTGCAAAGAAGGCCAATGGTCCAGATGGCCACTTAATCCCACGATTGCAGTTTCTAATAGATCCATAGACATGAGATAGAACAGCATACCCCCAAAAAGAAAACTCATGTGGATAAGTACACAAATATATGCATCAAGTTATTTAGCACCACTTTGCTAACACAACCACATGCATCAAATTACTTGGCACCCTGTTCTGCATACATCCAGTAGATTGAGTGGCACCCACTTTCTGAAATACACTTGCCAACTATTATCTCGTTGGACGCAAGCACAGCATCGATTATAAACGTGTATACATGAATTATGCATGTACACATAGACACTGATAAATAATAGTAGATACAATGATGGGCTACATAACTGAACCTGAGTAGATTAGCTGGTGGCGTTAGTTTCATTTTTTCTACACAACTAAGGAATAAAAGAGTAAAGTGGTAATCATTACAACTAAAGCCCACACTGTGTGTAGATAAAATAGCCTGCATACTTTCCATACATACAGATGTAGACACGCACATACAACTGAAGGCCACAATGTGTGTAGACACACATATGTAGCTCCATAGATACATATTATGAGTATGTATATCTTGACTAACAAGAAATTTATAAAATTGATCAGAAAAATCATGGAGGGGGTACCCACACTGTCTGGAAGCTCAATGCCGCCCTTCACAATTTCCCTGCCACTTCGGGAAACCACAGTCACCAGCATGATTGAGTACTTCTCACAAGCACAACTTACCCAATTTGGATAAGCTCAGCTGCAAGACAAGCAGAGAGAAGCACACCTTATATGAAAAGAAAAATCATAGAAATTTGACAGAGAGAACATAAGAACCCATTTTTTCAAACTTTGAAAGGTGAAAGGAATCAGAGAAAAATGAAAGAGAAATACTTAAAAACCATTTTCTCACAAATTAAAACGATGAAAGGAATGAGAGGAAAAAATGAGAGAAAGCAAAAAAAATACAAGGACAAGAAATAAGGCGAAAGATCTTCTTCTAAATTTTAAGACTTCGATTCCTTAATGAATTCATAGATCATGTTGCGACAGCCCCCAAAGGATAAAACTGAGAAAGTGCAAGAAAGATGCAGAGAGTGATACCTTCTCTGAAGCAGGGAGGAGGAGGAGGAGGAGGAGGTTAAGTGCATACATATAAGCGAAGAAAAGAAGGTTAAAAGCAGGTGGGAAGGGGCCGGTGACGACTTCAATGGGAGCGAGTTAGCCAAGATCGGTGAGCCAACCCCTCTCCGTGTAAATGTGCCATTTATTGCAGCACCCAACACTTGATTTCTCAAATACTTTTAAAATAAATATTCCTAAACTCCTTTTCCTAAAATAAATATTCCTAAACTCCTTTTCTCCCATCTCCTTTCAAAAACTTCTAAATTCTAAATTCCTCCTTTAAGTAATTATTTACTCAAATTTAATCATCTAGACTTGAATGCGTGCTCGCTCGCATACACATGCTCCAAATAACACCTACATTTTCTACACCCATTTGTTGGTCTACCCTCCTGTTGTTGTAGGCTTTGTGTTCACCCCGCGCCTCATATCGGAGTACTCCGCTCACCTTACTATCACGGGCTCTTTGCACTTTACTAGAGATTAAAACTCATTCATTAGGTAGGTTGAGAACTATTACAGAAAGGTTGGTGAACAAACTCCAAATGCGGTGGACAACAGTGGAGCATATTCGCTCTCTTTATGCATTCAAGGACCCGCCTGAGTTCAGAGTACTTCGAAACCTGTTGACCATCTAATACGCTACCTAGCGGGTGGGATTATTCTCGAGACGTTAAACTTAATCTTCTTCTTCTTCTTCTTCTTCTTCTTCTTCTTCTTCTTCTTCTTCTTCTTCTCTCTCTCTCTCTCTCTCTCTCTCTCTCTCTCTCTCTCTCTCTCTCTCTCTCTCTCTCTCTCCGGGTGTGGGTAAATAAACAACATGGGCTAACCCTTCTATCACCCAAGTGTGGTAGATTGGTTAGCTCATGGAGTTATTATTCAACACGTATCGTGTTTGAATCTCACTCCCATCGGTTAGATCATACTTGGTCTCTTGGGATTGTTCCTACAACGTTAAAAAAGCCTCTCTCTCTCTCTCTCTCTCTCTCTCTCTCTCTCTCTCTCTCTCTCTCTCTCTCTCTTCACCCCCCCATAGGGGAAGATTCTTGGATTTTTTGTAAATGAAATTGCAAACATCTATTCAAAGAACACTTTTTTTTCTTTTAATCTTTATAAGAGCTATGCTATTTTTAATTATCAATTATCAATGGTACTTTTTTGGAAGAAGTATGGGTAGTTTCTTTTTTAAACTCTACGATTTTATTACCTTTTAACGAAGTATGAGTAATTTCTCTTTTGAACTCTACAATGTTATTAATGTACTATTTAACCATCGCGTTTGATCAATTTTAAAGTATCAAACTTTGAGAGATTTAATGAGATCATGTTTTTGTAACTTAATAGCTTGAACAACAAAAGGTCATTTTGAGTTGATAAATGCTCAACTACTTTAGCACAAACTTCATTTCAATAATAGTTATGATATTTTCAAAGATAAGATATATGCTTCTTTCACTTCCTAGTAAGACCTCTTTATGACCTTGTAACATGGCAATGTCCAAGACTTTAATGAGATAACAAATACCTTTCATCATAAAGCAAAATTTTTTAAGTCGTTAACCCAACACCATGGACGACCACGCTCACATGGGTAGGTAGGTCTAGAAAACGCTTATAAATCTTGAAAAAAGTCCAGAATTGAGTTTGTCCCTCACAAACAAACTCAAGCTACTCAATTTGTAGTTTACATTTTTGTAAGTGCAATCAAATGGTTTCTTCGCCCATTATCTTATTGGGCTAAATATAATGGGCACATGAGATTCAATCAGTCTATTTTAGTGAAAATGTGGCCATTAAAGGAGACATTGCAGCTATTACAAAAGAACAGAAACCCAAAGTAACTCGATTGGCTAAACAAAGCCAAAGTTAAGGTCAAATGAAAAGCACCGAATGCAAAAGGAGTCAACAAAAAAACATGATTGGAGAAAATAAATACATGGAAGTTCAATGAAGTCACTTGAGCCCTACATGAAAAACTTGTTACATTTAGGAGGTTTATTGTGGACGCCAATTGATGCGTGGCTTTCCTATGGCATTTGTCAACATCGTAGAATAGCTCCCTCCACTTTATTCTAAAAGTTTCACTAACCATGGCATCCCCTTACAAAGAAACTTCTCATACTCATGCCTGGTACTCTTCTTATAAAACATATGTTTCCATGGCTAGGCAAATTATGACACATCTAGTTTTTTGAAAATAATACAATATAAAAATATGCTTCATGTCTTACATGGACCACTATTTGTGAGAGTACAAGAAATAAAAAGTTCAAAGACCTTTAAAATAAAATTTCCTGAACTCTATTTCTACCCCACTCGTTTCCTTTCAAAAATTTCTAAATTCTACTTTTCCCCTTTATGTACTCAAAAGTAATAATCGCGATGCCTCCCTAAACGTTGCGTTCACTCAAAAGTAATAATTGAGACCCCACCCAAACACACTACATTCTCGCATACATATGCTCCAAAAAAACACTAACATTTTCTACACCCATTTGTTAGCACACTCTCGTGTTATAGGCTATGTGTTTGGCTATGTTCACTGCGCCTCATACTGGAGTACTCCACTGACCTTACTATCAAGCATGGGCTATTTACACTTTACTAGAGATTCGAACTCATTCATTAGGTAGGTTAAGAGCTATTATAGAAAGGTTGGCAAATAGACTCCAAATATGGAGGAACGTATTCGCTCTCTTTGTTTATACATTCAAGTTAATTTGTTTTAATTGTAATGAAGTTGAAACATCTAATAAAAAAGACTTGTTTTTTAAAATCATCATAAGAGTTATGCTCTTTTTTATTGTCAATTATCAATCATACTTTTTTGAAAGACGTATGAGTAGTTTCTATTTTGATGAACCATGTGAAATCTACTTTGACGTACCTTTGAAATCTCTCAATGGTGATCAATTTTTAAGGATCAAACTTTGAGATACTTAGAGTGACCATGGATTTGTAATAACCAAAAGAAGGTGGTTACCTTGAACAAAAAAAAATCATTATTTTGAGTTGGTCAAAACAATCACATGCTCAAATTACTCTAGCACAAACTTCATCCAACAATAGTTATGATACTTCAAAGATAAGATATAAGCTTCTTTCATTTCTTAGTAGCAAGACCTCTTTATGACCCTGTAACTTTTAAATACATGTCAATGTCCAAGACTTTAATGAAATAACAAATGCCATTCATCATAAGGCAACTTTTTCACACTAAAGTTTGGGCCATGATATATTTTAAAGTCATTGGCCCAACACCATGAAGGACCATTGTCACATGGGTAGGGAGTGGGTAGGTAGGTCTAATAAACAGATATAAATCATGAAAAATGTCAATGCCCTTCACAAACAAACTAGGAATTAAAATCTCAAGCTACTCAATTTGTAGTTTAGGTGAATTCGAATGGTTGATTCACCATTATCTTATTGGACTATATTATTCGACTGAATATAATGGAAACATGAGGTTTGATCAATCTATTTTGGTAATAAAATGTGGCCAATTAAGGAGACAAAACACCTCTTATGGAAGAAGATAAACCCTACGTGCCTCGATGGCCCAAACAAAAGCTAAAGTGAAGGCCAAATGAGAAGCTCTTCCGAATTCATTTACAATAAGCAAATGAATGCAAAAGAAGGAGTCAACAAAAAAAAAATTGTGACTCGAGAAAAGGAATCCATGGAAGTTCAATGAAGTCACTTGAGCCCTTGCTAGTTTAAAAAAGCTTTTTGCCATTTACGAGGTTTATCTTAGTTTCCAATTAATGTGTGAATTTTATGCAACATTGTCAACATGGTGGAATGCTTTCCTCCACTTTTTTCTAAAAGTTTCATGAACCATAGCCACCCCTTGCAAAGAAACTTGTCATAGTCCTACCTGATACTCTTCTTGTAAAACAACTGTTTTGCATGGCTAGAACAATTGTGACCCGACATCTAGTTTCTTAAAAATAATAAATATGTGAGTACAAGAAATAAAAAGTTCAAACCCTCAAATACTTTAAATAAATTTTCGTAAACTCCATTTCTACCCAACTTCTCGTCTCCTTTCAAAACTTCTATTTTATTTACTCAAAAGTAATAATCAAGACTCCTCCCAAACTTATGCCCACTCGTACACACGCTCCAAAAAGTAATAATTCAGACTCCACCCAAACTCATGCATACTCTTACACACATGCTCCAAAAAGTAATAATAGAGACTCCACCCAAATATGTGCACACTTGTCTTTACATGCTCTAAAAAAAACACGAACATTTTCTACACCTACCATTTGCTGACCTACCCTCTTATTGTAGGAGTGCCTCACACTAGAGTATTCCGCTAACCTTACTATCAAACATGGGCTCTTTATGCTTTAATGGTACTTTTTTGAAAGGAAGTAAATTCCCCTTTAATGAACTATATGAACTATAAAATGTTTTAATGGTCTCGTTTGATCAATTTTAAGGATCAAACCTTGAGAGACTTAGCGCGATCATGTATTTGTAACTAAAAGTGGTGTTTTACTTATCACCTTAAACAAAAAAAGGTCACGACTTTAAGTTGATCAAAACAAATTACATGCTCATTTTACTACCTCTTTATGACCTTGTAACTTTTAATTACATGTCACACATTGACATGCAAACTATGTAGCCTATATCTATGTACCTTATTACAATCATATCTAATCAAATGAATAATATGCGAGTAGTTATCTTTTTTTATCTCTTCCATCCACGCAGTAATGGTGATGGTTTCCATCCCATACATCGAACATTTTCCCACTCAAGGACTCCCATTTGGTCCCCTTAATCTAGTTCTTGAAGGCTTTATTTATTTGCCTCTAATTTTCATCCCAATGCACCCTAATTGCCTCTAATTGTCATCCCAATACACTCTACCGTCTTCCAAAACATCTCTTCTCGGCATGGAGTGTGTGATAATTAAGTCTTGATTAGATCTTGTTAGAAAATGCAAGATACACATCATCAAAGGTTTGCAAAACCTTGGAATTACACTGCGTAGTTGGTAAACAGTTGGTGAATGTCGTCGACCTCTCAAGAACTAATTCTACATGAGGTGACCTAATCACTATAATTCAGCTACAGTATTCTCATCACACCAAACAGATTACATCAACGAAGATGAAGCACGATGTGGTGACAAATTGCTCTCCTGGTTCGTTATAAAAGATGTTTCTCTATGCAGATGCCGTGAGTGCAGTGAATTGAAGCCTCCACTGATGAGTAGAAGCTAACAATTGAGTGCAGTCTGAGTCTGACACTCACAGCATTGTATGATTCTCATATCTGAGTTGATTGAGCTCACTAGTGCTAGGATTAGGGCTTTAGGGATTAGCACATTCACTAATTAGAGTCCGATTTATCATTATTGTATCTCTTCAGATTTAGTAATAAACACAGTGCTGATTCAGTTCTAAATTTATTCATTCTATCTGATTGTTGTTGGTTGTGTCACATTTCCTGTCTCCTCACCATTTTCACATGGTATTAGAGCCTCGTTTGCTTCATTGCATAGACTCTACCTAGGCGCCACCTATCCTCTAAGATCCAGCACGCCAGCATTTGCATTAGCTTCAGTCACACGCTTTCTCAGATCTCTGCATCCTGGCATTCAGCATTCTGCACTTGGGTTGTAGATTCAACATCAGCCATTTTCATCTGCAGATTCAAATCTGTAGGATCTGCATCAGCTTTCAACGTGCTAAAGCCACATCATCGTCTGATCTGCTGATGCCATATCATCTTTCGAGGTGCTAAAACCACATCATCATCCGATTTGTTTATGCCATGTCATCTTTCGATCATCAAAACCAACTGTCTGAAACAACTACTAGAGTTAGCTTCCTGAATCAACTGACGAAATCCGCTATCTAAAATAGTTGTCGGAGCCAATTGTCTAAAATAGGTACCAAAGTCAGCTTCCTGAATCAACTGATGGAACCAGCTATGTCAATGATGGAACCAGCTGTCTGACATAGCTATCGGAGCCAGCTATCTGACACAGCTATCGGAGCCAACTAGTTGACACAACTATTGGAATCAGTCACCTGAATCGGCCTGATGGAATTAGTCGTTTACATTATCGATCAAAGTCGACTATCTGTGTCGACCTGTTGACAAGGCATTGACCTGCACTAATAAGCTATTGACCTGCTATACTGACACAGCGGCCGACCTGCCTGCTGCTGACATCAACAACTTGCTACTGTTGTTGACAGTCATCGTCGTTTTCTGAGTAAGCAAAATCAACATTTATCTAGGTTTACTAATTTTTGGCCGGGTTTTACTAGTTTGCCCGGGTTTACTCTTTTTGGCCAAGTTTACTCTTCATTGGTCAGTTTTACTACAATTAGCTGTTGAAATCCGAAGGTAGAATTAGCTCTCTATTCTACTAACTCAATGGCACCCAACCTGAGTAGTCTACACTTAGAGGGACCTGAAAACTCAATAGTGCAAACTATGCAACCTAGAAACTGAAGATGGAGTCACTATTATTCTTCGAAAACTATTGGGAGATGGTTTTTATGGAGAGACCAATTGATCTGATTGCTGAACCTCTAGCAAAATGGGATAAGAAGGCCATGTTTGATATCCATATGATCAAGCTGAGTATGAAGGATCCCATCCTCAACGATTTGAGGGAGGTGCTAACTCCGAACGAAGCTTGGGACAACCTGAAGAAAGTGTATGAGTCTAAAGGCACTTCAAGGCAAATTGCCTGAAGAGCTGAACTCACAAATGAGACAAGGAAGCCCAATGAGACTGCTACAGACTTCATCAAGTAGGTGAAAGATTTGCATCAGAAAACTGATAGATGTCAGAGATAAGATGGCCGATAATAAGCTTGCTACAATCATCATCCATGGACTAAAGGAAGGCTATGAAGGAATTGTTCAGGGCCTCATCATTTTGAGGGAAAAACCCACACTAGATGAAATGGAGCAGATTCTTAGGGACGAGGATCAAAGGAAAACAGCTATGAAGAACATCCATGGCAACAGTAGCACTTCATCAAGCAACACGACAAAGCTCTCTTCACACACAGAGATGGAGAAGATCACATAATCAAAGAGGAAGAGGAAGACATAACAACCATTAGCCTAGCAACACCAATGATCAAGGTAATCATGAAGGTACTTATTCTTCTAATGGTAGAGGTGGCTATTCCTCTAGAAGTAGAGGAAGAGGTAGACCTACCAGTAACTATTTTCAATGTTATTACTAATAAAAATATGGACATATTGAGAAAGATTGTCGAAAAAAGCAAGCTGATCTAAAATGGAAATCAGTTAGCTATGCTGAAGATGGTAGCTCTCACAGCTTCAGAAATGCCATCACTTTTCTTGCTATTAAAGAGATCATAGAGGCCAATCATGTAGACCATTGCAACAAGTAGAAACCATGGTGCATTGATAGTGGGGCAAGCTCCCACATGACTTCTCATGCTAAATATTTCTCTAAATTGGATTCTACTTATGATGGTTTGATTTATACTGTAAACAACACTTCTAACTCTATCACAGGTAAAGGAGAATTTTCCCTTGAGCTGACCGCATGGGAAAGGAAGTATCTTGGAGAAGTCTTCTTGGCGCCTTCACTCACCAAGAACCTCCTCTCAGTTGGAGCCATGGTAGATAAAGGCTTCAAAGTGAAATTTGAAGGTTAGGATTACTTGATTAGAGATCCTCAACACAGCTACAAAGTCGTTCAGAAGAGGTCAGAAGCAAGGCAAACTCTTCAAGTTAAGTGGATTAGTAGCAACACTGTCAGTAATGCTAGCTGATAGGTCACCCTCCTTACCTCCATCAAAATTATGGCATAAAAGGTATGGTCATCTCCAAAGATGCTATGCAAAATTTTGCACTAATTTGCAGGGCTGTACGACACTTCGTTTTTGTGATTTGCAGCTACCACATTCAACCACGAGCTCAATGAGCTCATTTCTTGGTGTCTTTGACCTCTAATAATGAAGATTAACTAGTGTATTAAGCTCTTATGGCTACTGTTGTTTCACAGTCCCCTTCAAGACAATTTGCACCGAATTTCATACTATCGCCTACTGTTGTAAGACCTTCATGATGCAGTGGTTGAGTTAGATAATGATTAATGAGTATTGTTGGAGACTTGGCTACACATCATACACCTCAATGATGCAAGGAGTGATCACTTTCATGTTCCATACATGTGAGCTTCCATAGCTTCAATGCATTGTATAGGTTGCCTGCAAATCTATCTCTCTTGTTCACAAACGATCTCAATAGCTTGCCAAATGTGTTCTTTCTCTTGTCCAATTGAACATACATCAATCCCACAAGACTCCACAATGCCATACATTTACACAAGCCTTCACACAGCTTCCATGGAGAGTTTGAAAATCAGAAATTTCTGTTTCTTGGGGCAGCCACTTGTCGGCTTCAATCTCTCCAAAAATACTTGCAATCCACAGTAGAGTGTCTAGGGTTACTCACCGGCTAAGCCAAGCTTCAGATCTGATTCATTTGAGTGGGCTCCACAACTTCAATGGAGAATTTTTCCTCTTTCTACTCACTCAAGAAACCTTAATGAGAGCTACCCGGGCTCTGATACCATGAAAAGAGAATAGAGGGGAACACAGGAGACACACCTAAACTATACTTGCTCTCATTTCATGGACACACACCAAGTAGAGAAGCTCCATAGCTTTCCTTCATTGATCACCACAAAACACAACACATTTTCTAATGATAAGTTCACACTGAAATAAACCTATGCTAATGTCCACACACTTGGCCAGTCGGGCACGGCCATTATTATCCACACACACACTGTTAAACTAGTGTCCACACGCTACCGCTATCCACCAATTCTTGATGAGCTTGCATTCTCAACACCAAAGTAGTAGGGGGTGGAAGTGAAGAGGTATGGAGATGGATTCTCTTGCATCATGAAGGGCTTTAAGGGGAGAGCCAAAGTTGAGGTGTCAAGGCAAGGGAAGTGGTTAAGGCGAGTCGCATGAAAGGGGATGCTTGAGAGGAGAGGGGAGATGAAGGGAGCTTAAAGGGGAGCGTTTTCTTGTGGGTTGTGGGTTGTAGGCTGTTGAGCAGGCCGTTCTAAGGGCTGTGTGGAGTAGTGTTTTGGAGCTAGGAGGGGAGTTTGAGGTGAGAGATAGTAGGGAACAAGGTTTGATAAGCCATGGACACCAATCCAATATGTACATAGTGTGAAAGCAAGAGTGAACCATTCGGGTGGCCAAATGGTGACATTCTTGTAGTTGCATCTTTCAATTTGAGGAATGCATCTCTCTGTACATTAGTCCATTTGAACACGGCCTTCTTCTTTGTCAAATCATGCAAAGGAGAAGAAATCCATGCAAAGTGCCGAATGAACCTGCGGTAGTAAGAGCATAATCCAAGAAAACTACGGATCTCATGCACCGAACTCAATTCGGGCCAATTCCGAATTACATCAATCTTTGCAGGATCAATCCGCACTCCATCTTTGAACACAATATGCCCAAGATAATGTATCTCTGACAAGAAGAACTCACTCTTCTTTGCATTTAGGAAGAGTTTATGCTTATGGAGTTCTTCAAAAACAATAGCCAAATGAGCTTTATGCTCTTCTTCAGTCTTCGAGAAGACTAGGATGTCATCAAAGAAGACACCTGCAAATTTCCTGTACCCACCGAATATGCGATCCATCATTCTATTGAATGTAGCCGGGGCATTTGTAAGACCAAAAGGCATAACAAGATACTCATAAACCCCAATGCTGCCCTGAAAGCAGTTTTGTGTACATCCTCAGGCACTACACGCACTTGATGATATCCACTCTTGAGATCAATTCGGCTAAAGCTTGCCGATCCTTCCAACTTGTCAAGGATGTCGTCTATGCGTGGAATCGAAAACCGATTCTTGATGGTAAGCTTATTCAAAGCTCTATAATCCACACACATACGAAAGGATCCATCCTTCTTTGAACTAAGAGGACGGGTGAACAATATAGGGAAGAGCTTGGCTAAACCAAACCCTTCTCAAGAAGCTCATTTACTTGCTTCATAATCTCCTCTTTTTGGGATGCACTTACACGATAGGCTGGCCTATTAGGTAGTGAGCTACCTGGCACAAGATCAATGCGATGATCTTCCGATCATACAGGTGATAACTCATCAGCAAAACAATCATTGTGCTCTTGCAAAAATTTCAGTCTATCATTACAAAGAGTGTTTACATGTACATTATTTTCCTCAACATGATCTCGTACAAAAATCAAGTACGTAAAAACACTCTTTTTCATTACTTTCTTAATTTATACATGAGATACAAGAGGGGTATCACCCTCTTCACAAGCATCAATTACATGTTCTCGGCCTTTACGCATGAAGGTAATCCTGTTAGTCTTGTAAGCCTTGCACGGATCAATACGTGTATGCCAAGGCTTTCCAAGCAATACATCACAGCCATTCAAAGGTGCCACAAGAAAATCCTCATGATCCACATAGCCTTGAATGTGTATGCGCAACTTGCCAAAAATAGGCATGACCTGCACTTCTCTACCAACAAAGGCAATCCCTGCTTCAATTTGAGGACCCATGTCCTCCACTTCAATACCCAAAGCAACTGCCATCTGAGTGGATATGAAATTCTCCGTTACACAATCATCAAACATAAACAAAGCGGGCTGATCTTTGAGCTGTCCCCAAGCTTTACATACAACCCTATCTTTGCTATCATGTGAAGTGTTGCCCTGCACATCCGGAACCATATGCACATTAGGCTTCGGTACATTAGCATTTTCAGCTTTGTTCTTCTTATTTGGACATGCTCTTGCCATGTGCTCAGTGCTGCCACAAGTAAAGCATTTGCCTTCACGCATATATTGCTCCTCCTCCTCAGCACTAAGACCAAAGTTTGCCGGCTTATAAGGGCGCTTTTTAGCAAACTTATTTTCAGCTTTTGGACCTAATTTGGCTTGGTTTTGGTCCCTTTTAGGTGGCTGTCCATCATTTTGCAGGTTTTGGACAGCCCTCTCTTTGCCTTGAAATGAGGGTTTAGCCTTATTGGATCGACTCAATTTGAGTTCCAATTGCTCAATGGCGGCGGCGGCGGCTGCGATTAATTGGTGTAAGTTATGACCAAGATACATTTGTAATCCCGCTTTGTACACGGGTTGCAATCCCGATTGAAACCTTCTCTTCCTTTCCGCCTCGGTGACATGAGACCTCCAAAAGCACTTTACAAAACTTTTGTACATATGCATTTATCGATTCCCCCTCATTTTGCTTTACCCAATCCCACTTCATTATTATGTCATTCAATGCATTGGGAGGCAAGAATTGAGCATAGAACCTCTCCTTGAACTCTTCCCATGATCTAACAAGATTCGGTGAGAGCTTCTCCGTGAGCCACCAATGGGCAGCAATGCCTTTCATGAACATGCTTACATGCCGGATCATGGATTTCTGAGTGAAATCCTCATCACTGAAAGCAATATCAAACTGGGCAATAAAAGCAAGTGCCTTTGATGCATCATATTCCCCATGATATGTGTCAAACTTCACAGATTTGTCTCCGGCTTTGAAGTCACGAGACTTTGATGCATGTGTGTGTATCTCAACATGTTTTCCCCCATGTTTGTCCATTGGGACAGCCCCTGTGAGACTGGCATCCTTTTGGACCAAAAGGTGATGCATAAGGCATAGATATATGTGCCCTGTAAGCATGAGGCATGGCTGGCCCCTCTATGCATTGATACATTTTCAACCATAACTTCTCCCTCACGAGCACACTCGAAGGCATGAGTGGCATGAGAGATACGCGGAATACCTGCACCAACAAAAAATTGCAGCCCATGTTACATATGTTGTGCATGCACATTTTCAACCGGCAATGGCATTTGACATACATTTTGACCACTGCCATAAACATTGTATCCTTCGCATGCTAGATGAGGTATTCCTGCATTATGGCATGAAGTCACTGATTCTTCCTCTCCCATCGCATGGAGATTCATCCTCTTAGACATAAGTTCTTGTTCGGACACTTGTGGGGATTCCAAGACATGTGGGATGGTTGCCTTTTCTGCATAGGCTTCCTCGGTACGAGCCAAGTATGCACGTGCTGCATCCCTCGGTTGCATGTGCAACTCTTGAGCAATCATTGCCATTGCATGATCCATATAAGATTCAGCTTTCTTGGCCTTCAAACGGTCATGTACTAATGGATCCTCACGGCGTTAGAGATTCAATTCTTTTTGTTGTGCATGGAGAAGAGCCTGCATACGAGTAAGTTCAGCCCTCAAGACTATGGACTCTTCTTGCATCTTCTCTTTGCCACGGGACGGCTGTCCCACATATTCATGTTCCCTATTGTACACCACATGAGTGTGCTCATCCTGTAAAGCATTGGAGACATGCATTTCATTGTCCCTGCCTCTTGTATTAGCATCTCCAACATTCATTGTATGGCTGTTCATAATTTTCTAAGTGTAGAGATAGCTAGTGTTCACGGTGATCGTCTCTCACGATAGAAGTGAAAGAGAACCGTATGCTCTGATACCAATATAATGTAACTTGGTAGAACACAATGCTAATCAATACACTTAAATACACTAAGATTTGAAGGACACTTGCTCAAATACAAGAAGTAAATTGCTGAATTGACAAGAGACACACAATGAGCCGGAACGGCCGACCCCTCCCTTGAGTAAATTGTATTACTATTGGAGAAATTCAATACATAGCTTCACGGGCATCCATTGCCAAATCCTCCATGCCAATGCATATGAAATTCAGCATTTAGAAAACAATGATATGTCGATGTAGATCACCAAGGAGCTGCCTTGATGCCCGGCCCGACTTCAGTGCCCATATTCTCTACCATTGGCTCTATGTTCTACCAAGCAAGGTAGCAACATCTTCAAGAGCACTTAGGACAAGGGAAATACTACACAGGGCGGCTAAACAAGGAGTCCTGCCCTTCTACTGAATAAGTAATGACAACACATTGTCCAATTAGCTTACCAGTCTTCATAGAAGTTGTTGCAAGCGGAAGCCTTCGCGTTGGAAGCTTTAGGAGTGTTGATATCTTCGATTTGCCGCAATCTTTCGTGACAAAAGTCTTCAAGAGGATGAAGGGAACCCTGGGAAAGCTTCCCCTATGGTTCAGCTTGAGAAAGGAAGGCTGAAATTAGGGTTTTCAGCAAAAAGACCAAAAATTACAACAAAAATGAGAGCTATTTTGCTGAATTTCAGTCATTGGGAGTGAGTAGGAGAGTGATTAGCACTTGGAAACACTCTTAGAAGCTTGGAAAACACCCTAGTAAGTTGGGTATGGCTATGGAAAGCTTGGAAATGGAGAGAAATGGTGGAAAACAAGAGTTTTCAGCCTCCAAAAATCCTCATGAAGAGAAAACACGAATTTTCTCTTAATAAGTAAGTGAATTGGGATCCAATCAGGTGAAGGGACATGGGGAGATGCCCATTTATGAGTAAAAAGGGAGGATCATGCCCTGGACATTGAGTCTTGTCCGCCTCGGGACTTCAGTGAGTGTGAACTTGGAAGCGGTCATAATTTATAAGTGACTTTTGGGCGCCCAAACTTTAATGAAGTGGAAACGCACTCACTTATAAATATTGGCCAAGTCCTAGGGGCTATTTGAGCCTAGATTGGGTAATACTTACCACCTGTTCACATGCCACACAACCATGTCAGCAGCAGACAGTTTCACACGCAGGCGTCCCCTCGCCCGGAACTACACATAGGTCATGCAGGCATGAAAACAGCATGCAATTTCATTTGCATGCAAGCACGTAAAGATACTATGCAATGCAGCATTGGCATGAGCAATTTCCGTTCATGAAACCATATAAGACCAGGCGTTTCCAGGCAAGTATATGCGATACCAGACCCAGTGGAAAGCCAATCCTCCAGGCGTTTCCGAGCATGTACACAAAGACACAAGTCCCAACGGAAAGCCAAGTCCTCCAGATATTCCGAGCATGATAACATCAAGTCCCAGCGGAATATCATATCCAACTATACAGCATGACACGTGTCAATCACATGCATAGACACATTCCATAAGCCATGGACACCAATCCAATATGTACATAGTGTGAAAGCAAGAGTGAACCATTCGGGTGGCCAAATGGTGACATCGGCAATGCCTTCAACACTCGCACACTCATTACAAAAGAGAGGTAATTCCAAGAATCCAGAGTCAAGTTCATTTCCTTAGCTCTAAATTTGCTCTTTATTGTTCTTTGTTTTTAAGTGGATATATCATGATAGATCTAGATTACAGACTTTGATATGAATTTCTTGAATTTTCAAGATAGCTTAAAATCAAACAAATATGGGATTGGTTGCATCGCCCAATCCATGCCGTTGCCCATATCTTGCATCCTCTTTGGAGAGTGACAATCAAAAGCATGATAAAGAGCTCAACTCAGGATGGTTAGCCTACCTTTGCAAAGTTGAGCGAGATCCTGTAATACACGATATTTTGGAGGGCCAGCTTGTAGAATTTAGGGATCCGCTTAATCAACACTCTGGTAGTGCACAGGCTAGCCTTCAAGATGCAGATCTCAAGTCAGTTACTTGGTGGGAGACATATGGGAACTCGGCTCCACAATTGCAGTGGATAGCTTTGAGAGTTCTCTCAATGGATTGCTCATCTGGAGCTTGTGAGAGAAATGGAGTTTGTTTGCAACCATACACACAAAGAAGAGAAATTGTTTTTAAGCGCCTAGTGTTTGTGAACTCCAATTTGAAGCTTCTTTGAAAGAGGCAGCAGTCTACTGGCCCAAACGAGGTCAACCCCGACTCCTTCATGGCTGAGTTTCCTTTGGAAGAGTTGGTGTTGAGCTAATCCTCGGATTGGCTAACCTAATCTAGTAAGGTTACGGTATCTTGGGATTAGGAGATAGCAAGCAGATATAATAAATAGCAGCAATTATCACTATATAAGTGATGCCTTGGATTATTATTGTGTAGTCAATTGCGAGATGCACTTCTAATGGACTTGGACCAAAGTTTCTACTCCTGCCATGGACATGGCAGATCGCAAATAGTCTTGCTGAGGGCCCCAATGGGCAAGCACTAGTGCTATGGGACGCGAGTGCTGACTAGCATGCATATGTGGAGTTAGCCCCTGGCTCCAAGGTGAATCGAAGTACTGATCCTACGGTTTAGTGGTGAGCTTTTCTCCCTGCACCCCTTTTATTTGGTTTCTCTAATCTTGTGTTGAACTGTCTTGGTTAGAGAGGCCTAGGAGGCCTTTTACAACTGGCCACCCATGCATTATTAAGGCAAGAACTGAATAAAGTCATCAGAGATGACATCTGACAGATTTACATCCATGAGACATGGATACAACCACAAACATTTCTCTCAAGAATGAACCTATACCACTTTCACAAGGGTACCTGAAGATTAATGTCACGTATGCACTATCGACCTCCATAAACCCACTCCGAATGACGTCACATGGGATCCATATCGAGGCAAGGAGAGAGGTGTGCCTCTATACGTAAGCTACAAGTATGCACGGTATGTGATATGCATGAAGTTGCGACCGAGGAGCATGCCATCCTTTGATGCCCAGCACACTACAAGATAAAGGGCCGCGTTTGCTACCTGTTCAGAGAGGGATTTGGTCTTCATTGAGTCATAGAATATGAGGACCAACGGTGTGTAGGCTGAGAAACAGAGACATAGAAATTGATTCATAAGAGAAAGAAAGAAAGAAAGAAAGTTATATTAATGTCTTCAAAAGACCCAAGTTATATTAATGTCTTCAAAAGACCCAAAGGGTCTATGAGACCAAAATGATGTGTACAGTGTCCATGAAATCTCGTCATGGACGAGATAAGAAAAAGCAAAAGTAAACTAAAAGCTAAGAGCTGAGACTCTGAGACTATACAAGATGAAAAATCTAGATCCTACTATGCCAGGTATGGAGTAAAATAAGTGATGGGATATGTATGGTAAAAACAGTCAATCAACCCTGTATGTCAAGCAAGGGCCCATCCAGGATGTCTATCATGGGTGATGCGAGAAGGCTAGAGATGTCGATAGTCTGCTGTTCAGGATGAGGCTGGTCGATGGTGGACCAGGATCTCCTAAATTTGGGGCTGATGAGCTGGGGGTGATCGGGGTCCGACGGGACGAGGGCGTCTGCGTGCCCAATCTGATGTGACTCCCATGCCTGCTGCGAGGGGACACTGTGGTATAGGCTCCTGTATCCACTGTGATGGACTCTGGTGCCTCCCTATCCACCCCTCACAATTGGAAAAAATTGGTGATGATAATTTCAGAGAAGGGCTGTTGGGGGTGAGGATCTCTAAGTAGTGACCATCTCTCACCTAAGCTCGAGTAAGAAGAGAGAGAGAGAGAGAGAGAGAGAGAGAGAGAGAGATTTCGTTATTATCTTCAGATCTTGAGTATGTTCTATGAGACCAGCACATCTATACAAGAGTGTAGAAAATTACTAGTGACTAACCATGAGTACTGCTCGGTGATGCACACCTTCTTGATGAGGGCTATGATGGAGATAGCGTTCCCCTTTCATGAAAGAGAAGTATCAATGTTGTGTAGCAAAAGCTGGGCCATCCAAGGGAGAGTGCTACTCAAATTGAGAGGGAGCTTGAGACAGAAGTCAGCCAGTAGTGGGACATTAGAGGAGAATACCACCCCCCCCCCCCCCCCCCCCCCGAATCCGTTGCGCAGAGGGGGCAGGGATCTTTCAAATTAGACAAGCATAGAAATTATTTTTAGATTGAAGAAATGTATAGGAAAAATGTCCTCCAATTTAAATTGACAAACAAGAGAACAACTAACAAAAGAAGCAGGCTATCAACAAAAAACATCATCCTTTGTACCCTATGGTACCATCATCCCACTATCCGCACAAACAAGATCTTCCCTGGGGCTTGGAGAGAGACCAGCACACTGCACAGCAGTTTGCTATTGTTTAGAAAAGTAGAAAGTAAAACTAAGATAACCAACCTTAACTATTCATGAATGGCAAGAAGGTGCAAATTGTACAAGTGTCTCTAAACCCTGATATCAGGTCTCTCAACCCTTCAGGTGTATCTGTCCAAGCTTCTCCTGTTGCTATCACTTTGTGCAGTATCATTGGATGTCTTTCAAACTTAAACGTGATCCACCATTACTGAGAGATCACCTCACAGTATACTCCTCTGAATTTACCAAAAAAAAAACCCCCGATAAAAAGGTTTACATCTCACAGAGCTAATCTTTCAAACTAGCAAAAAAAGTTCAGAAATGTATACACTAAGCATCAACTTGCCTTATGCCAAAATGAGGCCTGAGCACGCCAGGGTTTCCGGCAGTCTCCAGTCAAATAATTGCAGGATAAGAGGCGTGCGAGACCATCATCCATCTCACAACTCGCACTGAATATTGTATTGGAACCACAATGTGCTCGTGTGCATGCCCAGAGCATTCATTAAGCGACAGAACAACTGTTTAACTTTGACCCAGCCATCAACTGTGGCAGTGGTAGAACAATTGCCTTCAGATTCTTCTTGCAAAAATTTGACAATACCATGAGTCTGCATCCGTGCGGTCCACGTAGTCCACCTGCAAAATTTGCACGAAATCCAATCGATAAATGACTGGACTTCTATTGACACTTTGTCCACAGAGAAAGTTCAAAGAAGTGCTGAAGAACATTATAGGATATCTAACTATTTGCTTTAGCCCGGTTATTGTGAGATATAGTGTGTGGATGCACCGTTGAAGGTTTGGCTTGGACCATGAGAGTAGACATGCTCATGCCACGCACATGGCGAGTACGTAGGTTGGCGTGTCAAAGGCCTACGAGTAGACTTCAGTGGTATGGGATGCCGGAGTTAGACACGGACCTATGGGATTGTGCAAGAAGTCCTAGCCTTGGCTTGGGGGAGATTGGAGGATGCCAGTCGCGGTTGGGAGGTGAGCTAGCTTGTTGCCTCATGATTTGATTTAGGACTAACCTTGGTTTTCAGTTGTGTTTAGGGCAGATTTTGGGAAGGACTTTACACCATATATGGCCATTCGGCATGTTTAAAACCAACTAGGGACTCCATGATTGGTTTTACAGTAAATAAGTAATAAGAGACAACTTGGGGACTCCAAGCACGGCTTAAACTGCCAAAGCATCTCTTCGAAGTTATGGTCTTGAGATTCTTGTCATGCACTTGTGCCTTTTAATTGCATTTGAGGTTTTGTGGCACCTCAAGGAGGTTACCTCAAGGAGGTGACACATAGTTTTGTGGCCAAGCTAAGCTGACACTTATAAAGTGATAACTACGCCATAAATAGCTGACTTGCTATAAAAGGCCATTAAGCTTACTTTGGATGTTAAACATGAGTGAAAGCAACCATGTTTGCACATGGGATATGTATCATTGCAAATATTAACATATGGCACTCAAATCCAAGAACCCTAGCCAAATATATGCATGCTAATCCATAATCCCGAGGCCCCCTAACCCCATTGGATTAGATCCCTGATCCATAGATGCGTGTCCAGGTACACAACATGTGGACCCTCTAAACAGCCCCAAATCTATAAATTGGAGCACTCTTTCTTCATTTGACCAGGGTCTATTGCTGCAAACTAGCCTCTACCATGTTCGCTGCTCACATTCTTGCCTACAACACTTTATGAAGAGTCCCTACACTACTTCACTTTCCTCTACAAAAGGATACTCTACCTCTCTAGCTTTTCTATGGCGGTATTCTTGATGTCCTCGCTGTAACAACCATTGTGCCAATCATTGTACATGTTGTACCAGCAATCGTACCACCTGCTGTACCAGCCATTGCACCTGCTGTACCAGCCACTGTACTTGCTGAGCTATCCATTGTACTTGCCATACCAACTCATGTACCTATTGTACCACCATTGTACTAGCTTCTATACTTACTGTACCTGCTGTAGCAGCCTCTATACTTGCTAAACCAACCATAGTCACAGGGGACGGAGGGGACGGACCCTTGGAACGGAGGGACGCCGTCCCGGGAACACTGTGGGACGGGGACGGACGGGGACGGACAGACGTCCCCATCTGGGCGTCCCTCACAAGGGACAGCGTTCCGGGACGGATCCAAGAGGGGACGGTTGTGGGGGACGGCTGCATGGGAACACCTGTAGGTTACTTTTGTCAAAAAGCAAAGAAAAGCAAATAGTCAAACTAAGTTGACCGCAAGTCAAGAGCACCACTGGCAAGAGAAGATTGGGCCGGACCAAAAAGCTAAAAGCTGCTTTTTCAAAAAGCAACTCTAAGGCCAAAAAGCAAGGCCTTGAAGCTAGAAAAGCAAAGCACAAGAACTTTGGGAAAAGATGGCCATATTTGGATAATATTTGAATAAAATGAAAAAGACAAAAGCAAAGTACAAGAGGAAAAGCAAAAGCTTGCTAGCTTTTGGCAAAAAGCAAGGCTTCCCACAAGTATAAAACTAGCTTGATTCTCCTCTCTTTGAAACATCAACAAGATTATTGGAGATTGGAGCTCATCATCACCATCATCTTCAACAGCAAGGTGGTCCTCATCATCTTCATCATCAATGAGGCCTACAACTCCATCGCCACCTACTGCCTTTGTGCCGCCTGATCTACGGTGCACCGCCTCTCTTTGCGCCTCTTTGTGCACCACCAGAGCGGAAGACAAGTTGGATGGCATGAACTACTCCTTGCGGAGTTTTATGCTGAGAAATGTGCTCGTGGCAAAAGGTCTTTGGGATTTTGTTAGTGGTGATGAACCACGTCCAGGTCCATTGGCTCCAGAGACTCCTCCCCAAGGGGGTGCTCGTGGACGAGGACAACAGGTACAGGCACCAGGTCAGCCATTGCCTATTCAAAGAACAAATGCTCAGAAGACATGGGATGCCAAAGATGCACAAGCCTTGTCACTCATTGCATTGTCAGTACAGAGGTCTATTATACCTCATATTCGTTCAGCTGGCTCTTCACGGAATGCATAGGTGACTTTGGAGCAGATGTATGCTGCTCGTAATGAGGCTCGGATCTCGTTTTTGAAAAGAGAGTTGGAAAATCAGAAAATGCATGAAGGAGATGATATGTCTAGCCACTTGAACAAGCTGCAGGATTTGAGAGAGCAACTCATCAATGTGGATGAGATTATTCCTGAGACACAGCTTGTGTCCACCATCTTGAACTCTTTGCCAAGATCTTACTTGGCTTTTCATACCTCTTTGAACCTCAGCATGAGGAATGCTGTTGAACCCCTTAAGTATCAGGAACTTGTTGCTCTCTTGCTTCAAGAAGAGCAAATCAGGAAGAATATGAATATGAACACAAGTGCTAAACAAGCATTTACTACAGGTCAAAAAGGGAAAGGCAAATCTCAGCCAAAGAGTTCAAATCAGAATTCAGGTGATGGTGGTTCATCTCAGGATACCAAGAAAGGTGATGGACAGCCCAAGAAGAAGGGCAAATGCCATTACTGTAAGAAGCCAGGTCACTACATCACAGAGTGTAGAAAGAGGATTGCCAAAGAGAAGGCAAAGGAATCTAGGATGTCTGTAAATGATGCCTCTAAAGCTCCTCCAGAGACTGCTTCTTTTGTTGAGGACAGGGATTACTGTTTCTATACATGCAGCTATGATGCTTCTTTTGTTTCTATACATGCAGTATGACAGAGCATGCATGTACTTGGTATTTTGATAGTGGTGCTTCAAAGCATATCACATCTCGTAGGGATTTGTTTTGTCATGTAGGCCCTGCTCCTGTTGGCAAAACTGTTCAGTGTGCCAATAATGCTTCATATCCAGTTCGTGGCATTGGGGAGATTCAGCTCACAGCCATTGATGGCTCTATTCTTCTCCTTACAGATGCCTTATATGTACCAGGGATAAAGAAGAATTTGTTGTCCATTTCTTCTTTAGCACACTGTGGTATGCAAGTCCACTTTGATGATGACAAATGCATGGTCAGAGACAAAGCTAATGCTTTGACCTTGATGCTTACTGGTACATTATGTCATGGACTTTATCAGTTGGATGCATTTCAGCCAGTGGATCAGTCTGCTTATAATGCATTCACTCTTACTCCAGCTATGGTTGATGCGGAGTTATGGCATGCTCGCATGGGACATGTAAATTTTGGTAGTCTTATGCTTATGCAGCGACATAACATGTTGACAGATCTACCTCTTATGGAGAAGCCTCCAGATCACATATGTGAAGGATGTATTTTGGGAAAAATGCATCGGTTTTCCTTCCCACGTGATCAGGCTCTACGAGCAACTGCAAAGTTGCAGCTTATACATAGTGATCTTTGTGGTCCCATGTAGACGAAGTCATTAGGAGGTTGCTTCTATTTTGCTACATTTATTAATGACTTCTCTCGTATATGCTAGGTCTATCCGTTGACACAGAAATCACAAGTATATGATGCATTTTTGGCCTTTGTAGCACTTGCTGAAACAGAGTCAGGATGCAAGGTTAAGACTCTCCGTTCTGACCGAGGGGGGGAATATATGTCACACATGTTGAATTCCTTTCTTGAGAGTAGAGGTATCAAACATCAGTATACTACTCCTTATACTCCACAGCAGAATGGGGTTGCAGAAAGGAAGAATCGGTCACTCATGGAGATGGCCACATGTATGTTAAAGGCAAAGAAGCTACCACATATCTTTTGGGTGGAAGCTGTCATGTGTGCTTGTCATATTTTGAATCAATGTCCCACAAAGGCATTGGTTTCCATTACTCCTTTTGAGGCTTGGCATGGCCGCAAGCCTTCGGTATCACATTTTCGTACTTTTGGGTGTCTTGCATATGCACACATACCCAAAGAGTTGAGGAGGAAGTTGGATGATAAAGCCACAAAATGCATTTTTGTTGGGTATAGCCGTGAGAGCAAGGGCTACCGGTTATATGACCCACTATCCAAGAAGATATTCACTAGTCGGGATGTGATTTTTGATGAAAAATCAGAAATATCCATGGCTGGTTATGATGCAAATCAGGCTGAAAATGACGTGTTTGAAGGTCTACTACCTATGGAGTTTCATTCCACAGTTGGTGATCCAACTCATGAGGGTACAGGACAGCCAGCCAATCATGAAGGTGGTGCAGAAATTCAGCAGCAAATTGAGCCAGAAGTTGAGCCAAATATGGGGCAGCAGGCACCACAGGTCAGACACATACCTAGATGGTATTTGAGGACATTACAGGACAGCCATCTAGAGGGTCCTCTTGCTGGTCGTACTCGTAGGGAGACAAGGACCAATGAGCATACACACATCATGGATTTGAATATGGTTATGGCAGCCAGTTTACAGGATGATGATGAGCCTGATTCATTTGTGGATGCACGAGACAATGTGCATTGGAATAAAGCCATGCAGGATGAGCTTGATTCTATTAAAAGGAATCAAACATGGGATTTGGTTGATCTGCCCAAAGGCAAGAAAGCAATTGGTACTAAGTGGGTCTATAAGTTGAAAAGACATGCAGATGGATCCATTGACAGGTACAAAGCCCGTCTAGTTGCAAAGGGCTACGCACAGAAGAAGGGCATTGATTATGAGGAGACATTTGCTCCTACATCCCGTATGTCGACACTTAGGTGTGTCATTGCATTGGCTGCACATCGTGGTTGGGTTGTTCACCAGTTGGACATCAAGACTGCTTTCCTACATGGGGACCTCAAGGAGGAAGTTTATGTACATCAGCCCATAGGTTTTGCAGAACATGGTCATGAAGGAAAAGTATGCAGGCTGAAAAAGGCCTTGTATGGTTTGAAACAAGCTCCACGAGCTTGGTATGCAAAGATAGATGCTTTCCTACTCACTCAAGGATTTGTGAACAGTCCATCAGAAGCCACTTTGTATGTACAGAAAGATGAGAAAGATCTGCTGGTCATCAGTCTTTATGTAGATGATCTTTTGCTCATGGGATCAAATGATGACGAAATTGCAGCTTTTAAAGAGATGCTGCAACAGACATTTGACATGTCTAATTTGGGGCTCGTACATGTTAGAAGTCATCTCCTGTCTATTTGTATACACGGGCCTCTGTTGTGGGTGTGCCCGCCCGTATATCATTTTTCCACACTCCCCGTATTTTTTTTCCCTATTTTTCCCATTTTTTTTCTAGTGGCTGGAGGGCTGCCAGTTGATGCCAGGAGCACTCTGAAGCTGGCCGACTGCATCTGTATCAGTCGTGGGCTGTAGGAGTGCTGGCCGACTTGTTCTGTCCAGGCGTGGGGCATCAGATGCTGGCCGACTGCTATATTCAGCAGTCGTGGGAGTTTTGCTCAGTCGTGGGCCCTTTTCAGTGCTGGCCGACTGCCCTCATGGGCTTGTATATATTGCCCCCCATCCTCCTCCACTTTCTCATTCAATATCTTCGGGATCTTGTGTATAGAGAAGAGTTTACACACATCTCTCTGTGTTTCTTGTGCTGATTATTTTCTGCAGTCTACTTGCTCTTGTCTACCCAAGTTTGGATATCATTTCCGCTGCATATTCTGACATGGTATCAGAGCCCTAGGCTCTAGGAGATCTTGGGCGTTTTTATGAGCAAGAGGGGGAGCAACAGGTTGCTGATCGGTGGACTGTTTCGGGCTGAACGGGAAGTGAAGGTGCAAGAGGAAGGCGGGCAGAGGGGCTGGACAGCCACTTGCATATTTTCTGATTTTCAGATTTTTTTCCCACCCACCCACCCTTTCAAGTTACTCTCCGAGATGGCAGATTTAATCGAGATGGCTGAGAAGCACGTGAAGATTCCGACTCTCCCCACGTTCCCAGTGGATCGGCAGTTGGACGGGTCCAATTATGGCATCTGGAAGGTCATGATGGAGTCAGTTCTGGAGTCATATGATCTTGCTGATTTTATAATCAAAGGGGTGCCAAGGCCGGAAGCTGAGGAAGGGGAGTTATTATCGACGAGGAAGGACCGAGAGGCACAGGCACAAATGTGGGACCGTGTCAACGCCAGGGTCCGGTCATTTATATTCCTCAATTGCACACCACAGGTGATCAACCATGTGAAGCACATGACGCTGGCGAGAGGCATATGGGAGCACTTGGCTTCTTTGTACAACAGGGTGTCACCCATGAAGCGGATATCCTTGGAAGTGCAGATGCGGGTTATGAACCCTGCAAAGTCTTCGACGATGCGGGAACACATTAACAAGCTGCAGGCCCTTCAGCAGGAAGTCCTTCAAGCTGGGAAAGAGATATCATCTGAAGATATGGCCATCACGTTACTTTCCCACTTGCCTGGTCAGTATTCTGCTTTCTATTCCTCGTTGATCACTAGTGGCAGGCTCAGCACCATTACTTGGGAGGAGCTTGTGCCAATGGTCCTGGACCAGGAGGAACGTTTCACGAACCCTCCTCACGGCGGAGGTTCGGAGGCCTTAACTGGCCAACGGTCGAAAGGCTGTAACTCGGGCAAAGGGAAGGCTTCATCGGAGAAGTCTTCTGAGAAGATGTCCGACGCTGACCGCGAGAAGCTAAAGGCAGAGTGGACCTGTAATGATTGTGGCGAGAAAGGCCACTACTGGAGGCAGTGTCCCAAGTGGAAGACCGAGAAGGGAGAAGATTCCTCAGCAATCATGAAGACTCCGGCTTTTGTGCACCTGGAGGTGATGGACACCGATGTTTCATTTTCTTCAGGCAGGGAGGAGATTGGAGGACTCTCCGCAGCGGATACTCGGGAGTGGATTCTCGATAGTGGTGCTTCCAGGCACATGACTCCTTCCCGTTCCGGTTTACAGGATCTCTGCAGGCTTTCTGGTCATATTCTTACTGGTGATACGTCCACTATCCCAGTTCACAGTGAGGGCAGGATGGAGATAGTTCCCGATGGCAGAGGGGGGAAGCATTCCTCCCAGGTGTTGTATGTTCCGGCACTTGGTTTTCATCTGTTGTCAGTGCATCAAGTGTGCAAGACTGGCGTACGGGTGGAGTTTGATGAGCATTTTGTTGCTCTCCGGGACAAAGCAACAGGCCAAGTGGTTTGGGAAGGCGGAGTGGAGAATGGAGTTTACAGGCTTTCAGCACTCTCTCTCCCAGGTCCTCAGGATTGTGATGAGTGGCACTGTGGTAATGGCTACTCAAGTGTGGATACGCTGCAGGTGCGAGCTTTCCGAGACCAGGTGGTGGATAGCTTGCCAGTAGATGGCAGCAGTTGGCAGGAACTTTCCAGTACTGATGTTGGTAGTTCTTGTGTTCATGAGTCAGAGGAAGCTGAACAGGTCACTTATGCTCTGATGTCTCGTCGTGCTCGGGACATAGAACTTCCAGTAGTTGAGGATGTTCTTTCCACGGGGACCTTTCGGAAAGCCAGGCAGGTGACAGGTGTTTGCTTGCAGAAGGAGGTGGTTTCTCCAGGCTTTGTGGTTCCGGATTCAGAGGGGGTGGTTGACAGGTTTCATCAGGTTTCCAGGACTTGTTTATGCACCGTAACAGGTGTTGATCCTTGTGAGCAGTGTGATGTCTCTGTGACTCAGAAGCTGGATGGTTCATTGATCTGGTTGATGGACACCGGATTGGACGGGAGCTTCCTGATGAGGCAGTTGAGCTCTTGGTTGCAGATGTCTCTTTGGGAGGCAAGATCGCGTTTCCTGTGGTTTCTGCGGCATGTGAAGGATCAGAGACTCTTTTACACAGGAGGGGGATTGTTGGATGGAGTCCGACTCCGCGGATGGAGTGACTCAGTTTGGGGAGGAGATCCGGACACGAGGGGATCTACTTCAGGCCAAGGAGCAGCTTTACGGAGCAGGAGGAGGTTACATTGCAGGTTTGGGCTTCCACTGGAGGAACCCATGGTCATCCAGAGGCACTTTGTTCGTGAACAGATCGTTGCTGATGACATCTTGCTGGAGTTCTGTTCGACGGAGGACAGTACGGTGGACCTCTTCACGAAGTCGCTCTCAGGATTTGCTCAGGCGGCACCCCAGCTCCCAGTGGTTGGTTACACAGCCAGGAGCTGAGAGGGGGTGTTAGAAGTCATCTCCTGTCTATTTGTATACACCAGGGCCTCTGTTGTGGGTGTGCCCGCCCGTATATCATTTTTCCACACTCCCCGTATTTTTTTTCCCTATTTTTCCCATTTTTTTCTAGTGGCTGGAGGGCTGCCAGTTGATGCCAGGAGCACTCTGAAGCTGGCCGACTGCATCTGTATCAGTCGTGGGCTGTAGGAGTGCTGGCCGACTTGTTCTGTCCAGGCGTGGGGCATCAGATGCTGGCCGACTGCTATATTCAGCAGTCGTGGGAGTTTTGCTCAGTCGTGGGCCCTTTTCAGTGCTGGCCGACTGCCCTCATGGGCTTGTATATATTGCCCCCCATCCTCCTCCACTTTCTCATTCAGTATCTTCGGGATCTTGTGTATAGAGAAGAGTTTACACACATCTCTCTGTGTTTCTTGTGCTGATTATTTTCTGCAGTCTACTTGCTCTTGTCTACCCAAGTTTGGATATCATTTCCGCTGCATATTCTGACAGTACACTGCTATTTGGGCATACAGTTTGTGCAGGATAACAGAGGCATTGGGTTGTTGCAATCTCGATATGTTGCTAAACTTCTGGAGAAGTTTAAATTTCAGGATTGCAAGCCTATTAGCACTCCTATGGAGCCTGGGATGAAACTGTCACTACAAGATGACAGTATTTCTTTTGATGCCACTATATATGCTCAGGCTGTTGGGTGCCTTATTTATTTGTGTACTACACGGCCAGATATTCAGTATGCCGTATCTCAGTTGAGCAGATTCATGCACAGCCCTCGATTTTCACATTGGCAAGCTATGAAGCGTGTATTCCGGTATTTGCAGGGTACCTTGTCTCTTGGATTGCTTTATCCTGAGGGGGGTGACATGCAATTATATGCTTACAGTGATTCAGATTGGGCTGGTGATTTTGATACCAGACATTCCACTAGTGGAAATTGTTTCTTTCTTGGCTCTTCATGTATTTCTTCGCTAAGCAAGAAACAAACCACAGTGGCCACTTCGTCTTGTGAGGCAGAGTACAGAGCAGCCTACACTACTACTGTTGAGTGTCCTACACTACTACTGTTGAGTGTGTCTGGCTGCATCGTCTCATGACTGATATGGATATTTCAGTGGAGGAGCCTACACCTGTAACGCGCGGAAGCTTTGGGTAGTCTTCTTTCAGCCCTAAACACTCTTGAAGACCTTCTGATGCGAAAACGCACCATGATGCAAAAACGCAGGTAGAGAGAGAGTAGAGAGAGAGAGTGAGAAGTGCTGAACTTTCAGTATATCTATTGTACAAAAAGGGTACATGTCTTTGCAGCTCTTGGCTGCCCTCTTGAAAAGGTGATAACACACCCAAAACTTGCCCTAGACTAGGATCCTAATGACTCTCACCCCTAGTGGGTGGAATGAATACAACATAGAGCAAAGGTGCCTTTATATAGGCCTTGGAGCATGTGGGGAACTGGCCGACTGCTGGTCGGCCAGTTATTAATTCATAAAATCAATTTAATGCTGCCGACTGTGTCTTCTGGATGCGCCTGCTGCCAGCACCCTCTGGCCTGCAGCCGACAGCCCTTTGGTCATGCTGATGTCATCCTCCATGCAGCCGACAGCCCTTCTGATCCATGCTTTGCTCCATGTCCATCTTCTATTGGTTCATAGTCTTTATCTGCTTGCCCCTTCTGGATTTAGCCCTAGAAATGTCCATGGCATCTGTGATGCACATGACAACACCTATCTATACTGATAGTCAGAGTGCCATTGCTGTGGCCAGGAATCCTGTGTTTCATGCTCGCACGAAACACATTGAGATTCACTATCATTTTGTTCGGGAGAGACTCCAGGCAGGTGATATCAGTCTGATCTACTGTCCTACAGATCAGAATGTGGCAGACATCTTCACCAAGGCATTACCACGTCCGAAATTCGAAGCATTCCGCACTGCTTTGAATTTGTTTCCTTTTGGTGGATGATGTACAGTGATCACATATCACTCCAGGGGGGGTTTGTTGGGTTTTATGTTGTGTATGCACCCAGAGGAGTGCTAGTGATCATCAGTAGATTACTGGGACACTTTTTACTTCAGTTAGTGGAGGTTTTTTCCCCCAGTTTACCTTAGTTTCACTTATAATAGTTTATAAGTGATTTGGTCCATCTGGCACATTTTATGGCCGGACATGTGAACACATCTTTTAGGTCACTTCATTTTGTGGCTATTGTACTTCACTTTATTATACTGAATACAGGAGCTAGTCGTGTTCTCTCTCACGTTTCTGTTTGAAGTACCTCCAAACCCTAACCCTAACTGCCGAAAGCCTTCACAAGCCTCAAGGCGACATGCAAATAGTAAGAAGATATCATGCATGGCTACTGCTAGTGATGCCTTAAAGGAGACTATCATCTGTGTCATCCAAGAAAGCCATATCATCAAGACCAACATCTGCAGCATCTAAAGCTTTAACCCCATCCTGACCAGGATCTGCAAGTCCATGTGTCTCTTATCAGCGAGGACTCCTCATCAAGCAAATTAGCACTTCCAAAAATCAAGTCATTGACTTGTTTTGTCCCAAATTTGTTCCTCTTCTTAGATGCAACATGGCCGAACACACTCCATAGTTGCTCAATCGGAGAGGAGCTTGCACCTTGAGACAAGATCCTTGCTGCCAATGATTGAAGCTCTGGTGTATGAGCCCCATAATCCTCCCACCATAAAGCAGCACCTATCTTAAACATGTCTCTCTGTGCATCGGCCGATCCAAACCTTCCCAATTTATTACAATAAAATCCAAGTTGATCTTTCACCAACCTTCGTTTATCATCATCACAAACCTGCCTAGAAAGCATTGTCTCCCAACCATCCATTACCTCATAATCAGCCTCTTGTCCACATCCTTGGAACTCGAGATCCAAGATATACGCAACAATATGCATGGGAGAATGATAACTATTCCATTATGCTTCACATAATTCTCGAACCTCTGCATATTTCTCATCAGACAAGCCCATTTCCCCTATTTTCTCAATCATTCAGTAAGCCCTCTCATAAACCTTGTCAATGCATGGCTCCGTTGCAAAATGAAGATTTGGTGACTTCTTATGTCATCAAAAAGAGTTTTCTTATGATGCAAACCCGTTTATGTGAGAGACAAGATTTGAGGCCAAAAGTGATCAAAGAAATGCCATGCTCCACCTTACATGGGGCAAAGAGGCATATTGATTACAACTGAAGCTTTGGAGAACCACTTTTATTGGCCTAGCACGAGAAAGAGCATTGAGCTATATGTTCGAGAATATATGGTTTGTCAGAAGGTCAAGTTTGATCAACAAAAGCTAGCAATATTATTGCATCCATTGAATGTTCTATGGGAGGGTATTGCTATGGATTTTATCTTTGAATTGCCAAAGTCAGGGAATGGAAATGATGGTATACGGACCTTTTTCAAATTACCAAGAAGATCAACCATGTATGTTATCGATTGGACCTTCCATATCATCAGAGGATACATAATGGCTTCTATGTCAACCATACACAGGATTACCCCCAGAGGACCCTATATTGGAGGATCCACCAGAGGTTGTAGAGCCAAAACATATTGTGTTTCATTCTATGAGAATTATTTGCTATTGGATGCGAAATGGATGCCAGAGGAGTACTTCAAGGACTATCCTGAATCCACGAGCTTTTGAGAAACCAGTTGGTCCATATATATTTAAAGTACAGGCATATACATCTTGCGAACAAAACAGATTCAAGAGAGAGGGATTGTACCCCTAGCCCTCTTCATTGTATATATTTAGTGAAATTGAGCTTATATAATGGTTATTTGGACACGCTCTAGTTTGAGTGGCAACGATGCCAGATAACCCAAGGAGCAAGATTTGTATTTCGGAGGTAACGATGCCAAATGACCCATTGGACAGCCTTTTGTGCCAGATATCTTGGATTTCATAGTCGGGCGGTCATTGCAACTAGATAGCCTAGATGACTATTGATGAACAGTCGTGTGGTCATTGCAACCAGATAGCACAGATGACTATTGGACTTCACAGTCGGGTGGTCATTGCGACCAGATAGCCCAGATGACTATATTGGATTTCATAGTCAGGCGGTCAATGCAACCATATGTCCCAGATGACTATTGATGAACTCTCTAGCGGTCCTAGTTACCAGATGGTCTTGAGGATTGCCTGAGCGGTTTCTATCAGGAGCCAGATAGCTCAGCATCGATTTTCGATGAAAACAAACAAGACAATCCATAAACGGTAGGATCTTTACTGTGCACAATTTTTTTTCAAGTGAGTTAAGTATACTTCGATGCTTTTTGCAATTTATTGTGTCTTTGGACACCTACCCCTCGGATGTGGACTTCGAGGAGACGTTTGTCGTTTTTCCGTTTTGACAAGAAAACCACGCATGGCTTTATGTGGTAAGCTAAAGAATAGCCATAGGTATGAAACCATGGTTTAATAGGTATTAAATGCCTTATACCCGACTTCTGTGTGCTAGTTGACTAGGAACATGAGAAAGTATAAAAAGCCTAGCCATGTATTCAGTCCAGCATCTCATTGTTCACAAAGTGCTGAAGCTACTCAAGGGGCCCGGACAGCCAAGGAGTTAATGCAAGGTGAATTCTGAAGGTCAAGGGCAAAGGTTTACCTCAGCCAAGAAGGTCATTTTCAGTCAGGCTAATCACAGTCAAGAAGTCAATCTTTTGCATCATTATAATAAAGCAAATACACCATCCGTGGTGGGGGCCCTACAGAGGGTATTTGGGACCCAATACTGTGTCCTCTTCTCCCTCCCTCCCTCCCTCCCTCCCTCTCTCTCTCTCTCTCTCTCTCTCTCTCTCTCTCTCTCTCTCTCTCTCTCTCTCTCTCTCTCTCTCTCTCTATTTTCTAAACATCTACTTCAGTTTTGTGCGTTATATTCGTCGTGAAAGATTGCTGAATTCTGGGCATTGAAGTTACCGATTCGACCACAAAGCTTCCGCATGTTACACCGACAACCCTCCAAGTCCACCAATAGTCAATCGCTTGCCAAATCAGGAACACCTACTCCAAAATCAGGTTCAAATCTATCTTTACCTTGTTGCCCCTACACGATTAGCCTCTGAGTTCAACCAGTGCATGTCTTGCACATGACATCTCCCTCTACTAAACTTGATGACGGGATTCCAATCTGTATTCTTGGATGACGGGATTCCAATCTGTATTCTTGGATGACTGTCATCATCCCAGTCTCTAGTCCTGGAGTCCCCTTGTCATCCTTCCCTCTCTAGCAACCTTTTCACTGAACACCCGGCCTGGTCTCCAAATCCACTCTAACTCTAATGAAGATCTATGCATCTGTTCTATCCAGTCCCCATTCCGTTCCCACCCTATCCCCCTGAACACTGTCTTTGGTCTTCTTTCTTGAGAAATGAGTCTGGCACTCTCACTCCACCCCTTGGAGAATCAACTTTTTCACTGAACACCCGGCCTGGTCTCCAAATCCACTCTAACTCTAATGAAGATCTATGCATCTGTTCTATCCAGAACCCATTCCGTTCCTGCCCTGTCCCCCTGAACACTGTCTTTGGTCTTCTTTCCTGAGAAATGAGTCTAGCACTCTCACTCCACCCCTTGGAGGATCAACCTCCCCTAGAACCATTGCCTGAAAGCCTTTCCTGGTGTGTCCAAAGTGGCACCCGACTCACAAGACTACCATCCCCTTGGGCTTTGTGGAACACCACCAACCAACCTCCTGGGAGCTTCTTCCATGTCGTTTGTTCCTTGCCTCGGGCCTCGTACTTGTGCACTTTCCTGTACCTTGGACCTGTGCACCTTCATTTGGGACTGAATCAATGTTTAGCCTTGTCGAGCTTGATGCTGAGACAAAGTTGCATGATTCCCACACCACCACAAGATCAAGACACACGCGATGGTTTCATCCATGCACGATGCAATAAGGGTGGGTGGAACATGGACAGCAACGATATCTCAGAACCAGCCAGAAGCTTTGATACCAATGTCACATGCAGAAGCTTTGGGAGTCTTCTTTCAGCCATAAACACCATCTAGGAACATGCTGATGCAAAACGCACGTAGATGCTAGAGGGGAGAGAGAGAGAGAGAGAGAGAGAGAGAGAGAGAGAGAGCTGAGTATTCAGTATATCATATAAAGTACAAAAAGGTACAATGTTCTTGCAGCCCTTGGATGCCTTCCATGAAAAAGGTGTAAGTACCTAATCTATGCCTAAGTCTAGACCTAATCTATGATCCAGCCAAGCATAGGGGCTGAATGCTGAAAATGATGAGCTTTATTGCCTTTTATAGGCTAGAAAAGACATATTGAACTGGCCGACTACTGGTCGGCCAGCTCCTGGACAACCAATATTCACCTTGCTGCAGCCAACTGGACATACACCTGTATACACTGGCCGACAGCCCTCCAAGTCCACCAATAGTCAATCGCTTGCCAAATCAGCTCCAAAATCTGGTTCGAATCTATCTTTATCTGATTATTGGCAAATGTTGGCTTAGACCTGCATAGGATATTGGCCAAGTTTTATGAGACCAAGATTTATGATGATATGATATCATATGTGGATAATCCGATTTGCCCGAATCTTGTATTTGGAATAATCATATCTTTTCAGGGGGGTTGGCCCATTCCGACCCTAGTGTCGTGTCCATTGTGCAAGTTCTTTATGGATTGTGGTTGTTAAGTGGTTGTGACCATGTTTAATGTTTAATACACATTGATGGTATAAGAAAGCGTGTCAAAGACCCTAGACCCGGAGCGGTTCAGTTTCATTGGTATCAAAGCACAAGTTTCCTCCTCTTGTAAGGAAGAAAAAGATTACAAGTGGGGACCACACTTGCCATCAATGCTATTAAGCATGCCAAGTCCATTCAAAGTCATGCGTCAAGAGCATAAGAGGAAGACAACCTCGTGCATGGATTTATGGAAATGGCTTTTTGTGCTGTCACCGTCATTCTCTTTATATCGATACCATGGATCATATTATCAATCTCGAAGGCTACCAGTATATAGTTATATCTTTGATTGCAGAAGCATGGTGGACCAATAACCCACAGGTAACAGGATTGAGCTTGGCAAAGAAAGCTAAGTATACTTCAAGTTTTGCAAAGTTGGTGCTTTTTGCAATTTATTGCAAGTGTTTTTGAACACTTAACCCGAATTGTGTGTTTTTTGCTTTGTATTGTTTCAGGTAAACCATGTTAATGGCTAAAAAAACCCGGTTTTATTGGATGAGGGAGAAGATGTTCTACACACTCACACAGACACACACGCACACATAGTCGAATCAAGCTCGAAGAATGAGAGAGAGACCAAAAGTGAAGTGGGAAAGTACTCGATGATAATGATAAGAAATGAATGGAGTACAAGAGTACAAATAGCCCTAGCCCTAGGGCTGATGTGGCTAACACACAAGAGTGTGTTCACACCGAAAAAAACCCCTACCAACACAGGATAAAAAGTGTCCGTGTGTAGGGCTGTTCACACCAAGGACTTCCAGGCTAACAAACCCCCTTGAAGTGAATGGTGTGAACATCTATAGGGTGTGAGGACTACCCTGGAAAGAGAGTTGGTAAGCCCATCTACTACATTGGCATGTGTAGGCACATAGGTCAAGGCAATCTCTCCTGTATGGAGCCTTTCCTGACATAATGACAATGCACTGGAATGTGCTATGTTCACGCTACTGCAAATGCGCTCGGACTGTCAATGAAAAAATGGTGGTAGAAGACAACTGTCCAATACCAAGATCTACCAATAGACAGCGGAGCCATTCACATTCCACGATAGCTGTGAATGCTGCGCTGTACTCAACTTCACAACCTGAAGTGGCTCTTGTCAGAAATAATTACCAATATTGGAGACCTTAATGTTAGAACATTATGCCCAATAGCTGTCAGTGTAGGCGGCAAGCATAAAGAAAATGCATTTCTGCTTCACTATTTGCCAATGCCGAAGCTGAGCCAATGCTGAAATTTACTCAATTGTGACACTACATACGAGTTTCAAGACGGGTACTGCATATGTAATAAGGCATCCTTCAGTTTGCTGACAAGGGGCAGCATCAAAAGCTTCATTGGAGGTAGCAACATGCCCCCCCTCAATTGCTACTTGAAAATAGGCGTCACGACTCAAGATATGTGAAGTCTATTGAGCCATTCTTAGACCTACCAATGTTTGCAAATACAAACTTGAATCCCAATTAGCTGTAACGCGCGGAAGCTCTGGGTAGTCTTCTTTCAGCCCTAAACACTCTTGGAAAACCTTCTGATGCAAAAACGCACCATCTGATGCAAAAACGCAGGTAGAGAGAGAGTAGAGAGAGAGAGTGAGAAGTGCTGGAATTTCAGTATGTCTATTGTACAAAAAGGATACATGTCTTTGCAGCCCTTGGCTGCCTTTATAAAAAGGTGATTAAACCTAATTTCTGTCCCCTTTGGGACCTCTAGTGACCCAATCCCCTAGTGGGAGAGAGTGCCTAAAACAAAGAGCAAGGGGGGCTATTTATAGCCCCTTGGACAAAATAGGGAACTGGCCGACTGCTGGTCGGCCAGTTAATAAATCATTAATATCCAATAAATGCAGCCAGACTGGATCTCTTGATGCGCCTGCTGCCAGCACCTTCTGCCCTGCAGCCGACAGCCTTTTGGTACTGCTGATGTCCGCCTCCATGCAGCCGACAGCCCTTCTGATCCATGTTTTGCTACAAGTCCTGCTCCAAGTCCATCTTCTACTGGTTCATAGTCTTTATCTGCTTGCCCCTTCTGGTTTTAGTCTTGAGAAGGTCCATGGCATTGCTGATGCACATGACATCCCCCTCTGCTAAACTTGATGACGGGAATCCAACCTGCTCCTGGATGACTGTCATCATCCCAATCCTGTCCCGAAGTCCCTCTGTCATCATCCATCCCTGGCAAACCTTTTTTCTCTGAAAATCCGATCTGTTCTCCAAACCACTCTGTCTCTGATGAAGATCTATGCATCTGGTCTTCCTCTAGTCCACAATCCATTCCTGCCCTGACTCTGAACACCGTCTTGGTCTTCGTTCCTGGAACTGAGTCTGGCACTCTCACATCACCCTTGGAGGATCAACCTCCCTTGGGACCGTTCCCTTAGAACCTATCTGGCTCACGGAACTGCCATCCCCATCTGGCACTGTGGAACACCACCAACAAATCTCCTGGGAGTTCTTCCCGATCTGTGTTCCAGCCTTGGGCTTCGAATCCGTGTACTTTCCTGTACCTTGGACCTGCACACCATCATATGGGACTGAATCAATGTTTAGCTTTGCTGAGCCTGATGCTCTGATACCAATGTAACGCGCGGAAGCTCTGGGTAGTCTTCTTTCAGCCCTAAACACTCTTGGAAAACCTTCTGATGCAAAAACGCACCATCTGATGCAAAAACGCAGGTAGAGAGAGAGTAGAGAGAGAGAGTGAGAAGTGCTGGAATTTCAGTATATCTATTGTACAAAAAGGATACATGTCTTTGCAGCCCTTGGCTGCCTTCATAAAAAGGTGATTAAACCTAATTTCTGTCCCCTTTGGGACCTCTAGTGACCCAATCCCCTAGTGGGAGAGAGTGCCTAAAACAAAGAGCAAGGGGGCCTATTTATAGCCCCTTGGACAAAATAGGGAACTGGCCGACTGCTGGTCGGCCAGTTAATAAATCATTAATATCCAATAAATGCAGCCAGACTGGATCTCTTGATGCGCCTGCTGCCAGCACCTTCTGCCCTGCAGCCGACAGCCTTTTGGTACTGCTGATGTCCGCCTCCATGCAGCCGACAGCCCTTCTGATCCATGTTTTGCTACAAGTCCTGCTCCAAGTCCATCTTCTACTGGTTCATAGTCTTTATCTGCTTGCCCCTTCTGGTTTTAGTCTTGAGAAGGTCCATGGCATTGCTGATGCACATGACATTAGCAAAAGCCTCCTGAGACCACTTGACAACCCCACGGTCCATCGGTTGGCAAAGGTGTGGAGCACCCATCAACCTTGGGCCCGACACTATCCTCCCAAGGGGAATCCTACGTAACACACTCATGTTTATCTTCAAGCCTTGTTGCTGGTGATGGGTAAAATCCTAGCCATCTCGATGGCTTCAGTTGCTCAAAGTCGTCGTCACTAACCGACTCCACATCGTTACTGTTGGATGACTTCACAAAATTACTGCCCACTGACTCCGTATATCTGCGGTGCATACGAAACGTGCATGCTAACTAGAAGAAAAGCAGTGGCAAAACGGAGATGGGTTATGAGGTGGAAAGAAGTGAAAGGTTAGAGAAGAGCTATTGGGTGGATGAGAGGACTGAACTGAAGTTTGCAACTTTCCAAGACCAAGTGCTAGGAGATGGCATACGTAGATCTTGCACAATGTATGAGCCAACAAGAAGGGAGAGATTGAATTTATAGAGGTATTGAGTTCAAAAAGCACCCTTGCTTTAATTTTGTGCTTTTTGAAAAGCTGGGCTTAAACTTAAGCCATGTCCCACATTAGGACAAAAAAAGCTCACTTATGCTTTTATTACTCGCGCTTTTTTTATTTTTTAACCTTCACGCCTCTTTTAGCTTTCCTTCAACCATATGTCCCCCACAATCACGTGCGCAACCAGCCTTGTATGCATCCATCTCCTATGCTCACTGTCCAAACTACTTGCGCAACCTGCCCAAGCTCCTACCCACACTGCCCACTGCCGGCACTGCACTTGGTACCCTGCACACTGATGTTACGCAACTTGTGCCATGCTGCACAGCCTACAGCGCCTTCTGCTGCGTGGCCTCTGCCCTGGCAAGCCCCTTGGCTGGGCTGGCTGGCTGGCTGCTATGAGTAGACCCCTCATGGCCACCCTTGCCTTGGTTATTCAAGCCATACATGGCTGGTCCTAGGGTTGGCTATGGGTTGGCCCCGAGCTACCCTAACCCTATCGCTAACTTGCCTCCCTCAGCGCTGCACCATGCCTGCTCCAACTTCTGTGCGCACCACAGCCTTGTTTCTTCCTCTGTTCATCCCTTGTGGCTGCCCCAATCTCACGAGAGCCTGTCTATGCTTGCTGGTCCTCTGCTGAGAGGTTCCTAGCCATAGATACGTTACTCACGGTGTATTCCAGGAGCACTACCCACTTATCTTGCAGGCCCACAGGAGCATCATAAGGGAAAAAGCATGGCTTCTGTGCACTTCTGCATGCACCAAGGGTGCTTTTTCTCCGTCCCTTGTTCCTTGCATATCCATGCATGGAACTCCTCTTCTCTCTGCCCATCCTTGCTCAGAAAGCAATTGGCTTTCTTGCCAAAACAGCCCACATGTACATCCTCCATGCCTTGGGTTCTAGCAATGGTCGAATCCATGCTTGATATCACTGTAAGGTCTCCACAGACCAAGCCCAAGGATCATCTGACCTATAACCGAAACCCTAACAAGGTTTCATAGACAGGGGACACAATATCCTACACATCGCATGACCGCGATAGATTGTGGCTAGCATTCAATTCTATCATGGGGCTTATCAAAGTCTTTATTTTGTAGATGGACTAGTGAGCTGACACAAACACCATTCCTTCCCAAGCATCCATCAAGGGGAGAGCCTTAAGGCCAAAGTCTCTGCAATAAGGAGACATTAAGCACGGAGAGGGGTCTCCGATTATCAATTACATACCTTATCCCCCCCCTTGTGTATGAACTTAATCACTCCTGAACTAATTTCAGAGGCCAAAAACTTGTTTTGGAAAGAGAAGAGAGCCAGTCTTAAGAGATGGGGTCCCACCCACCACCAAAAGTCTATAGAATTCAATTGACAAACCAACTGGTCCCCACAGCCAGGGACATGGTAGCCTCCTCCAATTCTTGAAGAGAAAGAGGTTGATCAAGGAAATCTTGCATATAACCAAGAACTGTTTTCTGTCCAGCTTGAGCACATGCAACTCTAGAATCAATCTTCTTAAAAGATAGGGACTCAGGTTGGCCTAAAATACCTGCAAAGTGCTCTCCTATCAATCTACGGTTCTTTGTTGAGTTGGAGGCTCTACTACCATTAGGGAACCCTAGGAAAGGGGCCTTCTACTTGAGAACCCTTAAAAATCTATGAAGGTACAATCTTCATTTATTTATGATAAGGCATATTCAAAATATTCATTGATAAGTATACCTCTCAGAGAAAAACTAACTACCAAGCAAGAACACGTGAGACTAGGAGGCTGAGATTCAAGCCTCAAATGATGCAACTAACTGCCTTACAGGTGCAGGCTATTTTAGGGAGTTGAAGAAAAGGTGTGGCAGCTTCCCTGCAACTCTAAAATCTATGGAGATGGATTGTTGACTTGTAGTGTATAAGTTGGCCCATTTTGCAGCTAACAGACTAGCTCTGGGGGAGCTGAGTCCCCATGCTCACAGCTTAGAATCTTACTCACTTTTCTACAACCTTTTATCATCAAAGTACTTATACTACGCCGCTATATGAAGCTTGGTCAGTAACTAGCTCTTGCATCTAAAAAGGGCAGTAAAGAACTAGCATGTGTATAAGCGCCTTCCCCTCATGCCTTCACAAATTAAGGCTTACAATACTTTACTCAAGGTCTCTGCTACTACCATGGCAAACACTTACAGTCCTGCATGGGCTGCTACATCCATTGGACAAGGCATGTACAGGTCAAGCTTCCAAGTACAGTAAAGTTGAGGCTCGTTTCACAAAACCAGAGGCCACTTAAATTAGTGAATGAGCAAGTATTTGCATGCACAATGGGCACATGGCATATCAAACCAAGGAAATAAGGAACACTTGTGTGGAGTCTTCCAATGGATCTATACATGTTGCAAGCAGGAAAACACAAACAAACACTTGACTGTTGTTTACTTTAACTTAACGCAAAGATGAAAAGCTTCGTTGTGCAACACAAACAATCTTGTTTTTGTTGGAGAGAGAGAGAGTCAAAACAATATCATAGAGTTACAACCACAGCAAAAGCTTCGGTCATGAACTACTAGGATATGGTTGTAACTGACCTGTCTAAAAGTTCCCCAAACGTTGAGCTAGGTGCCCTTTGCATGAGTGAGTTTGGTTGTTTCCGATGATCTACAAATCAGGGCCCCCCTGAAGTGTGAATGGCCAGCGTATACAATCATGACGAACATGCAACATAGCCATGCCCTTAACTGAATGAAGTAGGAACATTACAACTAGAGTGTAACAGTGGATCAATACAGATTGCAAGCAGGTATGTTTTTCTTCTTGGCCCTAGGAATTAAGAAGCAGCCACATCAGTGCTTTTCTTGTTGCAATTAGGGCAACGGCACTGCATGTCTTGCAAGCTTCACTAATTATCGTGTCTTTGTTTGTGGCTGTTAAGGTAATGAACAGCATGAAAATATCTTGTAGCTGATGCATTTACCTTAAGCTGTTTGTAGAGACTCACTGCCAAGTAAATAAGCATTTTTATTTGCGAGCTGGCCCTAAGTTCCAACAAGAAAGCAAGAAAGAAACAGAAGAAGAAGACGAATACCAGTTGAGGGACGCTGTCCAGAGAGCAAGCTCCGTCGGAGTAGGATGGGGTGACGGGGAAGGAGCCATATTCTTGCAGGAGGAGGAGTTGCTGGCTACGAAGAAGCCTGTTGCTGCGCAGAAGGCCCAGAGGTGGAGGCTCGTTGCACCACTCCATCCACTGCCCTAGAGGACTCTATCTCCTGGTTCCAGAACTGTGAGTCCACTATGGGAGCCATAGCCAAGACTGCTTGATCATGAAAGAAACACGCTTCCTGATGACGACGATGATGGTGGTTTACACTGGAGGGAAAACTGTCTTTTCCACACCTGGGCACGATTGGGGCTCTTTGGGGTCTTTACACACGGTGGATGATCGATTGTGGACATTTGATGTTGTCCCTCAAGGTTGCATAAATCAATATGATGATGATGATGATCAGTACGCACTCTTCCAAGCACACAGTTTGTAAAGATTGGAATAGGATAATTTTGATGAATAATAAATTGTATAAAAGACAAAATTCCATGCCATAAAGACACTATCCACCACCAAGTAACCAATGGATTAACCTAGCCAATATGCCCTTAGAATTCACAAGCACAAATTGTCATGTTAGGCACTCAAAACCCTTTACCAATAGGTATATACATATCATTTTAGGCACTCAAAACCCTTTACCAATAGGTATATACATATCATTTTAGGCACTCAAAACCCTTTACCAAGAGATATAGATCATCAAACATGTATGTACCAACTCTGGTAATACCTTCTTAATCCACTCCACCGAGGACTACACCACATCAATATTTCATGACATTACCTTCTCAATCCACTCTACTAAGGACTACACCACATCAATATTTCACGACATTACCAACTAAAACTCATTTTGATGATCTAGAAAGCTATGAGCAACAAGTCCAATGCACGTACTGCAAAATAAGGGATATCTAATATGTAACTTGTTTAAGGTGGTAGTTTTCCAAAGAGCAAAATACTTGGTTAACATGGCGATGTGTCCATTGCAAGGGATTGTGCTTTATTAGTAATTATCCTCATAAACCCACCGTGTAAAATGTTGCAACTATTATTGTGCCGAATCTAAACATTGTTCGTTTTATAGAGGAACATGCTACAAGTGTAGATTCAAGAACGCATATAATAGGACTACCCAAAAAAGTGACCATTTCCCTAGTGGCAAAGGCATATTCTGCTACAATCCTAAACCTGTTAAGTGTACAAGGTCGACTCCTTCATATAGTTCTACTAAACTCAGTGATGAAAAGGCTCTAGGCAAATACTCAAATAGCGGTTATAGAAGCAACCAAAGTCATTCTAAAGCAAAAAGCCCAAGCTTTAACTTTGATCAAACCAAGTGAGAAGCATGATCAGCATGAGGTGCAAGTCCTAGGAACTAAAGAAGCCCTGAAATCGAGAAAAGGACTAAAGAAGCCCTAAAATTGGGAAAACAGAGGTTTAGAAAAATATAACTTCCACGAGCATCTTGAAACACAGCATATGACAACGATGACGATGTTGACGTCATCACCATTGAGAGTGGTTTTTATAAGAGTTATGAAACTAACTCACTTGGTGAGCCAACTAAAGAAAGCACACTTAAGCCATATCTTGATAAGGGAAAGGCCCCAATGGATCCTAGTCATCCCCCTAAAGTTCTAAAGGAATACCCCAACCAATGTTGGAGTAAAACAAGCTCAAGAACTTGTTAGGAAATATTAAAGGTAGTCCTTACGAAAGTGGTTGAATATGATCCCAAATAATGCCTCTTTTGAGTGCATCCTATGCCCAATTCCATAACTAGTTATTTTTAGGGAGCCTCAGGGTGAGCCCAAACTCCCATTTGAATAGGTGATTCCCCAAAATGAGGATCTGATGGAAGAACCAATTTTAGAGTCACCCAAAACCAATTGGGCACTGGTTCATATAGTAGTTGATGACCTAGAGAAAGGCCAAAGCATGCCTCAAATGGGCAAACACAAAGTGTTTTTCGAAGGCTCAACCTCCAAGGGAGTACTGTGTATACCTTACACAATTGCAGGTCCAAGCCCACCTCTGAGTGAGGTGCAAACATCCTTCAAGGGACATAGTAGGTCTTACGGCCTTCTTATCCTCAAAAGTTTGAGTTCTTATAAGTTCTCTTTTACAAGGGAATATGCAATTGAAGAGACTTATCCTAAGCAAGATGAATGGGAATTTATAAGCTCATATTGAAAAGCCAAAGGAGATTGAGCCTAGCCTAAGCTAGAGCTCTCCCTCTGAGCCAAGACAAAGTATAGATTGCCCAACCTATCCATCAATAAACTAGAACACTACTTGGAGAGCAACAACATGAATGTTATGCTCCTGATCATGTATAAAAAGAGAATAGGTTATCGCTACAATCTTAGATGGTGGTTTTGGAGTCAGGGTAATCACCAAGAGTTACTAGGAGACGTGGGGTAGCTTGCCATTTGGAGACACAAGCTTGGTGGTGAGGGTTGCTAATAGGAACATAACAACACTAATGGGAGTCCTTCAGGACATAAAAATCATGATCCTTGAGAAAGGCCTTACATGCGAGATGCAAGGATGGTACATGAATATCTACATCCAAAAGGGTGACTAGACCTTAAAAGTCAACTTGAAAATGCAAAAGACTCACTTCATAGGTTAAGGAATTATGGCAAAGTCTAAGACATCTCAAATTTCTTCAATTAATGTATTTCAATCATGAAACAAGTTACTAAATAGTGAAGATAAGAACTTGAAATATGAGCCTCATCTGGAGGATGATGACTTCAAGGAGTGGATTCATGTTCTAGCAAACCATGGACACTTTCCCACAAAAACTTGAAACTAGATTTGCAAGTTTAGGTTGGATTGAGATTACATATATGTTCCCTCATAGGAGCTACAAGTGATCTTGAGCTAGGACTAACTCTTTGAGTGAATATTCCTTCGTGAAAAATTATAATCCCATTGCACATATGGACACTTGACAATGCAAAAGTAAACTAAGGAGAAATACCAAGAGCCATGTCCTCCCCATAGAGATTGATCGTCATTAGCTTCAAGGCCGTTTATTTACCTGAGATCCAAGAAAAGTAGTGGGAAACTAACCTCAATTTGGTCACACTTTGGGCCAAGATAATGGTCACCAAAAGTGACAAAGAACTACTTGGCTCTGAGAAATCAAGCTTTATAAATTTGTCAAGCCGCAACTCAATAGGATTAAGGAAAAAGTAGAGAAAAAGGTAAAGCTCAAAGAGAATACTGAGCCTAGAAGAGATTTGAGGCATGTACATATCAAAATCACCAATCTTGACCGGCAACCCGATGCCTATAGAGCAAAAACCTTGCCCAAACCTTTTTGCTAGATGGCAAGACTGAAGAGAAGGTGCAAGAAGTAGAAGGCCTAATCCAAGCTACTAGGGTAAAAGAGGAAGAGACCTTACGCCAAGTCCAACAACGATTAGTGGCCCAAACCACACCAATCGAGCAAGACACCTAAGCTTTACCAATTGTCCAGGTGACTGACAGCCTAGAGAGTGCAAGACCGCATGAATTCATATCCAAGGTGGATCTAGGTGTAAGATTCTCCGGACACATTACTACAAACCGAGAGCTAGGAATTCAATGTAACCCAAGAAACCTTGACGGACTTGGCTATGGGCCTTATTTATGATGTTAGGTGGGAGAAAATTAAGCAAGCTATCTCTACTTCCATAGATGAGGAAGAGCAACTTCGGACAATCGTGGAATGTATTCAAGCTATTGTACAGCAAGAGAGCCGTAGACAGGGAATCACTATGCCCATGCAACTTCCCGTGGCACAGGTTGGGACAAGCAATGCACGAGGCCCTACCATGAGTGAGATGGAGACACCATCAATAAGCCCTATTGATTTCACATAGGCGGTGACACCTGGCTACATGATGGACCAAGCCCCAACTGCTGCTATTGTTCCTCAAGGTTAATATGAACTCCTCTTGTGTGCTATTGGTTGTCTGCAATGGCAGGTTTTTTCAACCGACTTCTTGCGAGTGGGAGTCCTTCCCATGTTGCCCTCAAAGAAGACTACTCCTAAGCTCAATGAGGATAGGGCTCTGCTTAAAGGAAGGTTGTAGAGAGATGGTTGAACATGATAAGCATGCAAGTTGTAGAGAAAAGGTTGAGCAATAGCATAGACTTTTTTTTTTTCCGAAACTAAGAAAGGTTTCTAAATAGAGAAGGAATTTGTTGCGCGATGAAAATGAGGAGGAAAAAAATTCTACCTTTCATACATGCGAGATTATAAACATCAAGAAGCAGCTCCATGCAATGATACTTTGATTCTCATGAAATAATTTACTTTGTATTCTCATGCAAAATTATCTTTCATTCCAATTCCCACCCCAAAACTACCATTTCTTGAACCACCAAAAAAGTGAAATTTTTGTATTAGCTATCCATGCTTTCAACCATGTCCCCTTGTGTCCTTTCTCTTCCTTTTTTTTGTGGTGCTAATGATCAATTTTTAGCCTCCCATGAAACAAGATTACATTAAAATTACCTTCAGCTCTCCAATACATTGTGAAAGTGGTCAGGACACTTTATGCATTTGGATGCCACGCCATAGTCAAGCTCCTCGATCAAAGGCTCAAGATACATATTCATATTCTTGACTTTGTGCTTTCCGAGCACAAGAAGAGCTAGCATCGCATGACCATTCTTTATCGACTTCCATAGAAAGAGATTGTAGTTTACTACTACTACTAGCCATGTGCTCCATGATGTTGATTTGAGACCAAATGGATTGAATCCATCCATCCCCAATCCAAGCTATAAGTTGTGAGAGCTACCACTGCTGCTGATTGCCATGTGAGATTCAGATCACGCTCATTGGAGGCACAAGTAGAGACCAGCAACGGCAGTTTTCTATAGTGGAAGTGGAGGTGACTGCAGGGTACCGTGGTTGATGTCTACAAAGATTGAGCCGGGTGCAGCTTTATAAATCACAGTTGGTTGCAGTGAGATCGAAGGCTAAGAGATAACAGCCCCACATGGGTGTTGGGCTGTGCCCTGAAAGAGTTGTGGAAACTAATGCCCCAACACACACAACACACACACAGATTATGAGGAAACTAATGTCCCAGCACACAACACACAGATTATATTCAAAAGAATATAATATCTTCAGCAGGCTTTTGAAGTACAATAGCAGTATCTAAATAAAAGAATATAGTTTTGGAAACATTGGAGGTGTGGAGAAATGTTGCTAGTGCCTCTTCCAAATAATTGATAGTGTAAAGACAGATTCCCTGCCCGTATTCAAGTTGTCCAAGCCTTTGAGGTGAGGGGAGGGCTTGTAGGGTGTGTACCCCTGCCTTTCCCATGCTGTTGGAAGGCGATTGGGAGATCCTTCTCGATGTAGCAGCTTTGGTAGACACACACTAGTCTGTTAAAGGCCATATCCTGCCTGCACTTGGCCAAGTTGATTACCGTCATATGTACTCAACAAAGGTTTCGCTTGCTTTTTTCCAAGAACAACAAAGTCTGTGCCAATCGGTAGGTGATCGCTCGGATGGCTGAAGTTTGGAAGTCCGCCTACAACATCTTCAGATTCTGGGGTGGGGATCTGAAGGAGGCTCACGGATTTTAGACTGTCCAAACAAGAGAAAAATATGTAGTCCAGTGTGCCTGTGAAATCTGGTGTACAGTTGGTGAAAGCAGGTTCTCCTTGTACAGAAGCATACAAACTATATAGTGGCATAATGCACTTTCTCACTTCCTTGCTCTTATCTGCAGCTGCATAGGTTTGATTATCTAGTGAGGAATCTGATGTGGTTTCATCAACTGACCCACCAGAGATAAGGTAGTTGTAGACCTACATACCATGACGGTGCCATTAGCATGCTTTGTGTATGCATATAAATGCTTCAAAAATCTACTTTAAGTTTTCAAATCTCTACCTGATCTCCAGGTGTAGAATTAAAATCCCCACATATAACAACAGGGGTACTGCAATGGAGCTTTGCTTCTAGCATGCTTTGAAACTCCAAAACGCATGCCACAAGATACTTTGCTTGTGCCAGTTTGACATCCACCCACTCTGGATCCCTGCCAAACAGTTAGCATCAGTAAGGCTGGGTAGAAAACAGTCCACACCCCATCAAGGGTAGTGGGTGACCAGGGACTGTTCATACCCAGCCTAAGGTTTCTAAACCCTCACAAAAATTACTTGAAATCAGCAGTGTGACATCATCTTCACTTGAAAAGACTAGTATGACATGTTCAGAAGCTTCCATGAATGCAATCAAAGAAATGTGCTACCAGTAGATATGTGTATTTGCCAGCACAAAAATCTTATCCAATTCATGAGAGGCTCTAAAAGCAGCCATTATGCCCACACAGTCCCTTTTCAGCCGTACTTTTGGATCGTTTGGATCGCCCCTTTCTGTGGTGTCATCATAATCATTCAGTTAGTTCCATGAGATCTTAATTAAGGCTAGCTACACAACCATCCTGGCTCTTAGCAGGTACCCATTCAGGCTGCCATCAGGCCTGTCCGAGTCCCCGCCCACAACGCATGGGTGGTATTGATCAAGGCACCACAAATGGGAGAACACAATACCATTAAATGTAAACAATCCTAGAAGCAAATGTAGAGTTTGACCTGCATCCTTTCCAGATGATTCATCATCTGAGCTTGTGCTAGCCTCCGAGGTGTTTGCCTCGTCACCACCCTCACCAGTTTGTGGAACAAGGTCATTGTAGTGGATGAATTTATTCTCAATCAATTCAACTCTGCCAAAAACAATAAACCAATCCAAGTCTGAAAAAGTACAGGGATCCCTTTTCTTTCCTACGAAGTTCCTTTTTGTCAAGCTTGCTAAAACGAATGCCCTGCTTTGCCACCCAAAACCAGCTTACATTCTCACAACCTTCTAGCTAAGAAGATTTAGGTCCTAAGCTTGTTAAAACGAATACCTTGCTTTGCCACCCAAAACCAGCATACATTCCCACAACCTTTTAGCTAAGAAGATTTAGGTCCTAAGCAGAAAGTAAGTCCACCCCAGCACTCTGTTGCGAACAAAGTAAAGGACAGATGGGGAGCTCTTTCACAGAGAGCAGAGCATGTAAACCTCAGAGAAGTTGTATACGGGCAAACAAGATGAACTCCATGATAGTGATGGTGTATCACATTGTGGAATTAGAACCCACGGCCCTCATACAGACGAAAGAGTCTGATGGTGGTGGTGGTGGGGAGGAGGAGGAGACTGGAAAGGGATGAAACCCGTGAGGGCTCCCTGTACCAGAGCCTAAACTTCTGATTAGAAGTATTCTATATTTTTTTCCTCAAGAAAAAAGGTACTCCATCCTACCACAAAATTGCTTCCAGAAATTAAGTAAACAAAATCAAAATGACAAAAGAGCTACCTACCGTCCACGTCGATAAAAGATGCCACAGCCGTCTCTTTTCTTGCCTGGCCTTTTCACATAAACACTTGAATAGCCATGCCTATCCAACTGCCCCTTGTAGAAGTTTTCAAACTCATCCACCTCCTAACATAAAGAGAAAAAGCACATAAGACATCCACAGATAAGATCAAACATAGGAAATGCAAATAATGAAAAAAAATCAGCACTTTTACCAGTATGTAGCATCTTAGGAAAAGCAGACCACATCTGATCCATTTGACGGCACAGAATTGCAGGGAATGAGACTTGAACCCAGGAGATCTCATTTAAGAGCCCAATGCATAAACCCATACGCGCACACTTTTTTTCCTTTTTCTTTTTTTCTTTTTTTCTTTTTTTCTTTTTTTCTTTTTGGACAGCTAGGTGTGTAACTTCTCTTATGTTTCCTGTAGTTTGATTGTGGGTTATCCACTCCACTTGGAGGTTTCCACTTGTAATATACCGTCACACACACACACATAGAAAGAGAGTACTAAACACCTGTAAGCAAAGAATATCTGCCTCAAAGCTTAAAAGACGTGCCAATAACGCCTTTGAACGAGCCTTCCATCTGACAGAAAGCAAGCAAGTACCAATGCAACTCATAATTTCATAAACTTAAGAACTATACTTGAAAAATTACTCTATGCATGTACTAGCCAGCTTCGCATAGGTAATCGCATCTTGTGCATTATGTAAGGTTTTCTATTCACACACTTCAGCACAAAATAAAGGTCTGTCTTCTGAACACATTACATGAGCCAAGCAGCTAGAGCACCAACTGAACAAGAGGGCAACAAAAAAATAAAGCAAAAGAAACCCAAAATCCCAAAAAAAAATCATATTCTTTTTTGCTAACCTAAGACAAGGTGATGGAGAATGCGGAAAGAGGGCACTTTTCACATAAGCCTGCACACCTGAAACATCAGTTGGACAGCTAGATGGCCTTGCGCTTATCCTTCTGAAGGCATCAAACAATGGTAGCTTAGCATTACAAGGATGCAGCAAGCCTTACCTGGGCCAGGATATTGTATGAAACAAGTCTAATAGAAGCCACTGCAAATGCAAAGCACATTAGTTAAGGTCAAACTTTTGTGAAGGGAATAAATTACATTGAATGCTTCATTCATTGTGAGCATAAGTGTTATCACTGCTTGTAGTAAACAAAAATGCAAAACGCACCCTCTTCATTAGAGGGACCACTTGTTGAATCTTCAATCGGAGCAAAGATAGGTTTCCAAGTGGGCATGCTTGTACTTGTAGCCATGCTGATTCTCTGTAATTCAAACACAAAGGATTGAGAAACCTCATCATGGATGCACATGCATTTGAGGCAGAGTCCAGACAAATAGTTTGTGTGCAGTTGTGTGTGCATGTGCGCGTGCATTTGGAGGGAGAAAGAAAGAAAGATGACACTAAAAACTACTAAAGACCATGAGACCAAAAGCTGGCTAGACTGAAAATCCAAAAGCAATGAAAGAAAGAGGAAAAAAAAACTACATACCAAAAAAACAGGGCATACATACTACACAAGCCCTGTATGTTGTACAATGAAATGCGCAGATCCCAGCCCTGTATGTATAATGAAATGGGCACTCATTGGATGTTACCAGCTGGACATTTATCCGTGCTTCTGGCTTTTGCGACTGGCCTAGGGACCCTAGTGTCCAAACCTAGGGCATTTATTCGTGCTTTGGGATTTTATGACTGGCCTAGGGACCCTGGTGTCCGCACATAGGACTAGAGAGAATGGACTAGGCACCTCAAGTCCACACATAGACCCACTCAGATTGGGCTATGGACCCGCACCTAAATCCAAGGGACGTACAAGTATAAGCTATTGAGAATGGGCCCATTCTGGCCTCTATGCGGTGTAAGCTGTGCACACCTCTCTTTTACAGTTTTGTGGATTAAATGGCATATGTTTTTGTGGCCAATTTCAGTGTTTAATTCATTAATGGTCAAGTGTTTTGCGAAAACCCCGGTCCTTTCATAAGTTACATGGTGGGTCCAAGAATGGCTCAATAGTCTTGACTTCAGAGACCCTAAGTCGTGATGCTTGTTTTCACATACCTTTTTGTACAACCCCTAGTTCATAATTCGAGGTCTTTGCCAGACTTTTATGGAATCTAATTTATTGCATGCTCTTACTTTTCCACATGAGTGGATAGTTATAACGGTGAAGACATCACACAAGGCTTTACCATGAACCCTTTGCAAAAGAAAATCCTACACTAAAAATGATCTCTATGATGATGACAAAAAAAGCTACTAGCTTCCACATCAAAAGCCCCCCTTGCACTTACATTTGCCTCTAGAAGCCTCTATACCTTCAACACCATCCACTCCGTCCAGGAACAAGCTTCTATTTTTAAATCGACAACCTCACAATGAACAACCATTCCTTAAGACATCTTCCTTAAGATGTCCCTCCAACCCTGTTGACATCAACAAAAATTGTCAAATCTTCCTTAGGCAATAATAACCCCAACCCAACCTCCACATTATGCTATCTTTAGGGTGTTTGAGGACACGGGACATACGTAGAAGTTGATGGGGAGTTTTATGCTTGACCTAAGGTAGATGTGAGTACCTACTAGTTAGATGTGAAAACACAATCTCCGTTCAGTCTTAGATGCAGATTGGAAAGGGGATATCTTCCAGTTGGTCTATTGTACCAAAAGTACAAGGCACTAGGACTTGGTTGTCCATTCAATGGACTAGTGTTTGCCGACAACTAATGCAGGGTGCCATTTGGTATGACAATTGAGTTGTGCTATGCTAGAGCTTGTTACCCTTTGTGACTAGATATCCTATTGGGATTCAGTTCTTGGACGAGAGTTGGATTGGCAATAAGCATTGGATCTTTGTAGCAAGGTCTACAAAAGGAGTAAGGAGTCTTACACTGGCCTAGATAAGAGGAAATAGACTTGAGTAGATGCTATAGACGGATGTCTGGATCCAGGGATTTGCTTACATAGGCTTGTCTCCTTATGCGTTCACAAGGATGTGAATTGAACTGAAGGAGGGAAGTATGTTAGGTCTTGACATCCCTAGGATTAGGGCTAGGGACGTGCTAACCCAAGATTAGGATTAGGGTTAGCCAAGATTAGGGTTAAGGGCTTAGGCAAGAGGGTTCACACATGGGTTGGCTAAAAGCTTATAATTAATAGCCTAGGGCTAACAATGACTAAAAGCTTATAAATAAAGCAAGAAAGCTTATAAATAAAGCAAGGGCCAATAATAGCCAGGTTATTACTATATAAGTGACCTTGGGGTCACTTATTAGACACAAGAGGTCAAGGAGTCACACCATGGCCTTGGTACCAAGGAAACGTGCAGGATCTCATGGCCTTGGAGCTGCAAGGTGGGTGGTTCGGCCTAGTGGTATGGGACGCTACTAGCTAGGTTGGGGCCATTGGTACCAAGCAAGCTTGCATTAATTAGACCTCAGGCTCGGAGGTGGTTTGAGGCAATGAACCTGCAGTTGGGTGGTGAGTCGCTAGCCACAATCTATCGCGATCATGTGATGCGTACAACATTATGTCTATGAAACCTTGTTAGGGTTTCGGTTCGAGGTCAAATAATCCTTGGGCATGGTCAGTGGAGACCTTACACCTCATGCAGACTGAATTTCACAAGAAAGCCATGTCGGGAGAACGTAAAAAAGCACCATCATGCACGCTGAGAATCGTCTCCTAGATGAGCACAAAGCATGACACAGTTGGTAGCTTTTCGCCCCTTGCTTTTGCCAAAGCAACGTGTATGTGGCTATGAGAGGAGGCGGATGGTATCCCAAAGCACATGAAGGGGGTGGAGTCGCCATGAGGTAGGCAAGGGCAGCTAGGGCTACGGCCCAAGGCCAATGATAAGGGGTCGGCTATGCAGGCCAGGTAAGCCAGTCCAAAGCCAGCAAAGGCAGCTAGATCTACCCAAGCCAGCCCCATACAAAAGAGCCTAAGGCATCTAAGATGGGGGCAGGCTTGGCTCTTTTTGGTGGTGCCAGATGGCCTGCGCATGGGCCAGCCATATGGGCGGCCACGGCAAAGCTGGTCCATCTGCGCACAGGTTTGCACAGCTCAGCAGACATAGGTGGAGCCCATCAGGCCACACAGATCGCGTAGTACCAACATAGCGTGCAGGGTGCAAGGTGAAGCGCGAGCTGCAGGCAGTGAGCGGTGGGCAACGAGCAGCGGCAGTGCACAAGGTGAAGCGTGAGTGGCGGGCAATGAGCAGCGGCAGTGCGCATAGGGGATTGGGCAGCGCAGGTTGGCTGGACAGATCATGCAGGTGGTCTGGACATTGCACGAAGTATTAGACACAGAGTAGAGGGCCGCATAAAGGTATGGTTGCACACATGTGATTGTAGTGGGCCATGTGGGCGAAGGAAGGTTAATAGAGACGAATGATTTAAGGGGAAAAGCAAGAGTTTTTAAAAAAGCATAAGTGAGCTTTCTTTGTGTTAAATCGGGAGGGAGGGGGCTTAATTTTTGAGGAGCCCAAAACTAAAGCATGGTGCTTTTTTAAAGCTCAATAACCCTTTAAATTCTGTCTGCGTTCTTGTTGGCTCATACATACAGGTTGTGCAAGAGCTACGTAAGCCATCTCCAAGCTCTTGGTCTCCGAAAGCTGCAAACTTCACGATCTCCCATCTGTTGGGGTAAAGGCACTAATGCCACCCTGGTACAATTAGTACACTTAAGTACAGTTAGTACTTTTTTATTGCTACGTACACTAAGTACGGTGTACTTAGTGTTGTAACCTTATCCATTAATATAAAAGGTTGACTGTGTGCTTGGGGAGGTACACACATACTCATTATCCCCAAACTCTTGACTTCTCTCCACTGTGTGTGTCGGTGTGCTCCTCCTCTCTCACTCTCACTCTCAACTGGTATCAGAGCCTCGCACACCTCTCTCCCCTCCATTCGGCTGGAGCTTGGCATTCGGCATTCGCATCTTTGCTTCGCGTAGTTGCCCACACGGGGGTCTTAGCTCGGAGCAGGCAGCAGCGCCGCCCAGCCAGACAGCATCGCCGCCCACCCAGGCAGCGACGCCAGCCATCCAGCCAGCGCCGCCACCCAGCTCCTCCACCGCCAGGAGCGACCCAGCACTCGCAGCCAGGTCGCCTAGCAGGAGGGGGCCAGTGTAGCCTTTCTGGCAACACAAACGCCCCTCCAAAGCTCCCATTTCGCAGACATTTGACAGCCCTCGTGTTCAAAGGGTGTCTTTCGAGACACTACATCTGACACCGGGTGTCACTGCGTTTCTTCGCATCACGGTACGTCGTGTCTTCATCCTTTCACCATTGTACTTGCAGGAGTAGGTGCAGGTACAGCTATTGAGCTCACTGTGAGCACATTTTGGTCAGATGCATAGTCAGTACGCGTGTATGCCTACTGCGTAAGAAATTTCTTGCAGAATCAAGGGGCTTTTGTAGCCAGTGCCAGGATTTGGCTTATATACGCACGCATTGCGTTATATACTCCCGATTGGAGTTTGATTCTTGCAGATTTGTATGCATTTGTGACCTACTGTACAGTGGAGGATACACTGAGTACCACATTGCAGACTGGAGCACGGAATGTGCTAATCAGATTTGGTCTTTTGCAAGGTGGATGCATATCAGTGCTGGGGGAAGCATTTAGATGCCTAATTGTTGTCAGTGAAGCGGTAATGCACTCGAAATTCTGATTTCTTTATCTCCAGTCAAGGGGCTTTTGCCCAATCTCTGTCCTAAACTGTTGTATACAGTTTTAGGGGTGTCTGGAAGTTCGAAATCGACAAGGTTGAATGGTCAAACAGTCAAAAATCTGATTCTGTACTTTCTGGTACAGTCAGAACTGTTCTGAGTCAACCGGTTGACTGAACTCAGTCAAGGTACAGCGGTACAGAGTGCTATTTATTCTGCTGTTTTTCACTGTTCGTGACAGGCAAATGCTTCTGTAATTTCAGATTTATGCTGGTTGCACAACGGTGCATTGAATGATGCAAACAGAGTTGCTGTTCGGAAACTGCTGCATGCAGTAAACAGTCATAAATCTCTGTTTAGGTGGGAGATTCAGTGCAAGTGCAGATCTTAATTGTTCCTCTGCAGGAGCACAGTTCAAGTGCAAGCTTGCACTTGGTTTGCAGGGAGTCAGGCACCCATATTTGGGTTATCTACTCAGTTTGCTGATTGTAATGGCTTCATCATCGGAGTCCTCACTTTTGAACATCAAGAAGTTGCAGGGTGCTGCAAATTATCCTATGTGGAAGAAGATGGTCCTAAATGTGCTTATACTCAGGCAGTTTCATGCTCCTATAGTACACGAAGGTGTAAAGCCCGAAGGCATGTCTGATGATGCTTGGGCATTGGCTGATCTGTCAGCGAAGTCCATAATTGAACTGTCACTCCATGAGAGTGTTGTTTGGAATGTGGACAGTGAAACTACCGCCTGGGGTGTTTGGAAAAAGCTACGGGACACATATGAGCAGCAGAGTGCAGCCTCTAAGATATATTGGTTGCGCAAGTTCTTCAACTTGAAGATGAAGGAGGGGACTTCCATGGATGCACATCTTAATGAGTTCAATTCTATTGTTACTCAGCTTGCGAATCAGAAGTACGTGGTGGATGATGAAACCAAGGGTATGGCACTCTTGATATCTCTTCCAGAGAGTTGGGATACTTTCACCACAGCTGTGACGAATGCAAATGCCTTCATAGGCTTCTCAGATATCACAGGACTGATTTTGCAGGAGGAGCAAAAGCTGAAAGCTCAAGATGCAGTGAAGCCTAACAATGCCTTGAATGCAAGAGGCAGAAGTCAGCAGAGAGGCAAATCCCAGGAAAGGGGAAAAGGTAGGAGCAAGTCCCGCTCCAACAAGGATGTTGAGTGCTACTACTGTGGCAAGAAGGGACATACCAAGAAGCAGTGTTTCAAGCTTAAGAATGATAAGAAGGACAAAGCCAAGGAGAATGATGCAGATGCAAAGGCAATAGTACCAGTAAGCAAGGGCAAGAGCAGTGTGAAGATTGAGGAACTTCATTCTACACACGGTTATGACAGTGAGGGAGATGTCTTATTTCTCTCTACCTTGGATGCTCATGCTCTCCATGCAGGTGGTCTTGCAGACATGCACTCTTGGATTATTGACTCAGGTGCCTCGTTTCATGTCACACCTTACAGAGAGTTGTTTGTGAGGTATGCAGGGGGCAGTAATGGAGTCGTTTTTCTGGGAGATAATCATGCATGCAGTATTGTTGGCATTGGAGATGTCAGGCTTGTGTTTGCTGATGGTACTCAGCTCATGCTCCATAATGTCAGGCATGTACCAGAAGTCAAGAAAAATCTGATTTCCACTGGTATGTTGGATGATGAGGGATTTGTGACCAGCTTTGGTCATGGTTGTTGGAAGGTCACCAAAGGTGCCCTGGTTATTGCCAGAGGGCCCAAGGTAGACACAATGTATACCCTTCATGCCAAAGTGTGTAATCATACTGATATTCATGCCACCGAGCTGCCGAATATTTCAATGTGGCATAGCCGGTTGGGACATATGAGCATAAGTGGAATGGAGCAATTGGCTCGTCTTGGCTATTTACCGTCTCTTAAATTTTCTGATCTTAAGTTTTGTGAGCATTGCATATATGGTAGACAATTACAGTGCCCTCATAAGAGGAGAATAGGACATAAGGATGCTCAGCTTGAGCTTGTACATACAGATGTGTGTGAGATGCCTAGTCCATCACTTGGAGGTGCACGGTATTTTGTCTCCTTTATTGATGATTCCACACGTAAGGTGTGGGTGTACCCTCTTCGGTTGAAGAGCGATGTCTTTACAGTGTTTCAGAAATGGCTTGCTTTGGTTGAGAACCAGACAGGCAAAACACTGAAGGCTTTGCGGTCAGATAATGGTGGGGAGTATATGTCTAAAGCATTCAATGACTTTTGTGATGCTAGAGGTATTCAAAGGGAACTCCCTGCTCCTTACAGTCCACCGCAAAATGGCACTGCAGAGCGCATGAATAGAACCATACAGGAAAAGGTCCGCTCTATGATGTCACATGCTGCTTTATCTTATGATTTTGGGCTGAAGCTGTTAAGACAGCAGTACACCTCATAAATAGGTCACCGAATAAGAGACTGGATGGCGGAGTGCCAGAAGAGCTTTGGACAGGAAAACCTCCGTCCTATAAGCACTTAAGGGTCTTTGGTTGCACTGCGTACGTGCACATACGCAGAGAAGAACGAACCAAGTTAGATCCTAAGTCTCTAAAATGCATATTTCTTGGATATGGTGACAAAGGTGAGATGGGTTACCGCCTATGGGATCCAGTAAATAAGAAGCTTATACGCAGCAATGATGTCTTGTTTGACGAGTCATGCATGTTTAAGGCAGACAGTAAGTCTTCTGATGCTTCAGACATTGATGTTGATGACTTGGAACACCCTGTACAATTCAGGCAGCCTGCTAATCAGCCACTACAGCAGCGTTATCAGCCTTTAAATGATGCTGCAGCAGGTCAAAATAATCAGCCAGCAGTGGCAGAAGATGTCCTACAGGACATGCCACCTTTGGAAGATCTCCCAGGCATTATTTTGCCACCAGATTTGATGGAACAGCCACCTGTTTTAGGTGACCAGCAGGCTGGACAGCAAGACCCATGGGTCCGTAGGTCCACACGACAAAGGAGGCAGCCAGCCCGATTTGTTCCAGGAGCAGATTTTATAATGCTTATAGACTGTGGAGAGCCTTCCTGTTATAAGGAGGCAGTGCAAATTCATGATAAGAGGCTATGGGAACTAGCCATGAAGTCCGAAATGGACAGTCTCCATAAAAATGGCACTTGGGAATTGGTGCAGCTGCCAAAGGGCATGAAGACATTGCCATGCAAGTGGGTATACAGACTAAAAGTCACACCTGGAGCTAGACCACGGTATAAAGCCAGATTAGTTGCCAAGGGTTTTAAGCAGGAATACGGTGTAGACTTTGATGAAATCTTTTCTCCCGTGGTCAAGATGACCACACTCAGGACTGTACTTGCTTTGGTTGCATGTGAGGATTTGGAATTATGCCAAATGGATGTGAAAACGGCTTTCCTTCACGGTGATCTTCATGAGGAGATCTACATGCAGCAGCCAGAGGGTTTTGCAGTCAAGGGCAAGGAGTCACTTGTATGCAAGTTGAAAAAGAGCCTTTATGGGCTGAAACAGGCACCAAGAGAATGGTATAAGAAATTTGATACCTTCATGAGGTCCCAAGGTTTCAGGAGAAGTGATACCGATCACTGCTTGTACACAAAGAAAGCTGCAAATGGCAGCTTAATCATTCTCATTTTATATGTGGATGATATGCTTATTGCCGGTAAGGCTCGTAAGGAGCTTGATGATCTAAAAGGGAGATTGCATGAGGCCTTTGATATGAAGGACCTTGGTGATGCAAATCACATACTGGGCATGCGGATACGGAGAGACAGGGGACAGCGTCTGTTGTATTTGTCTCAGACAGAATATATTGGCAAAGTGTTGCAAAGGTTTCACATGGAGGGGGGGAAGACTCTTAGTTCTCCATTGCCTCCATATGTGAAACTCAGTGCAATGGACAGCCCACAGTCAGATGCTGACAGGGCTGAGATGGCCAAGATTCCGTATGCTTCAGCTTGTGGCAGTCTCATGTATGCTATGGTTGCTACCAGGCCTGATATTGCGTTTGCAGTGGGAGTGGTTAGCAGGTATATGGCAAATCCAGGCAAGAAGCATTGGGATGCAGTGAAAGGTATTATGAGATACCTGAAGGGCACACAGGAGTTGTGCATATGCTTTGGCAAGCAGGATGCAAAAGTACATGGTTATGTTGATTCAGATTATGCTGGTCATCCAGATAACCGGAAGTCTACTACCGGTTATGTTTATACATTCACAGGAGGTGCAGTGTCGTGGGTATCAAGGATGCAGCAGTGCATAGCCTTGTCCACCACAGAAGCTGAATATATTGCAGCCACAGAGGCATGCAAGGAAGCCTTATGGCTATCTCGGCTAGTGGGAGACTTGGGCATTACAGGAGATATCCCATTGTTGCATTGTGACAGTCAGAGTGCTATTCAGTTGGCACACAATCCTGTCTTTCATGCAAAGACGAAGCACATAGATGTAAAGTATCACTTCATCAGGGAGGTGATAGATGATAAGCTGATTCAGCTTGTCAAGATTCATACGGATGACAATCCAGCAGATCTGTTGACAAAAGGCTTGCCTACAGAGCGGTTTGCACACTGCCGATGTTTGATGGGTATAGGATGAGCCTTACTGGGCCATGTACTCCATTGTGTATATGCTGTATTTTTTCTCTTTTTTATACTTGAGGGCACATTGCCTTTAAGTGGGAGGTTGTTGGGGTAAAGGCACTAATGCCACCCTGGTACAGTTAGTACACTTAAGTACAGTTAGTACTTTTTTATTGCTACGTACACTAAGTACGGTGTACTTAGTGTTGTAACCTTATCCATTAATATAAAAGGTTGACTTTGTGCTTGGGGAGGTACACACATACTCATTATCCCCAAACTCTTGACTTCTCTCCACTGTGTGTGTCGGTGTGCTCCTCCTCTCTCACTCTCACTCTCACCATCCACCCTAAAATCCTTTCTGTAATCTTTCACTTCTCTCTAGCCCATAACCCATCCCCTTTCTATCACTGCTTTTCTCCAAATTAGCACACCCCTTTCATGTGCATCGGAGATATATGGAGTCAGTGGGGTAGTAATTCCATGAAGTCATCCAAAAGCAACGACGTAGAGTCGGTTGTGTGGCGATGACAACTTTGAGCAAGTGAAGCCACCGGTATGGCTAGGATTTTACCTGCCACCTGTAGTAAGGTTGGAAGATAAACAAAAGCGTGTTATCCAAGATCCCCTCTGGGAGGATAATGTCGAGCTCCATGCCAACCGATGACCGTGGGGTTGTCAAGTGGTGTCAAGAGGCTTTTGCTAAGTGGAATTCAAGTCTGAATTCACCATGCCAACCAATAACGGGTGCTGCCTGCCAACCGATGACCGTGGGTTGTCAAGTGGTGTCAGGAGGCTTTTGCTAAGTGGAATTTACGTATGAATTCACACACACATTGGTGGGTCCAAGAATGGCTCAATAGTCTTGACTTCACACGCCCTAAGTCTTGACATCTTGTAAAACCTCTAATTAATAATTTTTAATTGTTCAAGGTCTTTGTCGAGCTGTGATGTAACCTTATTTGTTGCATGCTCTTACTCTTCCACAAGAGTGGATGGTTCTTTTTAAAACAATGAGGCGATCATATCCAGGTGGCAGGCAATCTTGTCAGAAATTGGCATGACCCAGGACACGGTGCCGAGTTAGGCAAGCTTGTGGTGATGATCATAATCCAAGATGCCTCGGCTGAGGTTTCCAAATGGCTTATAGACAGCCAGTAGAGTTGACTATGGAAGCCAGGGAGAAGGATTGAGGTGTGAACATGGTGGTATCTTTCATCCTTGAGTTCGCATGGATTAGATTGCTCCTCAAGTTGACCTTGGTGTTCAAGGAGTAAGGTGGCCATTCCACCTATGATCATGCTTAACGGGGGTTTTATGTGGGGTGTGCTCTGGTGGTATGGGATGCCAGAGTGTATCCCTATGTAGGATCCCTTGAAGCTTCGCAGAATTTTTGTTTGGGACACTCTATGCTTTGGCATAGTTAACCTCTAGTAATTGTGAGGAGCAATCGCCTTCAAGCTATTTTAGTGTGCCGAAGCCTTCATGCCTTAATCACAGCCCTTAAGCACCCTATAGGAACCTTAATGCAAAACGCATGGGAGAAGAGAGAGAGATAGACTGGTTTGCAATATATGTATTATGTACATGAAAAAGGTTACATGTATGCTAGGCCATAGGTCTTTCCAAAAGGGCTACTAACTACTTCTACTGGCTATACATGATCCAACTCCAAGAGGGAGATAGATGAAATGATGCAAAAGATGCTACTTCTATATATACGATGATTTGCTACTAGTCGGCCACCTTCTATTACTATTGGTCTATATTTAATCCCACGACTAAGTAAAATGTCAAATATCATGTTATCACTGAAAGAAAGGGCAAAAACGCAGCAGTTTCTTACTTGTAGATCAGCCTTTGGCTCTGATACCATGAAAGAAAGAGCATCACAAGTTGCAAGCCCAAAGCACAAACTATAGAAGGCTGGAAACAGTTGATTATTGCTGAAAATGAGCACGAGGGAAGCCTGTAGGTGCTTACAAGCATAAGAGACTGTTGCTACAGCCAATGACCTCAAGCAGATATGCAAGAATGAGATGAAAAGTGAGGGAAGGGTGAGAACCCTTATATATCCCTCCACAGAGCTGGTTGGCCAGCTGTAGCAGGCTGACAGCTGTCCAATAGCATAACATGCTATAAAATGCCTTAAAAATGGTAGAAAAATCCCAAATAATATTTGCTAAATATGCCAATGCAGGGTCTCATAAAATGACCAATACAAGCATGAAAAAAGATGATGTAGACCCTCTAGAGATGATATATTCCAACAATCGCTTCACACGTGTGGTCATAACTGCTATCGACTGATCAGATGCTGCCGACTGTGCTTAGATGCTACCGATTGGATGCTACATGCCCTAAATCATAACTGCTATCGACGGATCATGAGATGCTGCCGACTGTGCTTAGATGCTACCGACTGGATGTTACATGCCCTAAATCATAACTACTATCGATTGATCATGAGATGCTGCCGACTAGAGATTTCCAACAATCGCTTCACACATGTGGTCATAATTGTTATCGACTGAGATGCCGCCGACTGTGCTTAGATGCTACCAACTGGAGATGATATATTCCAACAATCGCTTCACACGTGTGGTCACAATTGCTATCGACTGATCATGAGATGTTGCCGACTGTGCTTAGATGCTACCGGTTAAGTTGCCTAATGAGGGATTTAGATCTGGGATTAGCCATGGCACTGCCTTGTGCACATAACATCCCTTCCTGTTGAGCTTGATGACGGGAATCATGATTGTCATCATCCCTTGACTGCTCTAGGATTCCAACTTTATCATACTTCTTCCCTGGCAACTTAACCGAACCTCCTGTTTAGCCTCTAATTCCACTCCATGACTGTGCATCTGCGCACGGGTTAGCCTTCGAGATGCTCATCTCAAGCCAGTTACTTGGTGGGAAAAGTATGGAAATTCAGCTCCACAATTGCAGCGCTTAGCTTTGAGAGTTCTCTCACAAGATTGCTCATCTGGAGCTTGTGAAAGAAATTGGAGTTTGTTTGCAACCATCCACATAAAGAAACGAAATTGTCTTTCTCCTACACAGCTCAAGCACCTCGTGTTTGTGAACTCCAACTTGAGGCTTCTTCGAAAGAGGCAACACACTAATGGCCCAAATGAGATCAATCTTGACTCTTTCAAGGTTGAGATTCGATCGGTAGAGTTGGTGCATCCGGCTCATGAGGATGAGGAGGTATGGGCCTTGCTTGCCGCAGAGAGAGCACCGCTTCAACATCAGACTAGATCACGTACAAGAGTTGGAGATGCTACTATATCCATTGCACCTGGGAGTAGTTCCAAGAGGCTTGCAGCTGGCACGATTGCTCTTGTCGCAGAGGAAGATTGGAGTGTCAGCAAGGAGGATGAGCACGACCATGGAGTTGGCACCGACAGCGATGATGATGACAGTGACTCATGATCAGCTCGAGGAGTCATGACTTGTAGCCTAGCGAAGCTTGATGACTCAAGCTTCTTACCCTTTTTTGTACTTCTTTTTTGGTATTGATCTACTTTTTGGGATTGCACTTTTTGGCACTTTGTAGCTTAGTCTTCCTTAGCTTATGAATCATGATGTATTTTTCATCCTCGACATATGGTGTCCACTGTCAACTTTAGTCTCCAGTCTATGACTTGGGTCTCTTTACTTTTATCATTTATGTATGGTCATCGATCATCGATGTGTGATGTATCATGGTTCATTTTCGATTTTCAATTTTAATGAGAATCATGATGTTTCTAGTTTCAACCTTCACCCATGTTTTATGTGCAGTTTGTTTTTAAAACTTGTTGATCCCCTTGTCAATTGATGTATCTAAAATTTTGAAGCTAAAATTCTATATAAAATTTATTAAAAACCTTTTTAAAAAATGGCGTTTCTTATTTTGACCTATATTTTAGAAACATTTCTTATGCATTTCATACGTTTCCGTTTCTAACATTTCATATGTTTCTGGCTACTATGGTTTGTGCTAGGACTATTATGGTAGAGCTTGTTGCACTATAAGGCTGGATGTCCTATTGGGTTTCAGCTCTTGGATGAGAGTTGGATTGACAAAAAGCAATTGGATCTTTGTAGCAAGGTCTGCAAGAGGAGTAGAGTTGAGTAGATGCTATGGCCACATGTCTAGATCCGAGGATTCGCTTACACAGGCTTGTCTCTTTATGCATTCACAAGGACGTGAATTAAGGAGGAGGAGGGAAGTATGTTATGTCCCGAACAGGCCTAGAGTTAGGGCTAGGAATGTGGACTAACCCAGGTTAGGGCTTAGTTGGGGCATGGAGACCCAAAGGGTTCACACATGGACTATGGGCGCTAGCAAGATGAGGTCTAGATTGACTATGAGCTTACAATTAATAACCTAGGACTAGTAATGGCTAAAAGCTTATGAATAAGGCAAGAAAGCTTATAAATAAAGCAAGGTCAATTATAGCCACGTTATTGCTATATGAGTGACCTTGGAGACACTTATGAGTTATTGAGGTATCCACGCGGTAGAAGGAGGCCTACCATGGGATTCGCTTACATAGGCTCGTCTCCTTATGCATTCACGAGAACGTGAATTGAACACGAGGAGGAAAGTATGCTTCGTCCCAACAAGCCTAGGGTTAGGGCTAGGGATGTGAACTAACCTAGGTTAGGGTTAGGGCTTATCTAGGGCGTGGGGACCTAGAGGGTTCACACGTGGGCTAAGGGCGTTAGCCGGATGAGGTCTAGATTGGCTAATTAATTGCCTAGGAAGGAAAGCTTATAAAAGAAGCAAGGGTCAATTATAGTGATGTTATTGCTAACAAGTGACCTTGGGGACACTTATAAATTATTATTATTATTATTATTTTTAGAAAGAGACTTCTATTAAGTATGAAAAAAACATACAACAATCACAGCTATAAGCTGGAAAAGAATAGAATCACCCCAATATGTAACGTGATTTCAACCACTGAGGAGCATCATGATGCCATGTAAGACCTGTGGTACTAGAGGAAAGGAAGATGCCATGGTCCCACTCCTGCATAAATATCACACGCTTTGCCTACGCAAAACGAGAGGGCCCTTGAATGCGAGCCCAAGTAGCCATAAGAGTATGGATGATATCACCCCATATAGTACTAATGCACTAAGACCCAAAAATCTGGACACTCTCAAAGTATTAAGTTCGCTGCTAAGGCTTCCAAAGCAATTTTTGTGGGCTATGGTGATCGATTTGGTCACAAGGCATACTGCCTACATCATCCCAAGAGCCGCCACTTCTCCTTTAGTCGATCCGTCATTTTTAACGAAAGTGCTCTCACCAGCTGGGCATCCACTGTTGGGGTAAAGGCATTATGCCCACCCTTATAGTGTGTACAAGCCCATAAGTTATAGTACATAGTACACTTAGTACTTTTAATGTACTAAGTGCACTATGTGTTCTAGTGCAATATACATGTGTGATAGGGGAGTCACACACTCATTCCAATGAGTTGACTTATCCCCACATCTCTCTCTCTCTCTCTCTCTCTCTCTCTCTCTCTCTCTCTCTCCCTTGTTCTCTCTGTGTATGTCTCCCACATGAATAACTCTAACCTAATTCTCTCTCCCATTCAACTGGTATCAGAGCCATGCATTGGGGACGGCGACAAATCGGAGATGGACAACGGCCTCGGTAGATTTGCCATCATTTTAGACACCGCCTCCATTAGTTCACTGCTGGACGGCTCTATCAGATTTCTGTGAGGCGTGTAGTGAGTGAGTGAGGCCGGAGGAGGTCCAGTCGGTGGCATCAAGAAGCTGGGGTAGCGAGGAGGCCAGCGCTACTGTACCTGCCAACCAGGCGCCTACAGCAGCAGCGCCAGGTGTCCAATTCAGGCGGACACGTAGGCCTTTGTCCATACTCTGGCGTAACCAGGCGCATAGCCAGGCGAACACGCGTATGAGCGCTGGAGGCAGACGGAGACGTGTTCGAATCCTTCTACTGTATTGTCGATAGCGAGACGTCTACGTGGTGGTGGTCAGGCGAATACACAAGGACTCACGCGAGCTACAGGGTAGCGCGAAGAGGAGTCGGGTCGGCACTTTTGGTGCTGCGTTCCATCGCAACTCGCCTCACCAACGCGTAGCTGGAGGAGTCGGGTCGGCCCTTTTCCTGCTGCGTTCCATTGCAACTCGCCTCACCAACTGGCAGTCGGCAGCTTGGAACAGTCGGAGCCCTCAGCCTCTCTGTGATATCATCCGTCGCTATTGTCATCTGCAACAAAGCTCTCCTCACTACCTTTGGCTTCAACTTTGACTGAAGCGGCATCAGCTCCTTCAATTGCCCACCTGCACAGCAGCAGCAGCATCACCCCCTTTTTCTGCAACAAAAAAAATCAGAAATTACAAGGTATTCTGCTTCAATTTTTCTTTGGGATTTGCAATTGAGCAAGTACAATCATTAATTGAGCAGGTACAGGTGCCGAATTGCTCAATTTTGAGCAAAATTGGCAAAATTGGGTGACATTGGTCACAATCAGGATCAATTTGCAGGAAATTGGATGTCGAAATTTGGGGCTTTTGATGTATTTGTGCAATTAAGCATTCATACATGCTGTATGATGTGAGAAATCGCACATTTGGGCAAAATTGCAGCAAATTGCAGTGCAAATCAAGGGGCTTTTGTGCCGATTGGATTTTGCATGCAGGCAATCGCAGTTGATGCTTTGGGCAATGTGTTGATGCCTTACAAGCACTCAATGTGCCTGTAAATCAAAGGGCTTTCATGTATTGGATGTATATGTGGCCAGGGGGAAGCATCGCAAAGACTCTGGATGCCTGCATGTGCGTCAATGTACCATGTATGATCAGAAATTGATCTCAAATCAAGGGGCTTTTCAAGATTTTATGCTTGTTAAGCTTGGCAAAGCAGCAGGCAAGACATTTATGCCTTGAATCCTCAGAAATCAACTTGCAGTCAAGGGGCTTTTGCCCAATTTCTGTTCGGAACTGTTGTATGCAGTGTTCGGGACTGTAAAAGTCTGATTTTCACTCATTTGGACAGCCAGGAGAGCATTTATTGCTACTGTACCTGCTGGTACAGATTTGGCACAGCTTTGTGCAAGTTTTGGCATGGCTGTACACTGATTTGAGTGAGGAAAAGGTTCAATTTATGTTGCTGTACTTGCCGGTACAAGTTTGGTACATCACAGGTGAGCACTTAGTACTGCTGTACAGTACTTTGGAAGGGGAACAGAGCACATTTAAGGTGCTGTCCTAAATCTGCAGCAACCAGATTTTGGTGATTTCATCACATACAGTGGGAGAAAAGTTGCATTTGTGCTTCCGCAGTGGGAGATATACTTTGAGAGAACAACTGTGAGCACTTTGTGTGCTTTTGGTGCAGTGTTTGCACACTTGCAGGGAGTCAGGCATTGACAGGTTGCATATTGCTATGGCAACCACAGGTGAGAGCTCTTCATTGCTTCACATCAAGAAGCTTGAAGGCTCACATAACTATGATATTTGGCAAACCCAGTGCTATAATGTGTTGCTCCAGAAGAAGCAGCACAAGCCTATCAAAGAAAGGGGTGTAAAGCCCGCTTCTCTTACTGCTGAAGAGTGGGAAGATATGGATGAGCTGGCAAGATCTACTATCATGTTGTCTGTGTCAGACTCTTTACTTTTCAGCATTCGTGAAGAGAAGACAGCTTGGGGAATGTGGCAAAGATTGCAGGACTTGTATGCTCAGCAAAGTGCCTCAAGCAAAGTGTATTGGTTGAAGAAACTCGTAGGTCTTCAGATGAAGGAAGGGGCGTCTATGACAGCCCATCTAAATGAGTTTAATGGTATTGTCAGCCAGGTTATAAATCAAAAGTTGGCAATGGACGATGAGTTCAAAGCCACTTTTCTCTTATGCACTTTGCCAGAGAGTTGGGACACATTCAGGACAGCCACTAGCAATTCGAATGCTATGCTGTCATATGCAGATGTTGAGGGTGCTCTTCTTCAAGAAGAGATGAACAGGAAAAACAACTCTGTTGGAAAGTCCAATGCAATGAATGCACGTGGGAGATCCCAGCAAAGGGGTAAAAGCCAAGAACGGGGAAGGAGCAAGTCTCGCTCCAAAAAGGACTTGGAATGCCATTATTGTGGCAAGAAGGGACACATCAAAAAGCAATGCTACAAATGGAAAAATGATCAAAAGGAAAAGGGAAAAGGCAAAGACAAGGACAAAGATGAAGCCAAAGATGTAAAGCCAAAGGGCAAAAGTGGAGTCAAGATTGAAGAAATCAATGTGTCACATGCAGGTGACAGTGAGGATGAGGTCCTATTTACGTCTTCACTTGATGCTCATTCACTTCTTACAGGTGGTCATGGTATGCACTCATGGATCATTGATTCAAGTGCCTCCTTTCATGTCACAGGTTGCAGAGACTTGTTTGTCAGGTATACCGCTGGCAATGAAGGAGTGGTTTATTTGGGTGATAACCATGCATGCAAGATTCTTGGCAGAGGTGATGTGAGGCTTGTGTTTTCAGATGACTCACAGCTTATGCTTCATGATGTCAGGCATGTGCCTGAAATCAAGAAGAATCTGCTTTCTACTGGACAGCTTGATGATGCTGATTATGTTACCACATTTGGTCGTGGAAAGTGGAAAATTAGTAAGGGCTCACTGGTTGTTGCCAGAGGCTCTAAGGTGGACACTCTTTACTTTATGCATGCAGGTGTTTGTCACCATGCTAATGTAAATGCAACCGAGCTGCCGGAAATTTCTGTGTGGCATAGCCGGTTGGGACACATAAGTGTCAAGGGAATGGAGCAATTGTCTCGTTTGGATTACTTGCCTTCTCTAAAGTTTTCAAGTTTTCAGTTTTGTGAGTATTGTATATATGGTAGGCAACTACAGTGCCCCCACAAGAAAGCTCTTGGACAGAAAGATGCTCAGTTAGAGCTTGTGCATACAGATGTATGTGAGATGCCTCAGCTTTCTTTGGGAGGGGCAAAATATTTTGTGTCTTTTATTAATGATGCCACACGCAAGGTGTGGGTTTATCCTCTTCGTTTGAAGAGTGATACATTCTCAGTTTGAGAAGTTTGTTGCTCTTGTTGAGAATCAAACTGGCAAAACACTGAAGGCTTTGCGTTCCGACAATGGTGGAGAGTATATGTCCAAACAGTTTCAGGACTTTTGTGATGCTAAAGGCATCAAGAGGGAGCTCTCTACTCCTTATGATCCTCCACAAAACGGGACAGCAGAGAGGATGAACAGGACCATTCAGGAGAAGGTCCGTTCTATGTTGTCACATGCTGCATTACCTCATGGTTTTTGGGCTGAAGCTGTTATGACAGCTGTTCATCTTATAAACAGGTCACCTAACACGAGGCTTGGTGGGAAAGTGCCAGAGGAAGTATGGACAAGGAAGCCTCCGTCATACAAGCACTTGAGAGTGTTTGGTTGCGTTGCCTACGTGCACATACGCAGGGAAATGCGCACCAAACTTGATCCTAAGTCTCACAAATGCATATTCCTAGGATATGGTGACAGAGGTGAAATGGGGTATAGACTTTGGAATCCCGTGAATAGAAAGATTATACGCAGCAATGATGTCATTTTTTATGAAACATGCATGTATAAGGAGCCTGCAAGGCAACAGGAGCCTGGCAGAGTCATCTTTGATGATGATGGACATCATGGACAACAACCAAGGGCTGTAAATCCGCCATTACAGCAGCAAAACCAGCCCTTAAATGGTGCTGAAAATGGTCCAAATGGACAGCCAGAGATAGCAGAAGATATCCCTATGGATATACCACAGTTAGAGGAGATACCGGGCATGATTTTTCAGCCTTATGGCATGGAACAGGAGCCACCAATGGGTGATATGCAGGCTGGACAGCAACCTGCAAATGATGGTCATTGGGTACGGAGGTCCACAAGACCCTCCAGAGCCCCTAACAGGTTTGTTCCAGGGGTTGACTACTTGATGCTTACTGACTGTGGGGAGCCCTCATGTTATAAGGAGGCTTTACAGAGGGCAAACAAGGCTCTTTGGGAGCGTGCCATGAAGTCAGAGATGGATTCTCTGCACAAAAATGGAACATGGAAGTTGGTGCATTTGCCTGCAGGCAAGAAGGTTTTGCCATGCAAGTGGGTTTACAGGCTCAAAGTTGCACCAGATGCTAAGCCAAGATACAAAGCCAGGTTAGTGGCTAAGGGCTTCAAGCAGGAATATGGTGTGGACTTTGATGAGATCTTCTCTCTAGTGGTCAAAATGACCACACTTAGAGCTGTATTGGCTTTGGTTGCTCATGATGATCTGGACTTGATTCAGATGGATGTGAAGACTGCTTTTCTTCACGGTGATCTCCATGAGGAGATATATATGCAACAGCCAGAGGGTTATGCAGTAAGTGGAAAGGAGAAGCTTGTATGCAAGCTGAAAAAGAGTCTTTATGGGCTCAAACAGGCACCAAGAGAATGGTATCATAAATTTGATACATTCATGAAATCCCAGGATTTCAGGAGAAGTGACATTGATCATTGCTTGTACACCAAGAAAGCTTTGGATGGCAGTCTATTGATCCTCATCTTGTATGTTGATGATATGTTGATTGCCGGGAAATCTCGTAAGGAGATGGATACCTTGAAGCAGAGGCTGCATCAAACCTTTGATATGAAGGATTTGGGTGATGCAAATCACATTTTGGGTATGCGGATACTTCGGGACAGAAATCAGCATGTGTTGTATTTGTCTCAGAAGGAATACATTGGCAAAGTTTTGCAGAGGTTCAATATGGACGGGGGGAAGAAGACTAGTACTCCTTTGCCTCCATATGTGAAACTCAGTGCTATGGACAGCCCACAGTCAGATAGTGGCAGGGCTGATATGGCCAAGATTCCGTATGCTTCAGCTTGTGGCAGTCTCATGTATGCCATGGTTGCTACTAGACCGGACATTGCATTTGCAGTGGGAGTGGTTTCTAGATACATGGCCAACCCTGGCAAGAAGCATTGGGAAGCAGTGAAAGGTGTCATGAGATACCTGAAGGGCACACAGGATATGTGCATATGTTTTGGCAAATAGGATGCATTAGTGCATGGTTACACGGATTCGGATTATGCCGGTCATCCAGATAACCGGAAGTCTACTACCGGTTATGTGTTTACATTCACAGGAGGTGCTGTGTCATGGATATCCAGGATGCAAAAGTGCAGAGCCTTATCTACTACAGAGGCCGAGTATATTGCAGCCACAGAGACTTGCAAGGAGGCATTATGGCTATCTCGGTTAGTGGTTGATTTGGGCTATACAGGGGATATTCCATTGTTGCATTGTGACAGTCAGAGTGCCATCCAGTTGGCAAAGAACCCTGTCTTTCATGCAAAGACGAAGCATGTGGATGTGAAGTATCACTTCATCAAAGAGGTGATAGAGAACAAGCAAATTCAGCTTGTTAAGATTCATACGGATGACAACCCGGCTGATCTGTTGACAAAGAGTTTGCCTCCGGAGCGGTTTGCTCATTGCAGACACTTGATGGGCATTGGATGAGGCCAGTTTCAGCCTTGATATGGCCTTGTATATTATCATGTACATGCTGATTTTTTCTTTTCCTTCATTTAAGGGTGAAAGAGTGCACAGAGCGGAAGCAGAGTGGCACTAGAATGTGCTGAACAGAGAGTGCAAGAGAGAGAGAGATATGAAGCAAACTATGCTGAATATACTGAACCAAAGCAGTCCCAAGCAAGAGACAGTGATAGTCTCATAAGTGAGGGAGCAAATAAGTACAAGACTCTATGAAAAATGAGAGGCCAGCACCCACTATTTATAGTGGGGAAGAGCTGGCCGACTGGAGCATAGAAACAGGCCGACTGGAGCTGTTGGACATGGCTCACTAGAAAAATGCCAGAATGGCTGGGAAAAATCCCAGAAAAATACTAAAAAAGGGGTGGCCAGCCCACAAGCAAGGGCCATACAAAAGGGGACCAAATGGGCACCATACAGAGCAGAAACTGGGGATGAAAGTGCTAACACCCCCTCTCAGCACCAGATGCTGAACAAACTCCGAGAATCCGAAGATGAGGAGCCAAGGAAGCCTGAGAAACCGGCTTGGTGAACAAATCTGCAGCATTCTCTACGGAAGGACAATACTCCAAACGCAAATCTCCAGCAAGAACCCGTTCACGAACATAGTGATACTGAATCTCAATGTGTTTCGTACGAGCATGAAACACAGGGTTCTTGGCGATGGCGATGCAACTCTGATTGTCACACCAAAGAAGAGTAGATCCGGTAGGAGGACAGCCAAGCTCCTCCAATAATCTCCGCAACCATATCGCCTCACATGCAGCATAGCAAACTGCACGGTACTCCGCCTCGGTAGAGGAAAGCGCCACAGTAGGCTGCTTTTTACTGCTCCAAGAAATGGCTCCAGACCCAAGTGAAAAAACACAACCAGTGGTCGAACGCCGTGTATCTGGATCTCCAGCCCAGTCTGAGTCAGACCATCCAACAAGAGTGCGTCCTTGGCCATAAAAGATGCCAAAATCCAGAGTGCCACGTAAGTACCGAAGAACTCTGAGAGCACACCGCCAATGCTGCTGACGGGGTTTGGATGAGAAGGAACTCAATAAACTGACTGCGAAGCATATGTCCAATCGGGAGTAGGTCAACCATACCAAACAACCGACGAGAACCCGATACTGTCCCTGATCAGTCCCTGGAGAAGCATCAAGTGAAGAAAGCTTCTCACCAATATCCAAAGGAGAAGATACTGGTTTGCACCCAGTCATCTGAAATCTGTCGAGAATCTCCCCAGTGTACTTCTGCTGAGAGAAGAAAATGCCCTTCGAGGTCTGCCAAATCTCAAAGCCAAGAAAATAGTGCAAGAGGCCCAGATCCGTCATCTCAAACTCAGTCTCCAAAGCATCCATAACAGAACGGATCCGCACAAAATAAGAACCTGTAAAGATGAGGTCATCAACATAGACCACAATGATAACAATCAACCCCCTCTCAAGGAGGATATAAAGGTTCGAATCTGCATGAAAGCGGCGCAGGCCGAGCTTCTGAAAGAACTCATCAATCCGCTGGTACCAAGCCCGCGGAGCCTGCTCGCCTTGTGCTTGTCCAAGCTGCCATCAGCTCGGAACTTTGATTTGAAAATCCAACGCACACCAATCACCTTACGCTGCAGAGGCCGAGGCACCAAAATCCAAGTGCCATTCCGTTCGATAGCATCCAGCTCTGTCTGCATAGCATGACGCCAAGACTCATGTGAAAGAGCCTCGTCTACAGAAGTGGGATCAGAAGGACCATTAATGATTGTAGACATAAGAGCATAATTAACAAACATGTTGCCCTCATGAATTTGTTTCCCTGAAACTCTGGAAGAACGCCGAAGAGGACCAGGCGGAGGAGCAGAAGGGAGCTCACGTAACCCAGAGTCACGAACTGTCTGATAATACCAACCAGGTACAGATCTGCTCGAACTCGCCGGAGGAGGAGCAGGGTCATCATCATCTGACTGAGAATCCTCAACTGGAGGTGTAACAGTAACAGCGGGAGCAGGAGGAGGAGTAGGAGGAGAAGGAGGAGCAGGAAGAAGGAGCTCACCACCCCCCTCTGAAGATGTAGGAGTCTCGTCGAACACCACATCACGGCTCACAACAACTTTACCGGCTTGAGGATCATAAAGACGATATGCCTTGGACACAGTGCTGTATCCGAGAAAAGTCATGCGCTGAGACTTCGAGTCCAACTTGGAGCGGTGCTCCTTAGGCAAATGAACATACGCCGTACATCCAAATATCCGGAAATGAACAACGGAGGGCTTCTCACCATGGAAAGCCTCATATGGAGTTTTGTCGGGAAGAGCAGCAGTAGGAGACCTATTCTGAATGTAGACAGCAGTGGAAGCCGCCTCAGCCCAGAAACGTCGAGGTAATGAAGAATGCTCAAGCATAGCACGGGCCATCTCCATAATGGTCTTATTCTTCCTCTCGGCAACTCCATTCTGAGATGGAGTATATGCTGTAGTAAGCTGTCTCCGAATGCCATGTGTCTTGCAATATTGCTGAAACTCCTGGGATGTAAACTCACCCCCTCCATCGGTCCTGAGAGCCTTGACCGAGTGACCGGTCTCTTTTTCCACCACAGCTTTCCAATCACAGAAGTGATGAAAAGTCTCATCCTTGGTCTTCAGAAAGAAAACCCAAGTATATCTGGTAAAATCATCCACCATCACGAGCATGTACAACGCCTTACTCAAAGACACGGTACTCATAGGACCACATAAGTCTGCATGAATGAGAGCAAGTGATGTCGAAGATCTGTGTGTCGCCTCCTTCGGAAAGGCGGCTCGGTGTTGCTTCCCCTGTAAACAAGAGGAACAAGGAGAAGACGGAGCCTTGATGGTTGGTAATCCATCAACCAACCCATCCTTCGAAGCTCGCTGCAGAAGCTGATAGCTCAAATGGCCAAACCGAGCATGCCAAAGAGCAGAAGAAGCACCAGAAGAAAGCAGAGCGGTCAGTTTGTAGAGACCACTATCTTGGACTCCCTGTGCCAAGATGCTACCAGTCGCTTTATCACGAATGGTAATCTCATAACGAGAAAAGATCACCTGCGCACCCTGAGCTGTAAGAGCACTTACTGACAAAAGGTTAAAAGCCAAATCTGGAATATACAGAACGTCAGAGAAGTACCTCTTGTCCTCTTCAGAACGGAAGGTGGGGATAGTGCCATGACCATGCACTGGCACAGAAGAAGAATCACCCAGAGTGATCTCGCCTAATCTGGCAGTGAAGTCCTCGAACCAATCTCGATGGGGTGTCATATGAGCAGTAGCACCGCTATCAACAATCCAAGACCGTGACTAAGAAGTCACAAGAGCAAGTATACGCCGAGTACCTGCTAAGAGAAGTATTCCATCATCCTTCTTGGGTTGAGACACCGCCGTTGAGGAAGAGTTCTTTGCTGCTTCATCACGCTTCTTCTTGTGACATTGGGGTGACTTGTGACCCTTCTTGCCACAATAGTGACATTCAATGTCCTTATTCTTTGAAGATTTGTTGTCTTTATCCTTATCGGAATCCTTGGAGTTCTTGTCAAAACCCCCTTTACCTTTCTTTTGTTGAGACTTCCCTTTATCTCGTGCTGCCAAAGCTCCATCAGGGCCACCGGAGGTGCCAGTCCGCTCCTCAAAGCGAGACTCTATCTGCATAACGGAGGGGAGAACTTCCTCCCAAGTAACTGGAAGAGGACGAGGAGAAGAAACCAAAGACTGAAAGTATGCATCAAACCTCTCTGGAAGTTTGGAGAGCAGCCGAATAGCCATATCCTCTGTGGAGATGTCCTTGCCACAAACAGCAAGCTCGTCCCGGAGATCTTTCATCTTCGAGATGAAAGCAGATAAAGATGGAAACGCAGAAACTGATAAGTTCATAAGTTGCTTTTCCAATGCCAAAATCCAACCCGGAGACTTAATCTCATAGAGATCTGCAAAAGCCTTCCAAACTTCATGTGCCGCATCTGCTGTACGCACATGAGAGAGAACAGCATCCTGACAGTTCAACATCAGGAAGGAGAAAACACGTCGATCATTCGACTGCCAAATATCAATCTGTGCTTGAGTCACACCACCGGAAGAAAGGGTGGGAGGGGTGGCATTGGCTGGTGTTACAAGCCAATCCCAGAGATCCACGCCACGCAAGGCCGATTTCACCTTCACCTTCCATAGGGTGTAGTTGGAAACATCCAACTTGGCAAACTCAGCAAACATATGAAGAGAAGTGGGAGCAGCCATCACAAGAGCTTGGGCTCAATCTCAAGAAATGCACAATCTCTGAAGAAAAGGTGTCCTCCACAGGTACCAAGAGTGCCACCAAAGCCTGCAACACCACAAGCCCCCTCTGCAAAGAGAAAGGACCACTGGAGAGGAAAACGCAGCAATGAACAAGTGCTGTCCTGTAGAAAACAGGCCGCCTGCAGTCGAATCTCCAAGTGGGCAATGAAACGCTGATCTCCAAGAGCCAGACGGCTGAATCGGTGAAGCCAATCTGAAGAAAAACCGACCAGCAGAGTGCTGTCCAGAAAACGCAGCAGCAAAGGCTATGGATCTGGAAGAAAACGCAAAGGAGAAGGTGCTGAAAACAGGGCTGAATCTGGGGCAGCAGAAAGGTTGCTAAACCTAGAGCGATGATACCATGAAAGAGTGCACAGAGCGGAAGCAGAGTGGCACTAGAATGTGCTGAACAGAGAGTGCAAGAGAGAGAGAGATATGAAGCAAACTATGCTGAATATACTGAACCAAAGCAGTCCCAAGCAAGAGACAGTGATAGTCTCATAAGTGAGGGAGCAAATAAGTACAAGACTCTATGAAAAATGAGAGGCCAGCACCCACTATTTATAGTGGGGAAGAGCTGGCCGACTGGAGCATAAAAACAAGCCGACTGGAGCTGTTGGACATGGCTCACTAGAAAAATGCCAGAATGGCTGGGAAAAATCCCAGAAAAACACTAAAAAAGGGGTGGCCAGCCCACAAGCAAGGGCCATACAAAAGGGGACCAAATGGGCACCATACAGAGCAGAAACTGGGGATGAAAGTGCTAACAAAGGGCACTTTGCCTTTAAGTGGGAGGTTGTTGGGGTAAAGGCATTATGACCCTTATAGTGTGTACAAGCCCATAAGTTATAGTACATAGTACACTTAGTACTTTTAATGTACTAAGTGCACTATGTGTACTAGTGCAATATACATGTGTGATAGGGGAGTCACACACTCATTCCAATGAGTTGACTTATCCCCACGGGCCACATCTCTCTCTCTCTCTCTCTCCCTTGTTCTCTCTGTGTATGTCTCCCACATGAATAACTCTAACCCTAATTCTCTCTCCCATTCATCCACTTCCTCCCCGTCCACGGCTTCGCCAACCAATTTTTCCATCACCTCGCCATGCTTGATACCTCGTCGTCGGGTGCCTTCCCCCTCGTGTGGTTCACCTTCTCCGTGCCTTTAGACTTCGAAGGATTCCCATGTAGCCTTTCTTTTAGATCTTTCCCTCCAGTAGATCAGGTACTCATCATAGGTACTCTATCTAGAATGCCTAGTACGCTGATCTAGAACCGATTCTGAATCTCTAGGAATTCGCTCTTCCCGAACTATTTCTTCCAAGAGAACAACCTCATCCAAGTCACCCAACTTTTCTTTTAGTCGATTGACATGAAAGACGAGATGAACCATTACACCCTAGGGAAGTTACACCCTAGGAAGTTCCATGCGATATGCAGGATGAGGTCTAGATTGGCTACGAGCTTATAGTTAATAGCCTAGGTCTAATAATGGCTAAAAGCTTATAAATAAAGCAAGGGCCAATAATAGCCAAATTATTGCTATATAAGTGACTTTGGGGGAACTTATGAGTTATTGAGGTATCCACATGGTAGACAGGTGGACCTAATGGTAAGGGATGCTAGGTTAGGGCCATCGGTACCAAGAAGGCTCACGGCAATCAGACCTCAAGCTTGGGGGTGGTTCAAGGCACTAAACCTATGGTTGGGTTTCGCTAGCCACAATCTATTGTGGACATGCGATGCATACGATGTTCTAGGTCAGATAATCCTGCGACGTGATATGAGGAGACTTTACATTGGTATCAAAGCTTGGATCTGACAACTGCTAGAACTCGAGGCATAGAGGATGTACGCGACAGCACCCTCATGCAAGCTGGTTTCCCCACATCAATGTGTGGGAGAGACGAGGAAAAGCAAGAGCCTTGAGCATGGATGTGCATGGAGCAAGAAAGAAGGTAAAAAAGCACCATGTATGCAGGCTGTATATCCTTGATGTGTGGAAGCCACAGTTGCCCAAGACAAATTCTTCTTACCTAAATTTGCCCATGGGATGGTAGATAGACATGCAAGTGAGAGTGTCGGGCATGTGTGTGGGCTGATATGCACGGAGTGGCAGTCAGGCATGGATGTATAGACTGGTCTGTGCAGAGCCTTTGTGTACAAGGCAGCCAGACTTGCAGAAGGCCCGTGGTAAAGCACACAGGTGTGTCAGTGGAATCGCCACGGAGGGCTGGAGAAGGAAAGCTAAAAGCGGCATGAATATTAAAAAGAGAAAAACCGTGAGTAAAAGAAAAGCATAAGTGAGCTTTTTTTGTGCTAAAGTGGGAGGAGGCTTATTTTAAGCTTCAGCTTTTAAAAGCACAAAATTAAATCAAGTGTGCCTTTTTTAAACTCGTTCCCCTATAAATTCAAGCCTCTCTTCCTTCTTGGCTCATACATAGAGGATGTGCAAGATCTAGAGAAAAGCAGTGACAAAATGGTACGCACATTTTGTGTGTACTAGTTCAAGTAACTTGTAAGAGGAACATTGTAAAATGATAGATCTAAAGGTAGACATCTTAATTCTTGATTACCTGGCAGCATGGAAAGCAATGTGGTCGTGAAAGAAGAAGCGGGCTATGGCCGTATCCACCTCTTCCTTCTTCTTGGGGTCCCAACTACCCTCAAGAGTACTTTGTCGGCGTGAGTGTGTGGATGCGGTCGGCATGGAGAAGGATGGTGTTGGGGCCCGTTCTTGTGGGGCGGGTGATGTGCCCGCGGGTGCCGATGAAGTGGATGCACATGGGGATGCCGATGTGGATGCCGAACCTTGGGCTGGCCTCACTAGTGTTGCGGGATCCACGGCCACATGCGGCACTCTCCTCCTTGAAAGCAAGGCCTCATGTGCGGCAACACATTCAAGAAGCCTCCTTCTCGTCTTCGGTGTGACCTGATCACAAAATCGGACCTCATGACCAGGCTCATGCAAGAGGTGAGCTCTCACTTTATCCGCCACCCGTTCGCCTATATGGACATAGCTTGTAGGACCATGGACGAGAGCCTCCTCCACTTCCAGGATGATCGGAGTTGACCTCTTCCCACCAAGACCAACCTTCGGTCCTCCTTCCTCTATTCGTATTGGTGCCGCCGGAACGAGGTGCGGGGGATGGTCGTGATGAAGATGCCATGGAGGCAAGACTCAAGTGCCAAGGAGGCTTGAGCAATGGAGGTGAGTGTAGGAGAGAGTTGTAGGAGAGGCTAAAGCAAGAGGAGGTGAGACCGTGAGTGTAGGAGAGAGATGTAGAAGAGGTTTGAGCAATGGAGGTGAGTGTAGGAGAGAGATGTAGGAGAGGCTAGAGTAAGAGGTGAGTGTAGGAGAGCAACAAGACTACAAGTGACAACTTGAAATTACAACTTACCCAATGCCACTTGAGCCTTGAGGCTTGAGGAGAGCTAGAGCCTTGCCGGGTTGCCCAATGCCCACTTGAGTCTTGAACCTTGAAAGTTGAGGAGTGTTGAGCCAATGAGCTTCCCACTTGAGCCTTGAAAGTTGAGGAGCCTTGAGACTTGAGCTTGAGCCTTGCTTGAGCCTTAAGGAGTGTTGCAAGTGCCAAGAGGCAAGAGCTAAGAGGCTAGAGCAAGTGCCAAGGAGGCCCGAGGTGAGTCTTGAAGACTTGAAGACTTGAAAGTTGAAGCTCCTATAGCATGTGTCAATGGGGACTCTTCTTATAGCCATGGGCCAAGTGGGGAGGGCTGCTCAACGGCTAGGCGCCCATACAGGGCGCAACGGCAGACTGGTCAACGCTGCGCAACGGTTAGCTGACCGTCCCGTCCCGCCCCACACGAATCGCCGTCCCGCCGTCCCCTTGTTACAGCGTGGGCTCACACGTCCCTTGTCCGTTTCCGTTCCCGCACGTTATGGGACGGCATTTCCCCGTCCCAAGGGTCCGTCCCCCACGTCCCCTGTGACTAAATTTTACCTGCCACCACTAGGAAGGCTAGAAGATAAACATAAGCGTGTTATCCAAGATCCCCTAAGTCGAGCCCAAGCTTGATGGGTGCTCCATGCCTTCACCAACAGATGACTCGTGGGGTCGCCAAGTGGTGTTAGGAGGCTGTTGCTAGGTGGGATTCAAGTCTGAATTCGCACACACATTGGTGGATCAAAGAATGTCTCAATAGTCTTGACTTTACAGACCTTAAGTCATGATGCTTAATTTCAGGTACTTTGTATACTTTTTTGTAAAACCCCTAATTTTAACTTTTTGAGGTCTTTGCCGAACTTGATGGAATCTAGTTTTGTTGCATGCTCTTACACTTCCACATGAGTGGATAGTTACTTTTTAAAACACTGAAGAGATCATACCAAGTTTTACCATGTACCCTTTATGCTATCCGGATAGTCACTAGATGGCAAGTGGCAAGCAATCTTGTCGGAACCCAAGACACAGTGCCGAGGCCCGAGTTAGGCAGTCTTGTGGTGATGGTCATAATCCAAAATGCCTAGGCTGAGGTTTCCGGATGGCTTATAGACAGCAAGGATTCGGGTATGACCTTTCATCCTTGACTTTGCATCGATTAGATTGATCCTCGAGTTGACCTAAAGTTTGACCTTGGTGTTCAGAGATCAGTGGCTTCAAGGCTGGGTTGTAGATGGGAAAGTTGACCATTCCACCTATGATCATGCTTAATGGGGGTTTTGTGTGGAGTGTGCTCTGGTGGTATGGGACACCAAAGTGTATTCCCATGTAGGATCTCCCAAGGCTTCGCGGGTTTCTTGTCTAGGACACCATGTGCTTTGGCATAGTTAACCTCTGGTAACAGTGAGGAGCAATGCTAGTCTATGAGTGACAACAAGATAAGGGACTCTCTTGGTTGTCTAAGCATTGGCATGTCACTCGCAGGGTGACAAGTTCTTTGAATCATCACACACTCTCGTTATGGGGCCAAATGATATTGATGCATAAGGCAGCCTCGGAATTGTACATGAGAGAGGTGAGAAGTTTGGAACTTCTCGGTCTTAGTCTGAATGTCTATACCAATTGACAGTTGGGACATTTGATATACTGACTTTGTATATGTGGTTGGATCCCACAATGGTCAGAGATACTCCAAGGTGGAGGCAGTTCCAAAGGGTGATTTTGATTCCAGAACTTTGGAGTCATGTGGATTTTCCACTTGTTTGATGGCATATAACCCATGGACATGTTAGGGGTGGAATATGTTATAACCATTGTCCTTCAGGATCTCTATTAATGGGATTGCGTGGCCTTTGGTAACCTTAAGTTCATTCCAATTTGGTGGGGTGAAAAGTAGCCTGAAGCCGTACGTTGTCTTCGAGTTGTTCAAGGACATGGAACATACGCAAAAATTGATGGGGAGTCTTATGCTTGCCCTAAAATAGACCTAAGTACCTACCGATTATATGTGAAAATACAATCTCTGTTCAGTCTTAGATGAGGACAAGACATGGGAGATCTTGTGGTTGGAATATTGTATTGGAAGTACATGGCACTAGGACTTGTCTACGTATTAAGTGGACTAGCGTTTGCCAGCAACTAATGCAAGATGCCATTTGGTGTTGGTATGAGAGTTGAGTTGTGCTATGGATCTGTGCTAGGATTGCTATGGTAGAGCTTAGTGCACTTTAAGATTGATATATACCTAGATGAATCCAGGAACATGCCCAAATTCACCTTATAAGAAAGTGCGATTTATAACCTCATGGTAGTCATGGATACAAGACAATAAAGCATCAACTCCATCATGCACAGTATGGACTAGATACTACGACATCCCCACTAACATCATCAATGCCCAATATTGGGTGTAGAATGTAACATGCGGAAGCTCGGTGGATAGAATCGGTAACTTCAATGTTCGGAATTTCAGCAATCTTTCACGACGAAGATAACGCACAACATAGAGAGAGATGTGCACAGAGAGAGAGAGAGAGAGAGAGAGAGAGAGAGAGAGAGAGAGAGCTGTATTAACGTCTACTAGAGGCCGAACTCGACCTATGAGACAAATCAATGTACAACTGTCAATGTCTTCTGGATGTCCAGAAAAAAAAAGGACAAAATGAACATGAAATAAACTATGAAAGTACTGAGCTAGTGGGGGGGTGTGATGGATGGAGCACTACTGCTAGAGGCTTAGTATGCAACCTATATGCGCAGGGTATACAAGAATGCAATGCAGATCTGTCTAGCTCCAACCATTACCATAATGGGGGTGTAATATGTGATACATAGGCGATGGCGAGGCAAAAATACCTCGGAGCATGATCTCCGAGTGTGAGTGTAAGTGAGCTAGCCGCTCTTGGATATGGTGCTGATGTCGAGCCCGTATCTCTGTGATCTCCCTTTGATGTAGTCTGGGAGTCTGGTAGCCTGGTGCTCTCGATCTCCGTCTGGCTCGGAGGTCCGCAGCGCGCTGAAGTGTAACCCCCTCCTGTGTCAGGGTAGGCACTGGGATAGATCTCTGGAAGAAATCAGTGAGTAGGAGCTATCGCCCACCTCTCCATGTGGTATGAGTCCGTAGCAGTCTCTATGTGGCGCTGTGTCTCTAGCAAGAACTGGCCAAGTCTGCGCTGGTCTACGGACTCCATGATCTGGCGGAGTGAGGGATGTCCACTGAAGATGGTGGTGTATCTCTCTCTAATGACACTATATGCTTTGCATCTACATACATAATGTTCCTCACTCTCAACCTCCTCCTGGCATAGTCTGCATATCCTCTCTGCTCTGGGGATCCGTGCTGCCCTACCTGCCTCAATCTCAAGCTAGTGTCATGACAATCTGAGCTGGCCAATCACCACTCGGGCACTGTGAGGCATGTACACATCCATGTATCCAGGTCTCTGTATGAATCCATCCGCTCAGATGCGCATAAACTGATCTCTGTAGTATAGCATCTTCAACAGTAGAGGCTGACTGGGTCTAATCCAAGTCTCTTGAGTGTATCGTTGCCATAAATCCTGCCGAAGGACTCTGTTCCTCTCACTGTGAGAGAGCTGGATGTGTGGTGCATGTATATCATACTGGAAAGGTGGCAGGTGATCTATGTCAAGACCATGCTGAGTGAGCCACTGTATCATCTGTGAATACCATGATCTCCTATCTCCACTCTTTGCGAGCTGCCTGGACGCCTCAAAAGCTCTATGTGAGTTGATCTGATGGCATATCTCTGATCCTCTGTATGAAGCAGATCATCTGGAAGAGGGCCTCTACTAGCATAGGAGGTGCAGCAAACTCCGTCCGGACAATGTCATGTGGGACGGAGGGTTTGCTGCGGATCATCCGTGAGAGCATGAGAATCTAAGGCCTCTCTATCTGAGAGAGAGAAGAGAAGAGAAGAGAAGAGAAGAGGAGAACTTTTTAACGTCGTAGGAAACTATCCCGAGAGAGAGAGAGAGAGAGAGAGAGAGTTGGACACAGTATTGGGTCCCGAATACCCTCTGTAGGGCCCCGACAATGAATGGTGTATTTGCTTTATTAGAATGATGCAAATTCTGCAAATAAAAATCTGGTTCTTGGCCTGCACTCTTCACCTTGGCTGAGAGTTCCCCTTGCCTGTCCTAGGCCTTCGAATTCAGCAACCCTTTGTGAATTATGAGATGCTTGACCGAAAATCATGCCTATGCTTTATAGGTCCTAATGGTGCTGGTTGGCTAGCTCAAACAGGGGTTGGCTTGCTTTTTATTCTCCCCGACCAGGTCCTAATGCTTTTAAGCTGGCGCTTTCATACCATGCTTGCTGGCTGCCCTGCACATGCTGTCCAGGCTGTTTGCCTAGGCCTGCGCTGGCTGTTGGGCAGCCCATATGCCTTGGCCGCCTGGCTAGGCTGGCCTCTAAGGCAGGTCGGCTAGCTGGCCAAGCCCCAATGGGCTGGCCGACAGCCTGCCAAGCCCTTCCTTGGGCTGGCCAACTAGGCCAAAGCCTTGACCTTGGACGCTTAGAGTGGAACCCTGGCTGACTCGTCCCGGACTGGGGCTCAAATGGGACCAGTTTCCACTCCAGGTCCTGTACCTTGGTATCAGATATGTCCACGTGGCATCCAAGTGTAGGATGCACGTGACATAGAACTTGGTATCAATATATGCTCTCTCTCTCTCACACACACACAACCCACACACGCGCGCGCGCACACATAAGAGCATACATTAATACAAAGGTCTGTGTATTGAGTTTCTGTCAGAGCTCCGGAGATGCAGGGCGGACTCAGCCATAATGAAGCCTAGCACTAAGGATCATAACAAATAGAAAGAATTATTGCAACAAAAAGGTAGTTGATAAGGCATATGCACCACTAAAGATAGAAAGAATTAACACAATATCAACTGGCCACAACTTGGATGAAAACTTCACAATGTGAAATTTGCATGTCCGCTAATACAACATAAAGATATACCTAGATGAATCCAAGAACAAGCCCAAATTCACCTTATAAGAAAGTGCAATTTATAAGCTCACGATAGTCATCCACAAGACAATAAACCATCAACTCCATCATGCATAGTATGGAATAGATACTACGACATCCCCACTAACATTATTAGTGCCCAATAGTGGGTGTAGAACTTGGTATCAATATATGCTCCCACACACACACCCCACGCGCACACACACATACATTCATACAAAGGTTTGTGTACTGAGTTTCTGTCAGAGCTCCAGAGATCTTGGATGAAGGTTGGATTGGCAATAAGCAATTGGATCTTTGTAGCACGGTCTACAAGTGTCATGTGCAAGACATGCACCAACTAATCCCAGGCTAATCCTAAAGAGGCAACAAGATAAAGACAATCCAAACAAGAGTTTTGGAGCATGAGTTGCTACTGTGGCATGGGATTTCACTGGTGGTGGACATGGAGGGCTGTCGGCCCCAGCATATACAGGTGCATGACCAGTCGGCTGCAATAAGAACTTTGGTGTTTGTTCAGGAGCTGGCCAACCAGGTCACTAAGTCACTTCCAGCCTATAAAAGGCAATAAAGCTCATCGTTTTCAGCATTCAGTCCTTGCTTGGCTGAGTCATAGAACTAGGATTAGATTATGGTTTTCTACCTTTTCAAGGAGGCAGCCTATGGCTGCAAGAACACTTGTACCTTTTTGTACATTATGAATATATTGAATTCTCAGCTATCTCTCTCTCTCTCTCTTCTGCATGCATTTTGCATCAATATGTTCCCATATGGTGTTTAGGGATGAAAGAAGACTCCCAGAGCTTCCGCATGTAACATCGGTATCAGAGCATCAGGCTAAGCACTGATTCAGTCCCAGATGAAGGTGCACAGGTCCAAGGCACAAGAAAGTGTACAAGAATGAGGTCCAAGGCAAGGAACACAAGATGGGAGAATTCCCAGGAGGTTGGTTGGTGGTGTTCCACAAAGCTCAAGGGGATGGTAGTCCTGTGAGTTGGGTGCCATTTGGGGCACACCAGGAAAGGTTTTCAGGCAACGGTTCCAAGGGAGGTTGATCCTCCAAGGGGTGGAGTGAGAGTGCTAAACTCATTTCTCAGGAAAGAAGACCAGAGACAGTGTTCAGGGACAGGGCACGAACGGAATGGGAACTAGATGGAATAGATGCATAGATCTTCATCGGAGTTAGAGTGGATTTGGAGACCGGGCCGGGTGTTCAATGAAAAGGTTGCCAGAGAGGGAAGGATGACATGGGGACTCTGGGAACAAAGAATGGGATGATGACAATCATCCAAGAATATAGATTGGAATCCCGTCATCAAGTTTAGCAGAGGGGGATGTCATGTGCAAGACATGCACTGGCTAATCCCACGCTAATCCTGAAGAGGCAACAAGATAAAGACACATCAAAACAAGAGTTTTGGAGCATGAGTTGCTACTGTGGCATGGGATTTCACTGGTGGTGGACAAGGAGGGCTGTCGGCCAGCATATACAGGTGTGTGACCAGTCGGCTGCAGCAAGACCTTGGGTGTTTGTCCAGGAGCTGGCCAACCAGCAATTGACCAGGTCACTAAGTACCTTCCAGCCCATAAAAGGCAACAAAGCTCATCGTTTTCAGCATTCAGTCCTTGCTTGGCTGAGTCATAGAACTAGGATTAGATAAGGGTTTTCTACCTTTTCAAAAAGGCAGCCTATGGCTGCAAGAACACTTGTACCTTTTTGTACATTATGAATATACTGAATTCTCTCCTCTCTCTCTCTCTCTCTCCTCTCTCTTCTGCATGCGTTTTGCATCAGTATGTTCCCAGATGGTGTTTAAGGCTGAAAGAAGACTCCCAGAGCATTCGCATGTAACATTGGTATCAGAGCATCAGGCTCAGCAAGGCACTGATTCTAGTTCCAAATGAAGGTGCATAGGTCCAAGGCACAAGAAAGTGTACAAGTACAAGGCCCAAGGCAAGGAACACAAGACAGGGAAGAATTCCCAGGAGGTTGGTTGGTGGTGTTCCAAAAACCCAAGGGGATGGCAGTCCTGTGAGTCGGGTGCCACTTGGGGCACACAAGGAAAGGCTTTTAGGCAGCAGGGGAGATTGATCCTCCAAGGGGTGGAGTGAGAGTGCCAGATTCATTTCTCAGGAAAGAACACTAGAGACAGTGTTCAGGGACAAGGCACGAACGGAATGGGGACTGGATGGAATAGATGCATATATCTTCATCAAAGTTAGAGTGGATTTGGAGACCGGGCCGGGTGTTCAATGAAAAGGTTGCCAAAGAGGGAAGGATGACAGGGGGACTCCAGGAACAAAGAATGGGATGATGACAGTCATCCAAGAATACATATTGGAATCCCATCATCAAGTTTAGCAGAGGGGGATGTCATGTGCAAGACATGCACTGGCTAATCCTGAGGAGGCAACAAGATAAAGACACATTAGAACAAGAGTTTTGGAGCATGAGTTGCTACTGTGGCATGGGATTTGATTGGTGGTGGACATGGAGGGCTGTCGGCGAGCATATACAGGTGTATGACCAGTCGGCTGCAGCAAGACCTTTGGTGTTTGTCCAGGAGCCTGTCCACGAGCCGGCCGACCAGTAGTCAGCCAGGTCACTAAGTCACTTCCAGCCTATAAAAGGCAATAAAGCTCATCATTTTCAGCATTCCGTCCTTGCTTGGCTGAGTCATAGAACTAGGATTAGATTAGGGTTTTCTACCTTTTCAATGAGGCAGCCTATGGCTGTAAGAACACTTGTACCTTTTTGTACATTATGAATGTACTGAATTCTCAGCTATCTTTCTCTCTCTTCTACATGCGTTTTGCATCAGTATGTTCCCAGATGGTGTTTAGGGTTGAAAGAAGACTCCCAAAGCTCATGTAACAACAAGAGGAGTCTTACACCAGCTTAGGTAAGAGGCAGTAGACTTGAGTACGTGCTACGGATGGATGTCCGGATCCGGAAATTCACTTACATAGGCTTGTTTCCTTATGCATTCACAAGAATGTGAATTGAACAAGAGGAGGGAAGTATGTTACGTCCCGACAGGCCTAGGATTAGGGCTAGGGACATGTACTAACCCAAGAGTAGGGTTAGGGTTAAGCCAAGATCACAGTTAACCTAGGGTTAATAATGGCTAAAAGCTTATAAATATAAGTGACCTTGGGGGCACTTGTGAGTTATTGAGGTAACCATGCGGTGACAAGTGGCTACTAGGGGCGTGCAAGACCTCATGGACATGGAACTGCAAGGTGGGTAGATTCGGCCTAATGGTATGGGACGCCAGGTTGGGGCCATCGGTACCAAGCAAGCTTGCGACAACCAAACCTCAAGCTCGGGAGTGGTTCGAGGCACTGGACCTACAGTTAAGTGGTGAGCTCCTAGCCACAATTATCACAGTCATGCAAAGCGTACGATGTCAGGTTTATGAAACCTTGTTAGGGTTTCAGTTCTAGGTTAGATAATCATTGGGCATGGTCTGAGGAGACCTTACATTTGGTATCCTCAAATACACCCACATGCCTCCAAGAGCCCCGGAGATCTTCGTTGGTTGCCATAAGTCTAGGCTATTTCCCGAGCCATCCTTATGCTCTCCTTAGCTAACTTGAGCATTTCTTGCATATCCTGAATGAAATCACAAGCTTGCCGGTTTTAGAGTTACTTAATCCAACAATCGATGACGGGGGTTGAAAACCATACACAGCACAAAAGGGCTATATTCCATAACTGAATGCTTATTGCTATTGTATGCGAATTCTAACTATGGAAGATTCTTTTCTCACTCCAATTGCCTCTTAGAAACATAAGTCCATAGCATATCTTCCAATGTCTAATTTGTCCGCTCAGTCTTGACCATGACAATCACTCTTTGGGTGATCTAAGGAAGACATACTTAGCTTTTTCCAGCTCGGCAAATATAGCTTGCCAAAACCCTGCAATGAGAACGAGTCTCGATCACTAACTATATCTTCAAGCAATCCATAGAGCCTGAACAACTAGATCATGAATAAAGCACCCAACTCTTGACTCTTAATAGTAGATCGTGTTGGGAGAAACCTAGCCATCTTGGTTGGTCTATCCACTACCACCCAGATAGCATCATACCCACGATTCAGGCGAGGCAACTCAACAATAAAATTCATCAAGATACTCTTCCACTTTGCCTCTGGTATCTAGTCCGGAGTGACTCTATGGCTAGGAGGTGAGCCTTGAGCCTCGCTCCTATGTGGTTCCACGTCAAATGATTCTTGGGCTAGGTCATGTGAGACCTTACAGTTATGACAAGAGGGATGAAATGCTTGGTGGAATCACCTAGGGTTGAGGAGCAACCCAGCATGGTTTCTTGTCAAATAGTTCCAAGGTTGGATCAAGGGGAACCTATGCATCACATCTGTGAGTGCCACATGGACATGCTTTCCCATTGCAACCAATATCTTGGCAAGATAAGAGGCAAGATATGGCATGTTTTGGGCTGTTCTGGCAGCCTAAATGGTGCCCGAACATGCCCAAGACATGTGCCCATGGATGGGACAACATTGGGGCATGTTTTGGAAACAAAATATAACTTTTTGGACATTGTTTTATGGACTGAAAAGGGGAAACCGACTTGAACATGACTTCCCCACTTGTAGCCTATAAAACGAGGCATTAGGCACTTCAGAATGCATCCATATGCAAGAGTCTACAAAACCATAAGCAAGGCAACAAGGGTCGGTTTGTGGATCAACAGGAGCTACTTCTCTTGTGTGTAAGCAAGTGAAGACAAGCAAGAGTTTTTGGTATGCATCATATGATAACATGCACGAATTGGAATAAGTCTTGATCCAAGAACCATTGTACATATTCATGTTTTGGAATATACAGTAGATTAGGGTAACACAGGATTATCATTAATCTCTCTTGCTTAGCGTTAATCAAGATCGTGGTTCCGCAATGCATGTGACATCTTGTATCCCAAATCTGCTATGAAGGACATGTTCATGATTGCTTGTATCTTTGCCATCACAATATGCTGGGCTCTGTCTCTGAAAGAGAGTAGCATCTAGATTAGCCTCGATTTAGTCTAATTAGCCTTGGATTAGCCGAGATTAAGATGATTAGCCTAAGTTTAGAAAGAAGAGAGAGTAATTGACTTATATATTGATGATTGTCAAAAAGGTACCCAAAATATGACATATGTGACCTATATAAATGACCCCTCCTTTCACACTATCATAAGTGTCGTCCATGGACATGGTCAATTGGCCTTGGGCCCATTATTTATATGAGTCCATTTTACTTTGTTAAGAACCATCCCCACCCAAAAGGTTTCGTCCTCGAAACCATTGATATGTACAATTACAATCCTCATGGATAGAGTATATATCAATGGACTCATGTCAAACTTAAAGCTCATGCTCACACCATGTATGGGAGACCAAAATCGCATGTATATAGCTGTAAACTGCTCATTAAGCCCTCAAAACAAGCCATAACTTCTTCCCCATAATGGCATAAGAACCTTGAGTGGCTTCCAATCATTATGCATCCAATTTCCAAGGGTATAAGGCTGTCCATAGTGAATTTACAAGAATTTCCAAGAAGTTAATTCATTGTTCATGACCCTCGTTGGACTTTCAAAATGCATCCAACAACCCTTCAAATCCTTCCAATGTAGAGGCGGGTTACCAAGAAGCTTCTTCCTTAGGTAGCCCTCGCCATTTGACCAAGTACTCCACTATTGTACGACTGCGAAGAACTCTTTCTCTTGTTCCCAAAATCGCTTCCGGCACGTACTCAATCGTCCGTTCGCTAGAGGGAATTCGTCTTGCACAAATACCTCAGGGCCAAGGTAAGCTTTGAGATGTGATACATGGAATACATCATGAATCTTTGAGGTTGATGGAAGGACCAATTGATAAGCAACTTCACCAACACGCCTCACCACCTTGTATGGCCCATTAGTAGTGATGAGCTAACTTGGTATTTGTGTTACTCTTCAAAGAACCATATCTTATCTTGGGAATCCTCAAGTGTAAGATCCCTGTTCCCACCGAGCAACGGATTCGGGGTACTGGCAGCGGAAGTAGCGCTTCTCGCGTGGGACAGGGGTCCCACACTCGGGGCCTCGCCCACGGATATCCGGATAAGAGACTAATCCGTCGGTTGTTCCAAAACCGAACCCGGAAAAACTTCCTTTACCGGAAAGCACGGGCGATTCCACCAGGATAACTTTTTACTCTAACGTAGTCAAGATCATTTCTGATCGAGATGATCCGATTACATCTATAAGATACTTAGTCAGTTCAAGGAAGAAACTTGCACTTGGATCATTGGGATCAACGCTTTTTTCCCCATTCAAGAGGCACAGCCGTTGATTCCTATCCATAGAACAGTTTTACTGTCCGGGATTTATTTATTTTTTTTTCTATCGTAAAAACAAAAGTTTGAGTCTCGGTTTACGGATCCATCAGTCCAGCCTAACCCCATCCAATCCCATGGGTTAGCCAACCGCCCAACCACTGTAGTGATGGGATCCAATTAAAAAATTTGGTTAGGTTTTGTCCCGGGTACCAAGGAAAAGAGTTCCAAGGCCCCCTAGCCGGATGTTCATGCAAAATAAAACTAGTCACACCACTCACACACCCAATATGAAATTGCCTTTTTTCCAACCAGATTCAACCAGTTTAAAACAATCCTTTAATAAAACCATAGTATCATTGATCACCATCTTCCAATTTATCCCATTGATTCTTAACTTTCCATCATTCCTTCATCAGAGTATATATGGCATCATTGGCAACTAGAACGCTCAGGGGCCGTTTCGATAGTTCCTAGCCTTTAATACTTTTCCATCATTCCTTCATCAGAGTATATATGGCATCATTGGCAACTAGAACGCTCAGGGGCCGTTTCGATAGTTCCTAGCCTTTAATACTTGGCAATATAATCACTTATCAAGATGGACTCTCGTTGAAGATCAGCAAGATCAACCAACAGATCCATATAAGGGGCCATGGACTCATCCATTGAAGACCAGCAAGGTCAATCAACCAGATCCATGCCCGATTCAGAAAACAACTCCAACTCTGTTCCAATATCTTCCTCGACGCACGCGTGGGTATCCTAGGCAACCCAGAGCCCGAGCACCGTATGGTCAGCACCCTCTAGGATCCTTCGCAGGTAACCTAGCGCTTCACGCATAGGCCGCTTCCTTGGCCCCTCATCCACCGTACCGGAAGCTCACCATTTTAATCGCACCGAGGCTGGTCAAGACCTCGGCCGACCTTGCTACGCGAGACGTCCTTCATTGACTCCCCGTCAGCAGTTGCAACTTTACCATCACGACTTTAATCACAAGACGGTCAAAATGCTCCCCCCAGCATTCTTGACATAAAACAATCATTTACAAACAGCATTTACAAACAGTATTTACAAACAGTTTACAACACAATTTCTATTTTAACTTTCATTTTTCCACATTATCCTTTATCAATCTACATTACTTATTCCATATTCCATTTATATGTATACTCATCCCATCACATCATTTCTATCTCATCACTTCAGATTCCCTCACATCGCATATCGTATATTCACATCCATACATCCACATCTATATGCGTACATTCACATCTACATGCATACATCTACATCTCTATGCATACATCCACATCCACATTCACATTCACCTCCATACATCTACATCTACATGTATACATCCACATCTCCATTCACATCTACATCTATACATCTACATCTACATGCATCCATCCACCTCCACATCCACATCTACATCTATACATCTACATCTACATGCATACATCCATATCTCCATTCCCATCTACATCTATACATCTACATCTACATGCATCCATCTACCTCCACATCCACATCTACATCTATACATCTACATCTACATGTACACATCCACCTCCATATCCACATCCGTATCTATACATCTACATCTACATGCATACATCCACCTCTCCATTCACATCTACATCTATACATCTACATCTACATGCATCCATCCACCTCCATATCCACATCTACATCTATACATCTACATCTACATGCAAACATCCACATCTCCATGCATGATAAAATTCTTTTAATTAATCTAGGATGATAGTTCCTAGAATATGGTAGAAAGTCCTCTTTTTATGCTTTGAATGAATTTATTTTATGCGTAATTTCTATAAAAATTTTGCCATAGCTCCGCTACTATGACTGATAAATCTCAATTTTTTTCTAAGGGATAAAGCTCATTATTAAAGAAATAATTAGAATGGTCTCTAATTGGATCATCAATCCATAATGGTCTCTAATTGGATCATTAAGAAAACAATTAGAATGGTCTCTAATTGGATCATCAATCCATAATGGTCTCTAATTGGATCATTAAGAAAACAATTAGAATGGTCTCTAATTGGATCATCAATCCATAATGGTCTCTAATTGGATCATTAAGAAAACAATTAGAATGGTCTCTAATTGGATCATCAATCCATAATGGTCTCTAATTGGATCATTAAGAAAACAATTAGAATGGTCTCTAATTGGATCATCAATCCATAATGGTCTCTAATTGGATCATTAAGAAAACAATTAGAATGGTCTCTAATTGGATCATCAATCCATAATGGTCTCTAATTGGATCATTAAGAAAACAATTAGAATGGTCTCTAATTGGATCATCAATCCATAATGGTCTCTAATTGGATCATTAAGAAAACAATTAGAATGGTCTCTAATTGGATCATCAATCCATAATGGTCTCTAATTGGATCATTAAGAAAACAATTAGAATGGTCTCTAATTGGATCATTAATCCATAATGGTCTCTAATTGGATCATTAAGAAAACAATTAGAATGGTCTCTAATTGGGTCATCAATCCATAATGGATTGAATCATCAATGTGCATAAACTAAAAGCATAGCAAAAAGCCATTAATTTGGCCTCAAGAATAGCTTAATCTTGGATTAAGGAAAAGCTTTATGAAAAGCTTCATTTGAATTGAGAATGGGTCATGAGTATGACCATTTCTTGAGTGAGAGAGAGAAATTATAAAAACCATTAGAATTTAAATATAAGTGGAAATTAACTTCTATAGCATTTATTAAATTATGTAACTCTTCACTACTATTCACCAATTAACTTCATTAGCATTTAAAAAAGAACCATACCAATTAAACTTCTCAAGCTTGAGAGGGGTTGAGAAGAGAGAATCATTGAGAAATCATAGAAAAGATCGAAATTCAATATACTTACCTTATGATTTGCTTGATTCTTTATTCACGGTAGAGGCCCCCAACCAATCAATTGGTTTAGTATGTTGATGGAGCCACCAATGGAGATTGAAGAAAGAGAGAGGTATCAAAAACTAGTGAATTATTAAAGAATTCACAGTTCTTGGCTTAGGTAGAGTAGAGTAACAAGGCATAAGACACTATATATTTTAGCTTAGGTGGAGTAGAGTAACAAAGCATAAGACTCTATCTAATTTGGCTTAGGTGGAGTAGAGTAACAAAGCATAAGACACTATATATTTTAGCTTAGGTGGAGTAGAGTAACAAAGCATAAGACTCTATCTAATTTGGCTTAGGTGGAGTAGAGTAACAAAGCATAAGACTCTATCTAATTTGGCTTAGGTGGAGTAGAGTAACAAAGCATAAGACACTATATGTTTTTTTTCAACAAGGGGAGGCTTCTATTTATAGGAAAATTTGAGCTCCTAACCAAACAAACTGATTCTAGAATTTTCTAAGTCAGTTTGGCCACTTTTTGACCATTTTTAGGTCAGTTAAGCTAACTTTCTGGAACTAGACTTGAATGAGGAGAGAGGAGAGATGAAATATCTCAATTTTTATGAGTTTAAAACTCATTCAAGCATGTGAAATATGCACCTCCTTTAAAGAATTCCCCTTCCTTACATATGTGTCAAAATTGTATTGCTCATAGTTTTTTACTAATAAACCTTGTACATTTTCAACTCTTCATCTTATGTGAAATATGCACCTCCTTTAAAGAACTCCTCTTCCTTACATATGTGTCATAGTTTTTTTTACTAATAAGCCTTGTACATTTTCAACTCTTCATCTTATGTGAAATATGCACCTCCTTTAAAGAACTCCCCTTCCTTACATATGTGTTTATTTACTAATAAACCTTGTACATTTTCAACTCTTCATCTTATGTGAAATATGCACCTCCTTTAAAGAACTCCTCTTCCTTACATATGAGTTTATTTACTAATAAACCTTGTACATTTTCAACTCTTTATCTTATGTGAGCATTTACTCATTTTTGGGTATCTTCTTTTACAATTTGGATTTATCTCCTCCCTACACATGGATTGATGCTATTGGCCCATAGAAACCTTAATTGGACCATAGTTTAAAGATTTCTGAAAATCTAGGCCCTTAGACTAAGGTTCTTTATACCTATTTCCAATTAATTCCAATTGCACATTGGAAATTTCTTTTTGAATTTGTGTTTCAGGGGAACTTATTTTAATAAGATGAGTTATTTTTCTATCCAAAAATATTCATAATCTGAATATTCTCTCTCTAGAATATTTTCTCTCTCTAGGTTAAAACAGTTAGAAACAAGGTCTTTATATTTCTGAAGAGGGATTGATTACGGGGGAAGATACTAGACATCAAAAAGGGGGTTGGGGGAGGAATCTTACATTCTACCCCACTTAAAAAACGCGAGATGTCCTCATCTCGCAACTTGGGATAATTTCGCAAATGCACGAATATGAGACTTAGAGAAAATTTTTAATCAAGATTAACCACCAAGAAAAGTCTTAAAGAGAGCAAGATTCAAAATAAGAACAAGATTTAAACTTTACTCATTCACGGGACTTATACAGTAAAGATAGAAGAACTCTTTACACTTCCATAAGCCCATCCATCATATGGTCACAAAAGCAGTCCTCACAAGCTGCACAAGTATAGGGTAACTCATCTATGGGAATGATTCTGCTGGTTATTGCCGCACCTATCTCAGTGGTATGAGGTGATCTAACAAAAGGACCTCTGAGAGGCAAGCCAAAAACGGGGTAAAGGCATATCTTCTCATGAGGAAGAAAACATGCCAGTAAAAAGACCCGCTCAGAAAACCCAAGATGCCTTGATCTCATGACACAGTAGTATCGGGGACCCAAACCCAAAGCTTCAATAACCATGGCCAAGCGGACATTGTTACGAAAGTGTTGCTGACCCCAGGGTGTTACCCTAGTTATGTTTTGATAGGTCCGCCATTTGGTCTGCGCTACAGAAGTTCCTAGGTGAGGAAAAAGTGAGCGCTCATACTGTTCTATAAAGTCTTTCTTCACAGACTCTCTTGCGTCTTGAAGGTGAGAAATCATCAGGGATAAAACTAATTCCTGTTGCCAAGCCATGAAGGAGATTAAGAAAGAAAGGAGATTGATGGGAGTAAGATTACTGTGAGCGACAAGTAAAAGTTACGACTTATATAAAGGAAGGAGCTAGCGTAACCTAGAAGCCAACGGTAACTTGCCACTGAAGTTTTACCGTCTTTCCATGATTTGTGTTTGACACATTTCTCTATAGAAGGCATTAAGAATTTTGAGATGAGGAGATAAAAGAAACTTGTAGGCTAAGTCACCTACTTTCATTGAATTCAGATATAAGGATCACAATATCTGGGGAATAACTTCTTATACTCCCCAAGAGATAAAGAACTTCTTTTGGGTCATACTCGAATGAAAACCAAAACCTTGGTATCCAAAACACCGATTCTCACTTCTAAACTCATTGTTCTAAATCCTTAAATTAGGCGTGACTCCTGAGAAGTATTTTAGGAAAAGGGTATTCCTTTTTTAAACAGAAACTTTCTTTTATTTTAGAGAGGGAATAATTATAAGATTCGAAAGGGAGATTCTTACTCCTATATACCTCGAAGGCTGGGGAGGAATCTTACATCCTACCCCACTTAAAAAGTGCGAGATGTCCTCATCTCGCAAGGTAGAGGACAGCTCTTATTCTTAAGATACAATTTTATTCTGGGGTTCCTTATATTCTGGTCAACCCAACAGAACACTGGGATAATTCTCCCTTATATAGAACTCATCATTAAATAACAATTCATTCAGATCATATCATTCATATCTTTAACATGATAAGGTCCATTAGACCGAAAAGTTTCCTTCGGAACATTCCTCCACGGAAATTTCGGTTAAGCAAGTTCTCAATTTGACATCCCTTAACTTGATCTACCGGTCAAGTATTAACAGTAGCAATCTGACAGCACAACCCACTAATCTCATAGTGATTTGCTGAATTCGTTATCATCATTCTAGTTATGAATATCATCACAAGGACTCGTCCCGTTCCCCCTCATTGTGGTTTCATTATATTTCAACTAATTTTAAAAATCAACATTTTTCAATCAGCATTTTCAATCAGAATCCAAATCAATTCATTCATTCTCAAACAGAATTAAAAATCATATCAATCACATTCGAAATCATCATCTAGATAGCATTAACGCTTATAATTTCAAGTCTTAGATTTACTCGTATATACTGTCAGTAAAGAGCTGCAGTATACTCTCGGTATATACGCGTAGTCACGGCCCTTGGAATTATAAGGTAAATACTATCATGTCTAGGCCTCAAGCAAGTCAGGGATTCTATATAATCGCGGTACTTCTATCTGGAGAACCAATTACCAAATTATGAATTTCAGTTTGAATATCAAATTGTATGAATTATATCACACAATTATAACCTTTTTGTGTTTCTTGATAAATTTTTGACATATTTGTCTTCTCAGTTGATCTTTATTAACCAAATGCTCTGATACCAACTGTAAGATCCCTGTTCCCACCGAGCAACGGATTCGGGGTACTGGCAGCGGAAGTAGCGCTTCTCGCGTGGGACAGGGGTCCCACACTCGGGGCCTCGCCCACGGATATCCGGATAAGAGACTAATCCGTCGGTTGTTCCAAAACCGAACCCGGAAAAACTTCCTTTACCGGAAAGCACGGGCGATTCCACCAGGATAACTTTTTACTCTAACGTAGTCAAGATCATTTCTGATCGAGATGATCCGATTACATCTATAAGATACTTAGTCAGTTCAAGGAAGAAACTTGCACTTGGATCATTGGGATCAACGCTTTTTTCCCCATTCAAGAGGCACAGCCGTTGATTCCTATCCATAGAACAGTTTTACTGTCCGGGATTTATTTATTTTTTTTTCTATCGTAAAAACAAAAGTTTGAGTCTCGGTTTACGGATCCATCAGTCCAGCCTAACCCCATCCAATCCCATGGGTTAGCCAACCGCCCAACCACTGTAGTGATGGGATCCAATTAAAAAATTTGGTTAGGTTTTGTCCCGGGTACCAAGGAAAAGAGTTCCAAGGCCCCCTAGCCGGATGTTCATGCAAAATAAAACTAGTCACACCACTCACACACCCAATATGAAATTGCCTTTTTTCCAACCAGATTCAACCAGTTTAAAACAATCCTTTAATAAAACCATAGTATCATTGATCACCATCTTCCAATTTATCCCATTGATTCTTAACTTTCCATCATTCCTTCATCAGAGTATATATGGCATCATTGGCAACTAGAACGCTCAGGGGCCGTTTCGATAGTTCCTAGCCTTTAATACTTTTCCATCATTCCTTCATCAGAGTATATATGGCATCATTGGCAACTAGAACGCTCAGGGGCCGTTTCGATAGTTCCTAGCCTTTAATACTTGGCAATATAATCACTTATCAAGATGGACTCTCGTTGAAGATCAGCAAGATCAACCAACAGATCCATATAAGGGGCCATGGACTCATCCATTGAAGACCAGCAAGGTCAATCAACCAGATCCATGCCCGATTCAGAAAACAACTCCAACTCTGTTCCAATATCTTCCTCGACGCACGCGTGGGTATCCTAGGCAACCCAGAGCCCGAGCACCGTATGGTCAGCACCCTCTAGGATCCTTCGCAGGTAACCTAGCGCTTCACGCATAGGCCGCTTCCTTGGCCCCTCATCCACCGTACCGGAAGCTCACCATTTTAATCGCACCGAGGCTGGTCAAGACCTCGGCCGACCTTGCTACGCGAGACGTCCTTCATTGACTCCCCGTCAGCAGTTGCAACTTTACCATCACGACTTTAATCACAAGACGGTCAAAATGCTCCCCCCAGCATTCTTGACATAAAACAATCATTTACAAACAGCATTTACAAACAGTATTTACAAACAGTTTACAACACAATTTCTATTTTAACTTTCATTTTTCCACATTATCCTTTATCAATCTACATTACTTATTCCATATTCCATTTATATGTATACTCATCCCATCACATCATTTCTATCTCATCACTTCAGATTCCCTCACATCGCATATCGTATATTCACATCCATACATCCACATCTATATGCGTACATTCACATCTACATGCATACATCTACATCTCTATGCATACATCCACATCCACATTCACATTCACCTCCATACATCTACATCTACATGTATACATCCACATCTCCATTCACATCTACATCTATACATCTACATCTACATGCATCCATCCACCTCCACATCCACATCTACATCTATACATCTACATCTACATGCATACATCCATATCTCCATTCCCATCTACATCTATACATCTACATCTACATGCATCCATCTACCTCCACATCCACATCTACATCTATACATCTACATCTACATGTATACATCCACCTCCATATCCACATCCGTATCTATACATCTACATCTACATGCATACATCCACCTCTCCATTCACATCTACATCTATACATCTACATCTACATGCATCCATCCACCTCCATATCCACATCTACATCTATACATCTACATCTACATGCAAACATCCACATCTCCATGCATGATAAAATTCTTTTAATTAATCTAGGATGATAGTTCCTAGAATATGGTAGAAAGTCCTCTTTTTATGCTTTGAATGAATTTATTTTATGCGTAATTTCTATAAAAATTTTGCCATAGCTCCGCTACTATGACTGATAAATCTCAATTTTTTTCTAAGGGATAAAGCTCATTATTAAAGAAATAATTAGAATGGTCTCTAATTGGATCATCAATCCATAATGGTCTCTAATTGGATCATTAAGAAAACAATTAGAATGGTCTCTAATTGGATCATCAATCCATAATGGTCTCTAATTGGATCATTAAGAAAACAATTAGAATGGTCTCTAATTGGATCATCAATCCATAATGGTCTCTAATTGGATCATTAAGAAAACAATTAGAATGGTCTCTAATTGGATCATCAATCCATAATGGTCTCTAATTGGATCATTAAGAAAACAATTAGAATGGTCTCTAATTGGATCATCAATCCATAATGGTCTCTAATTGGATCATTAAGAAAACAATTAGAATGGTCTCTAATTGGATCATCAATCCATAATGGTCTCTAATTGGATCATTAAGAAAACAATTAGAATGGTCTCTAATTGGATCATCAATCCATAATGGTCTCTAATTGGATCATTAAGAAAACAATTAGAATGGTCTCTAATTGGATCATCAATCCATAATGGTCTCTAATTGGATCATTAAGAAAACAATTAGAATGGTCTCTAATTGGATCATTAATCCATAATGGTCTCTAATTGGATCATTAAGAAAACAATTAGAATGGTCTCTAATTGGGTCATCAATCCATAATGGATTGAATCATCAATGTGCATAAACTAAAAGCATAGCAAAAAGCCATTAATTTGGCCTCAAGAATAGCTTAATCTTGGATTAAGGAAAAGCTTTATGAAAAGCTTCATTTGAATTGAGAATGGGTCATGAGTATGACCATTTCTTGAGTGAGAGAGAGAAATTATAAAAACCATTAGAATTTAAATATAAGTGGAAATTAACTTCTATAGCATTTATTAAATTATGTAACTCTTCACTACTATTCACCAATTAACTTCATTAGCATTTAAAAAAGAACCATACCAATTAAACTTCTCAAGCTTGAGAGGGGTTGAGAAGAGAGAATCATTGAGAAATCATAGAAAAGATCGAAATTCAATATACTTACCTTATGATTTGCTTGATTCTTTATTCACGGTAGAGGCCCCCAACCAATCAATTGGTTTAGTATGTTGATGGAGCCACCAATGGAGATTGAAGAAAGAGAGAGGTATCAAAAACTAGTGAATTATTAAAGAATTCACAGTTCTTGGCTTAGGTAGAGTAGAGTAACAAGGCATAAGACACTATATATTTTAGCTTAGGTGGAGTAGAGTAACAAAGCATAAGACTCTATCTAATTTGGCTTAGGTGGAGTAGAGTAACAAAGCATAAGACACTATATATTTTAGCTTAGGTGGAGTAGAGTAACAAAGCATAAGACTCTATCTAATTTGGCTTAGGTGGAGTAGAGTAACAAAGCATAAGACTCTATCTAATTTGGCTTAGGTGGAGTAGAGTAACAAAGCATAAGACACTATATGTTTTTTTTCAACAAGGGGAGGCTTCTATTTATAGGAAAATTTGAGCTCCTAACCAAACAAACTGATTCTAGAATTTTCTAAGTCAGTTTGGCCACTTTTTGACCATTTTTAGGTCAGTTAAGCTAACTTTCTGGAACTAGACTTGAATGAGGAGAGAGGAGAGATGAAATATCTCAATTTTTATGAGTTTAAAACTCATTCAAGCATGTGAAATATGCACCTCCTTTAAAGAATTCCCCTTCCTTACATATGTGTCAAAATTGTATTGCTCATAGTTTTTTACTAATAAACCTTGTACATTTTCAACTCTTCATCTTATGTGAAATATGCACCTCCTTTAAAGAACTCCTCTTCCTTACATATGTGTCATAGTTTTTTTTACTAATAAGCCTTGTACATTTTCAACTCTTCATCTTATGTGAAATATGCACCTCCTTTAAAGAACTCCCCTTCCTTACATATGTGTTTATTTACTAATAAACCTTGTACATTTTCAACTCTTCATCTTATGTGAAATATGCACCTCCTTTAAAGAACTCCTCTTCCTTACATATGAGTTTATTTACTAATAAACCTTGTACATTTTCAACTCTTTATCTTATGTGAGCATTTACTCATTTTTGGGTATCTTCTTTTACAATTTGGATTTATCTCCTCCCTACACATGGATTGATGCTATTGGCCCATAGAAACCTTAATTGGACCATAGTTTAAAGATTTCTGAAAATCTAGGCCCTTAGACTAAGGTTCTTTATACCTATTTCCAATTAATTCCAATTGCACATTGGAAATTTCTTTTTGAATTTGTGTTTCAGGGGAACTTATTTTAATAAGATGAGTTATTTTTCTATCCAAAAATATTCATAATCTGAATATTCTCTCTCTAGAATATTTTCTCTCTCTAGGTTAAAACAGTTAGAAACAAGGTCTTTATATTTCTGAAGAGGGATTGATTACGGGGGAAGATACTAGACATCAAAAAGGGGGTTGGGGGAGGAATCTTACATCAAGAATACCCAATCACCCTCCATGAACTCCAATGAGCATTAGCATAATGTCTCATCCTTTCTTGAGCTTGCTTCATATTAACTTTGCATTGTTGCAAGAGTGTATCCAACTTTTCTATCTCCTCTTTTGCATTAGGATTCACCCCTTCTTGCTTTTGAACCATCATTGGCATATTCACTTTATATCCATAGAGTGTCTCAAAAGGTGACATGCCAATGCTCTCATGATGCGTACTATTATGAGCAAACTTAGGAAGCGGCAACCAATCATCCCAAACACCTTGTGTATCATGGCAATGTCTCAAAAGGTGACATGCCAATGCTCTCATGATGCGTGCTATTATGAGCAAACTTAGGAAGTGGCAACCAATCATCCCAAACACCTTGCGTATCATGGCAATAGTGCCTTAAGTAAGTTTCCACCCACTTGTTCACCCTCGGTTTGTCCATCGGTTTTTGGGTGATAGACGATGCTAGGTGTCAAAACAGTCCCCATGATCTTAAACAATGTCCTCCAAAATGAACTCATAAACTTCACATCTCAGTCACTAACAATTTGTTGTGGCACTCCATGCAACTTGAACACATGATCCACAAACTATTTTGCAACCATAGATGCTGAAAATTTGACCTTGGAAGGAATAAAATGTGTCACTTTTGTCAAGTGGTCTACCACCACATATATACTATCCCATCCCCTCCTTGTATGAGGAAGCCCCATGATGAAATCCATACAGATGTGTGTCCATTTGCCATCGGGAATAGGCAAAGGCTGAAGCAAGCCACTGGGCTTATGTGTGGGATCCTTATTTTGTTGACAAGGTAAGCAAATTGTCACAAAAGTATACACATCTTTCCACATTCCTTTCCAATAAAAACTCTTCCGCACCTTCTTCTCAAAGGTCTTAAACAGCCCCATGTGCCCCATGGAGAAGAATGCATCTCTTCTAGCACCCTCTTCTTGTAGCTTGATGTAGGCACAAGGTAGACTTTGCCTTTGTAGTAGATGAGTCCATTATGAAGTTCAAACTGTAGCAAATAATCATGGGACCCTTGCTGTAATTTTTGCCAGATAGGTGCCACTTCCACATCCAATAGGTACTCTTCTTGGATATCCAAAATCCAATCTTTATGTACCTCCAATATTGCCATGCATCTACATGCCCATATACGTGACAATGCATCCGCCACAACATTCTCTTTCCCTTTCATGTAAGAGATTTCGAAGTCATAATTTTGCAATGTAGCCACCTTGGGAGAGAGTGTAGGTTGAGACAAGAAGTATTGAAGCACTCCATGATCACTCTTTACAAAGAAACAACTCCCATACAAGTAATGATGCCACTTCTTTATTGCATGAAGTATTGCCAACATCTCTTGATCATAGACATGCATAATCATTTTCTTCTCATCAAGCTTTCGACTCTAAAATGCAATCACTCCATGTTCTTGAAACAAAACAGCCCCAATGCCTTTTCCACATGCATCGACTTGAACCACAAATGGCTTCGTGAAGTCCGGGCATACAAGTATAGGGGCTGATGTTACATGCACCGAGGTTGATCGTGGTAACGCACATTAGGGCCTTCTTTATACCTTTATGTGGTGAGAATATGTAGCATCAATCTTGAGAGAATAGGGAGTGAGTAGAGAATATAGAATGTAGAAGACGACAACAGATTGGGTCCCAATACCCATTGAAGGGACCCCCCCTGCAAGCAGGCGTATTTGCTTATATTATTCTTTGGAGAAATGCTGAGTACAAAAGATATGAATGCCCAACGCAAGGATGAGGAAGCCCAAATGTCGGCGGAGTATCCAGCTATCCCGAGGCTCTGCTGAAGACTCTCCTTGGCCACTGATGCAAGTCCAGATGACTTAAGGACTGCACATATGCTGGCTGAGATGCAGAGTGACTTCCTTGTTGCCTGGAGATGAGCAGGATGCTGAAATCTGTAGTCGCTTTCTGCTGAATACCTGAATGCTGAAGTGGGAAATAAGTCTATGCTTTTATACTCCCCTCAAGCTACAGTCGGCTGGTGCAAAAGCCTTCCACGACTGGATATACCTACTAGTCGGCTGCTGAATTATATCCACGACTGCTGAACAGCCAGTCGGCTTGATGAAATAACCTCACGACTGCTAAACAGCCAGTCGGCCAGCATTAAATGCTGATAGGTATTGTCCCTTCAGTCGGCTAGATGATAAATGCTACATGGCTGCCCAATGCACAGTCAGCTGCCCACCATGCCTGGTCGGGTGCTGCCTGACTATGAGGCAAGGCCATGGTTGCCTTGGGGCTGGCCCCCTTCTATGTGAATGCACCTAAAATGATTTCCAATGCAACTGCTGCTAAGGTTGACACCTACATGCTCCTGAATGATGCTTTCTCCAAGTGGGTTAAGAGGACTGACTAACCACTAAGACTTAGAGACTAACCTACGTAGCTCATGCCTGACTGTCCCTGGACTGAGGGCTCACAATGGGGTCACAGCGTAGCCTCCCCAGCTCCTCCAGCCCTGCCTACTACCTCAAATGCAGTTCAACTTTTACCTTCCATGCATCCTATGCCATCCGTGGTATTTGATGCTAAGCAGGAGGGTGAGAGCGATGCTGCTCAGAAGAGCCTCATCCGAGCTTATGGCTCTGCCCAGGGCCGACAGTTTGTAGTCCTTTTCGATATGGGCGGTTCTGAAGACGCCATCTCTCTGTGTTACTCGAGAAAAGCGTTCCGCTCTTCTCCACGATGCCCATGACTCCTTAGTTGGAGGACATAGGGGTATCAACAGTACCCTCGAGAAATTAGAACGGTCCTTTTATTGGCCAAAGATGAGACGTGATGTCTATGCACATGTACAAGCCTGTAAGATTTGTCAAAAAGTCAAGGTTCCCCATACAAAGAAGGCAGGTTTACTTCAACCTTTGCCTATCCCCGACAGACCTTTCATCGACATATCTATGGACTTTGTAGGGCCTCTACCAGCATCCACTGGATCCCGTAACACTCAGTGTTTTACCATTGTGGATCGCTTTAGTAAGTTCTGCATGCTCATCCCATGCAAGCATACGGCCACAGCCGAGGACGTAGCCCGTCTGTTTCTCAAGTATTGGTATCCAATTTGTGGTTTGCCTAGCACCATAACATCAGACAGAGATTCCAAGTTTACCTCGCATTTCTGGAGGACATTATTTGAAAACTTTGGAACTAAGTTGCAGTTGTCTAGTGCATTCCATCCTCCCCAGACAGATGGCCAGACAGAAATTTATAATCAGTTGGCCTTTGATGTCCTCAAGTCATACTGTCATGACCAGCAGTCCAAATGGGAGCACTATCTTCCATTGGTCCAAGCTATCTTAAACGACACTCATTCATCCAGTGTCGGACGGACTCCATATGAAGCAGCCTTTGGTCGCCGTTTTTCTTCTCTTTTGACGAGAATGGTGTCGCCATCTTTAGAGGCTAATAAAACTACGGAAGCATTTTCCGAGATTATTGAGTCAGTCAAGGACCACTTGACCAAAGCTCAGGAAGCATATAGCAGACAGGCAAATAAGTCTAGACGAGATGTCCACTTCAAGGAAGGGGATTGGGTCTATTTGCGTATCATGAAGCACAGATTGAAACAAGTGGGCAAACGTTGTCCCAAGCTTTCATTCCGTGGTTTTGGCCCTTTTCCAATAGTTAAGAAGATAAGTGATGTCTCAATGAAGTTAAAGTTGCCTGCCAGTTGGACAATGCATGATGTTTTCCATGTTTCTTGGCTAAAACCATATGTTGGTCCAGAAGTGTTTGATGTTTCAGATGAACAGAGCCAGACGTGGTAGACGAGGCAGAAGTTATTGAGCCTGAGCAGATCCTTCTTCATCGATGGAAGCATGGTTCCGGTCGACGGATTCGTCAGTTCTATACGAAATTCCGAGATCGAGGTACCCACGAAGCCGTATGGCTCGACGAGGAGTTCTTCCAGGAGTACCCCCAGTTATTGGCGGACTACTTGGAAGCCATGAACCTGCCGCCAAGCTAATCAGGAGGGAATGTCACATGCACTCTGCACTCAGTGCATGGTGACAAGATGGCTCATCATCAGAAGTGCAACAGTTGTACAGTTTTAGAACCCAATAGGATGATAATTGTCGTACGCCGTGACCCCGTTGTACATCCTCAGTCCAGGATAAGTCAGGCATGAGCTACATAGGTCATTCCT